>NW_006408597.1:5171699-5204968 GCF_000296735.1 Chrysochloris asiatica
TACATATAAGATCTTCAGCTTAACATTAAACTTCATTTACTTCATAAACTTCATTTCATTTCAATGATTACATTCCCCTCCATGCAACAAAAGTTATCCCGTTTCCTCACTTTGGTTCCTATTTGCATTCCACACACCTTCCTATCCCTTCTCAACTTTGTCCCTATGAAAATGTTGTCCTTTTGATTTTGAATGACTGACCATTCCATGGGGAGCATACTGTTGTTCTCTTTGTATAAACCTATCTATTACTTGACTGAAAATTATGACACAAGGGTGAGTTCCTTTCCCGAGCTAAAGCGTGGTTGAGGGCCATAGTCTCAGGTTCTTCCTGTTTCTTTCTGACCAGTAAAGTCAGTCTTTGTTTTTTTACTAAATCATTTTGAGTTTTGGTCCACATTTTCTCTGATTCTATCTGGACCCTCTATTGTGATCCCTATCAGGACAGTTGATAGTGGTAGCAGGGTACTGTCTAGTTCTTCTGGTCTCAGAGTCGTGGAGATTGGTGTTCACATGTTCCATTACTCTATTGGACTAATTGATTTTAAGCCTCTTCAGTTCTTATCTCTCTTCTTTCTTTCATCACCTGAGCTAACATATGTCTACTCTTTAATTAGTTACTCTCCCCACCCTCTCGTTCCTGGTAACCATCAAAGAATGTTTCTTTTAGTCTGGAAACCTTTTCTTAAGCTTTTATGATGGTGGTCTCATGCAACATTTGCCCTTTTGTGTTTGACTAATTTCACTCACCTCCAGGTTCATCCAAGTTATGAGGTGTTTCAGATTCATCGTTAATCTTCAATGTTGCATAGTATTCCATTGTGCTTCTTTATCCAGTCTTCCATTCATGGGCATTTAGGCTGTCTCCATCTTTTTGCTATTGTGAATAGTGCTGTGATGAACATTGGTGTGCATATCTCTACTTTTATTCTGGCTCTTATTTTTTATGGATATATGTCAAGTAGAAGGAGCTCTGGTAGCGTAGTGGTTACAAGTCGGGCTGCCAACCTCAAGGTCAGCAGTTCGAAACCACCAGCGGTTCCGCGGGAGAAAGATGAGGCAGTCTGCTCCTGTAAAGATTTACAGCCTTGGAAACCCTGTGCAGGGTCACTATGAGTCGAAACTGACTACATGGTACTTAACAACATACCAGGTAGAGGGATTATTGGGTCATAAGTATTTCTATTTCTAACTTTTTGAGGAAGTGTTTTACTGTTTTCCAGAGTATTTGAATCATTTTACAGTCCCACCAGCAATGTAGAAGGGTCCCAGTCACTCCACTCCCTTGTCAGCATTTATTGGTTTCTGTTTTTTTGAACTTCACTGTTAATGCTGGTGTGAGATGATACCTCATTGTTGTTTTGATTTGCATTTCTCTAATTGCTTAGGAGTACTGGTGTGGTGCTGTGTGTTAATGTGCTGAACTGCAAGGCTGGCTTGAACTACTCTGAAACCCTACACAGGGATGCTATGATTCAGAACTGACTTGATGGCACTGAACAACAACAAAATGGCCAAGATTGTAAACATTTCTTTATGTATTTGTTGGCTGTCTGAATGCCTACCTTGGTGAGGAGTCTGTTTATGTCCTGTACTCATTTTGAAACTGGATTGTTTGTCTTTTCTTGTACAGGTGTTGTAATTTTGTATACATTTTAAATATTAGCCCCCAGTCTGATGATGTTGTTGTTAAGTGCCGTCAAGTTGGTTCTGACCCATAGTGACCCTGTATGGGGTTTCTGAGGAGCAGCTGGTGAGCTTGAACCACCGGCCTTGAAGTTCAAATGGCTTTGCAGTCTGGCACATTAACCCACAGTGCCACACCAGGACTCTAGTCTGATATGTTGCTGCAAAAAACTTTTTCCCAGTCCATGGGTTCTCTTTTTACTCTTTTGATACACACAAGTATCTAATTTTTAGGAGGTCTTAGTCAACTGTTTTCTCTTGTGTTTGTGTATTTTTGGTAATGTTTGCTAGTGCATGCTATCTTCAATTTTGAAGTGTCTCATAGAGTTGTTGTCACTATGAGATGAGACAACAGTGACTGTAAAGTGCCTGTAGATGTGATCTGTTGTTATTGTGTCAGCTTTTGCTTGTGGTGAAACCAATGAGGGACTTGTGAATCCCTGAAACAGAGCAGGCAGTATTCTGGATTTAAGGTCCACCTTGGCAGGGCAGTTTTGGCACCTGGGATACCTGGATTGAATCATAGGGTGAGAAAAGTTTAGGGGGGGTGGGTTTGGGGAGATTGAACCATGGTGAGTGCTGTGGATATAGGTAGCATAGTGGTTACGAATCGGGCTGTGAACTGCAAGGTCAGAAGTTCGAAACTACCAGCTGCTCTGTGGGAGAAAGATGAGGCTTTCTGCTCTTGTAAAGATTTACAGCCTCAGAAACCCTGTTCAGGGTCACTATGGGTTGGAACCAACTCGACGGCACTTAACAACAACAACAACAACAACCCCAAACTTCAAGAATTCAAAGAATAGCATAGCCATGGTGGCTGGGATGGTTTGGGAAGGCTTTACTGAAATCAGGAAGCTCTTAAGAAATCCAAGAGATGAGATCAGGGAAATGGCCTTGGTAAAGTGCTTGTGAATTCTCTCTTGCCCACTCTTCAAGCCTTACCTAAGGGTCTTATTAAACATCTCTCCAACTCTGTAGAGTTGATCCAAATTGGTGTTTTCAAACCATTAAACACTGAGGGAACACCTATAAGGTGCTTGGCCCTGGAAATGATCTACGGGTAAGATTTGATTGAGTACAAAGTTCCTAATGTGGGGAGTTTTCCAATGGCAACTGCTTGGGTCTGTCTCTGAGATTCTGGTTTAGTAGGATTCTGTGAGGGCCCAGACATCGTCCCTTTTCATTATGTGCTTATACACTTTTGATGGCTAGTATGAACGGAGAATTCCTGGCTCATGTCACATGGATGTTGTTAAGGACCCTAGTGGTGATACGATAGGGACAAGATATGGTGGAGCTCTTTAGATGACAGAGGTGGCCTGGAGAGGAGTCTCCTATCCCATCCTTTTCCTGTCCAGGAGTGGGTGGGATGGGAACAGATGATGAAAGGGAGGCAGGGTTTAGAGATTTAATTGGATGACTGTAATCCTGCTGCCCCAGTTCTGAGCAGATGAAATCACTGCTTTGTTTCTCCAACCCCACGCCTCTCTAGTTCCTCAGCTCCTTTGATGGCTCCCTTTCAGACTTAAGTGGGTAAATGGCATGGAGGGTTGGGATGCAGAAGATGCTCATTCATTGCTGGGACAGAGGGTGGGGAAATTTGCATATGCTACAGGATCGATGAAACTCTATCACAATAAGTGGAGCCAACTCTATCACAACAGAGGAGCCAACTCTTATGCAATAACGGAGTTTCCATGGCAGGGAGTAGGGAACTCTACCTTGGGCATGCTTGAACTGCTAATGCTCAACGCTGGTTGGGGAAAGAACCCATTCCCATTTCAAACCCTGATTATAGCCCATATCATGCTTTCCTATCTTTCCTATCCATTTCATTTTATTATGAATAGCTCATGTTGTATCTGTTAGAGATGCTCACAACACTTGGAATCCAACTGCTGTCCTTGGGCAATGTGTACGACAAGCAAGGAGTCGACTAACCATACCAAGAGCCTTGCTGGCACTGCAGTTAGATAAGCATTGAGCTGTTAACCACAAGGTTGGTGGTTCACATTCACCACTGACTCTGTGCGAGAAAGATGGAGCTGTCTCATCCCATAAAGATGTTCAGCCTCAGAAATGCTGTATGGGGTTCCTATGAGTCAATGGCAGTCGGTTGGGTGGGCATTAAGCACAACATATTGGGTTTCTCTATGGAGCCAGTGTGTGAGGTTGTATGTGGATATGTGTGTGTGTGTGAATGTGGGCATGTGAGAGTCCGTCAGTCTGTGCTTACATGTGAGCATGAGTATTGTGGCGGGGTATGTGAATGAAGACAGAGGAAGAGCTGTGGCCTTGGTTACTAGGGAGGACTGGTCCCCCTCTGGTTTGCTACCTCTCTATTCTCCTCCTCCAAATTCTTTCTTAGCCTCAGGCTCACTTCTCAAGGTTAATTTCCCCGGCTACAGCTGTGGCTCCATCCTTCTCCTTCTGCCTCCTCCGTCTTCCATCTACCACACACGCTGGCTTTGAGTTATGTGCCTCCTGTTCTAATGAGATAAACAACAGAATTCTCACGAGGCCCTGCTCTTCCCTCTAGAAGTAGAACTCTGGGGCTAGATGCATGGACCTAGAAAGGCACCCTGGTGCCTGTCAGCTAAGCCACGAGGGCAAGGAAGTGGGTAGGACACCCCTACAGGACACCTGGGGTCATATGCTTGTTGACACAAAATCCAAAAGACCAAACTCACTTCTATCAATGTAATTCTGACTCATAGTGACCCTGTGTAGGGTTTCTGAGACTATAAATCTTTATGGGAGCAGGCAACCTCATTTGTTGCCCTGTGGAGTCATTGGTGGGTTTGAATTGCTGACCTAGTGGGTAGAGGTCCAGTGCTTATGCTATAGCACCAAGGTACACAGTCACAGCAGCCATCAAAGAAAGGCTTGGTCCCGTCCTTGTGGCTAAATGACCAAAGGCAGCATGGACAAGGTGGGTGGGGGCCAGGCATACCAAGTGACGTACTCGGCTAAGCTCGTGGTAATAACTGACAAGACATCATGGTTATAAAGAGCTTCCTCTTGAATGCGTTCATTCCCATGACACCCCTCAAAAGTAGATATTGTTATGTTGTTGTTGTTAAGTGCTGTGTGTCAGTTCCGAGTTATAGGAACTCTGTATAGGGTTTCCCAAGATCAGCTGTGCTTTTCGTCAGATTGGAAATACCAAGCAGCAAGCTAGTGTGCTGGACTGCAAGGTTGGCAGTTCAAGCTCACCAGCCACTCCTTGGAAACCCTGTGAATTTCACAGCGGTTGCTATGAGTTGAAACCAACTCGACAGCACTTAACTACAACAACAATAGCTTATAGGCCAAGAAAGGAACCAAAGACAAAGAGATTGTCATGAAGGGGAGGTAGGGGAGGGTTCTGTACTCAGTTTTGAGCTCACCTTCTGGGACCCCTCTTATATGATTTGAAGCCAAGTAGGTGAGTCTCCTGGAGTGAGTGGGCATTCACCTCCTGCATTTCTGAGTCTGATTCTATTCTGCTGGAATTGATTGGATGAGTATTTCTTGATGGGCCAGATACTCTGTTATGTGCTGGGGGCACTGTAGAGATAGACATAGTTCCTTCTGTCTTGGTTCTTATAAAACCAGTGGAGGAGGACGCCAGTAAGCAGAAAATGATCACTCATGGTGGCGGGAAGGGGGCGTATAGGGAACCTTGGGAGTCTACAGGAAAGGAAATTAAGTCAGTCTTGGTGCATCAGAGAAAACATCTCAGCAGTAACCAGATAATGCTTAGCTGTTCAGTGGTTCTCAGTCAGGCACTGGAACAATTTATAAAGTGCTTTAAAAAATTACAGAATGACTCCCTCGCCCTACCTACATTCTGATTGAGTAGGTTTGGCAAAAGTCATGAGCACTGGTATTTTTAAGAAGTCTTGCACATGATTTAGGTTTTAGCCTGGGTTAAGAATCACTAACCCAAGATGAGTTTGAGTGGGATTGGTAGGACCAGTTCTGGGGTGTGGTAGTTCTAGGTTGTGGAGTAGCAAGTCACTCGTTGTACTTTGCCTTCTTTGGGATCCTGGGTAACACCAGTATCAAAGGCGACCTCAGCACCTGACAGGAACCCAGAATCTATGTACTCATTCTGCGATTTCAGGACCAGAGATGACAGGAACCTGGAGTGAACCACATCAAAAACCTTGGGCTAATCCCAGTAAAACTTTCCCTCAGTGAAAGGCCAAACTTGGCCTCCCATGGGAGAGAGATTTGAGTCATTCAGTTTTCTATAAATCAGCTACAAGTCTGGTCTTCGGAGTTTAAGGAGCTCAGAGCTTCAATACCTTCCTAATGGTAGAAACTCTTGCAGTTAACAACAAAATCAAACACTAGGCTTACTATTGGAAATGACAAACCCATTAGCCCATTAGCTCATGAGTACTCTAGTGACTATAACAATATCAGAGCCTCTAGTCTCTATCACACTTCATGGTTTCTAAGAATCGAAGGGGAAAGTGTCAGAATGCCCTACTTCCTTACAGTCTTTCAACCTGTAGGAGCAGCTGTGTGATTAAAAATGATACTTAGTACATAATGAGACTGGAACATTTTGGTTTCTTTAAAGTTGGGACGGTTGCTTCTGCTTTGGAACCAACTCAATAAAAGGATAGAAGTGACTGGTCAAAGTGAAAAATGAATGGGTTTATAGCAACGAAACTTTGTAGATTTTCTCTGTGAAAGACATAAAATAAAGTCAGTGTCTCTGTTAACATTTAAAGGTCCCCAAAGAGCTTTTGAACTTCATGATCCTATTTCTAGGCAGTGACACTTCATGTGAGGCTTCCTGTATGTAACAGCTGCCAATTGTCACATCTGTCTACAGAAGACAGAGTTGTGATTTCACAAGTCACACTGGAATACATTCATTTGTTCATTATTCATCAATTCAACAAATATTTAGTTTGGTTCTTCTATGTGTCTGGCACAAGTTTGGTTCTGGGGATTCTGACGAGAGCAAAACATTCAATATCTGTGTCCTTACTAAGTTTTTCATTCTAGCTGGGGTTGGTTGATTGGCTTGTTTGGCTATTTTGGGATATATGAGACAATCTTTTTAGACTGTTGACGACCTAGACAGTCTACAGCATCTTCCTCTTCTCTCCTCTGCATCTCTATTCTGTGCCCTTTCTTTGTGAATAGACCAGGTTCTAGTCCACATTCCTCCAAGGACTCTGAACAGGAGCCATAAGAGTGATATCTGATGAACAAGAAAGGCCCCTCATGGCTGCTTGCATGAGCTATGGTCCTGATGTGCAACTTTGATGTCAAAGACCAGATGTAAATGGTGATTGTTATTGCTAGGCAGTAGGGAGTCCTGGTGTGGCACTGTAGGATAAGCTCTGGATTGCTAACCTCAAGGTTGGTGGTTCAAACCTACCAGTCACTCCTTGGAATCCCTATGTAAGGTTGCTATGAAATCAACTCAATGGCACTTACCAAGACCAACATGTATGTAGGTCTGCTGGCCCCACAGGTTCATGGTGCCTAGTCAATAGACTAGACTTGAATTCTGACAGATTTTACATAGGGCTTCCTTTGGCTTCAGCTTGCTAGCAGCCACTAATGGTGGGTGAGGGAAGCCCGGAAGTAGAAGAACTAAGTCCTTGATCTGTTTTATTGAAATCCTTTCCAATCCAGCATGTCTGTAGGGTGGGCAGGTGACTTCTGCTGCTTCACCTTGAAGGAAACCTGTTCAGTCAGGACCTAGAAAGAGGAGCAGCAGACGGAGCTCCATTACCCCAGAAATACGATAGAGATGTTCACTTTGAAAGCCTCCTCGTATGGATTGAAGGTCCCTTTGACATTCCACTCAGGCTGGGAGAGCAGAACTGGTTTAGTAAAGAGGCTTGTTTTTGGCATGAACTTACTGGGACAGCATGGTGGCGCAGACTGAGCAAGGGTCCCTCCTGGGGCCAGCTGACCATCAACCAGCTGTGTGACCTAGACAAGCCCACCTCTCTAGGCTTCAGTTTCTTCCCACTGCAAATGAGAGAGATGCACAGGGTGGTTTCTAAGGTCCCTTTCAGCCTGGAACCTTTAACCTTTATACTGTTTCTGTCCACAGGCCTTGCCCCGGGCCAGCTGTACACATACCCTGCTCGCTGCTGGCGCAAGAAGAGACGATTGCACCCACCTGAGGATCCAAAGCTGCGGCTGCTAGAAATAAAGCCTGGTCAGTGGCCTGAGTTGGCTGGGCTCAGGACGGAGAGGTGGGGAGGGCTGAGCTGGGCCCAGGCTGCTTTGCTCCTTGGCTGCAGAGCGGATTTTTCTGGGAGAGTAAACATGCCCGCATGATGCTCAAAGGTCTACTGCTGTCCCTGCGCTCACAAATGAATGTGTCCATGTGTCCACAGAGCTCTCTGTGCTCGAGGAGTAGAGCAAGTGGCAGCAGGCTGGGAATAGGCCTAGGATGACTGATTTTCCTGACAGAGTTAAAGGAGCTGCAGCTCAGCTGGCCTCAAGGAACGAAACCACATCCTGGTTCTATGTTCTATGTTCCTAAGGAGAAGAGAGTGAGCCTTTTATTCTTTTGTGTGCTCTCTTACCCTTATGAACTTACTTGGAAAGGGGCTAGTTCATTAACAATAGAACCCATCTTGGGCATGAAATGGGAAGCCTTTGAGTTCAGAATGTCTCTCTAGGATGGTTTAATGCCCATGCAGAAGGAATTGGTTGGTGTATCTTGGTTTTGCTACCTGGGTGGTAGCAAATCCAAGAGACGGCTGGGAGAGGTTCCAGGGGCTAAGATGTGATTCAGGATGGTGGGAGCAGTGGCTGCCAAGTGGTGCAAACATAGCTTTCAGATGTTCCTTCCCCTGATCACTATAGTAATGATGGCTGGGCCCCCACTTCTTCCTCCCCAGACCAGCTAGGATGCTTGTATTCTGCAAAATCTCTTCTTACAGTTGTTCCTTTCACGCACAGCGCATGGGTAAGGCTTCCTTGATTGTTCACTTCAGGTCAGGTTTTCCTTTTGTGAAGTTTTATTTGCTAGGGATGGGTTGGGGCTAGATTCTTCAATGGGCTCCATCCAAGTCCTCAAATGTCCTTACACAATGATAAACCACAACATACAGACTTGCAAACACTCCAGGGCAATGATTAAGATTGTTCCAAACCCACTGGGAGTCAGGTTGAAGCATGACTCAATAGAAATATAATGCAAGCCACATGCGTCCTTTAAAATTTTCTGGTAACCACATTAAAGATATAAAAAGAAACAGGTGAACTTAATTTTAATACTAAATTTTAATACTAGACCTGATATATAAAAAGATGATCCTTTCAGCATCTAATAATATAAACATTAATGAGAGACTTTCCTTTTTCTCATATTTTTTTGGTATCGTCTTTATGCTTTTAGCACATCTAAATTTGAACTATGATGTCCTGGTGTGGTGCTGTAGGATTAGCACTGGACTGCTAACCAAAATGTCTGAAGTTCAAACCTACTAGCTGCTCCTTGGAAACCTTATACAGGGTCGATATGAGTTGGAACAGACTTGATGACACTTAACAACAACACATTTGGACTAGCCACATTTCAAGGGCTCTGTGGTCACATGTGGTTAGTGGCAGCAGTATTGGTCAGCATGGTTTTAGAAATATACTTAGCAGTAGGGGCATCACTTGGGAGCTTGTTAGAGAAGCTTGGGCCCTAACCTAGACTTGCAGAGTTCGTATTTGTATTTTAACAAGCTCCCCAGGGAATTGCCATGCACAGTGAACTTTGAGAAACAGTGGTTTTGGAGGTGGCCAGACCACAAGTAAGGGTGGCATGATTCCACATCATCTTTCTGAATTAAACACCACTTTGGGGTGGGTATGGAGGTCACTCCTTCTTTCCACCAGCTCCATAGTTCTGGTTAGCTGAGCTAACCTTGGCTTTGCTTCACTTTAATTTACCTCTATTTTGAACTCTGTAGGGAATGCAACAAGAAGAAGGTCTGGGTGTGTGGTTTTTGGCATTCATTCTGTCTGTTGCTAGCTGTCTGTCTGTCACTTGTTTGAGTACATGCGCTCTCTGTGTATATTTCTCATATGCAAAACAGACCCAGTGATACCTGGGATGTCTAGTTAGGTGTTCATGTCAAACAAGGCATATGTAATAATATATGTAATAAAATTATATTATATATGTAATAAAATGATACCTGCCCCTTTTAATGAAAAGACGTTTGCTTATAAGTAAGTAGGAAAGTCACATGTTTGGATGTTCAAGAGATAAAAAGGAAACACTGTACAGTGAAAAATCAGACCTGCTTTCTCAAGAGACAGGCAGAGGTACCATTTTGAGAGTCTTTTGTTTTGTGTTTGCTCTACAAAGTTTCTTTAGAGAGCATCTCTAAAGAGACAGTCTTTGCATTCACTAGGAATTTCAATGCTATGAGTTCCCCTCCTTTGATTATTACTGTTTTTAACACCGTACAATCTCCTTGTATTTGTACCTTAGACATTGATCATATCAATATGCAAACAGTTTCCTCATTTCATTTTCATAATTACATACTATTCCATTGGATCCCCTTATACCATCTTTTATTTGACTGGGCTGTTTCCAATTGTGTTGCTAGTATTTCTAATTTAACCAGTGATGAAATGAATATTTTGTATATGAGGATATCTCATATGCAGTTTGTTAATTTAAAGCATTTCATTATAAATACTTGACCCTGATTTTAAAGTATTAGTCTTTATTTATTTTTTTAGTCTTCATTCTTAACATTTCTATGCAAATAGTCTTTATTAAGTATACTTTCTGTCAGGCTAATTGACTCTTCTTTCATAAAATCAGCAATATTTAGTGCTATAAAGTATCTTCTTGGTTGAGTACTCTCCAGTTAGTTCCGACTCATAGCGACCCCTGTATAGAGTTTCCATGGAGTCCTGGTATGGTGCTGTGGGTTAATGCGCTAAGTTAATGTGCAAAGTTGGTTTGAACTGCAAAGTCGGTGGGTCAAGTTTACTCGCTGCTCCTTGGGAACCCTATACAGGGTCGCTTGGGTTGGAACTTACTTGATGGCAACAACAATAACATAGGGTTTCAGAGGAGCAGCTAGTGAATTTGAACCACTGACCTTGTGGTTCAAACTGACCTTTCAGTCCAGTACATTTTCACACAGTGCCACACCAGGACTCCATTAATGTATCTTGTGGTGTGGTTGTGTGCTGTGGAGTTGGTTCCGACTCATAAGGACCCTGTATAGGGTTTCTGAGGCTGTAAATCTTTACATGAGCAGAAAACCTCATCTTTCTCCCATGGAACCACTGGTAGTTTCAAACTGCTGACTATGAGATTATAGTTAACCTCTATACTACCAGAGCTCTATTAAACTAAATCCAAACAAAAACTTCCACAAGACTTTTCCCCTTACTTTCTTTTATGTAGTATATTTATTATCAAAATACGCCAAGAGATTGTTGGAATTCTTTTGGTCACAAATGTCAGAAAGTGAGATCAAGCTGGCTGAAGACAAAAAGAAAAAAAAGAGGGAAGTTAATTCATGTACCAGTGATTTCCCTAGCTCACTCACTTTCCTATCCCCCCAGGGCAGGCAAGATGGCCCCCACAATCCCAGATGCAGCAAGAAAGCACACCCATCAATAGCTGTGGCAGCGAAGTTCCAGGAAAGATGATTATCTGGCTAGGTTTATAGTCTACCAATCCCTGTCACCCAGGGGCTGGATCATTCTGATGGTTTTGAATAATAATCAAAGTCAATGTCTGAACATCGTGTTATAGTTTACAGAGCATCTCCACACACATCACTTCCTTTGGTCTCCCCATTGCACAGCCCTGGTAGAGAGGTGGAGAGGGCAGTGGGTAGATGTGTTGAGAGCCCATTTTATAGATGAGAGAAGCCAGACTGTGGATGGAGTCAAGCAGTGTTTACTGTCCTTCTCACATTTCTGAGGACAAACAGTCCTGTTGTTGGTGAGACTGAGGCAAGAAGCTGGTTTTTGAAGGCCTGGTGCTTCTGTTGACAAGATGTACCTTGGGTTCCCTGTCCCTCCCCTCAGTGTTCACATCCTACCTGAATGACATGTGAAAGCAGGAGAAAGGGGACCCCTAGGCTGACATCTGTGCTTCTTTAAAAGACATCCTTGACCCTGCTCCAGGTATGAGGCAGAAGTGGTGGTATCATGGCTCATGTGAAGAGATGAGTGCTCGCCTCTATGTGGATGGGCCCTCAGAGGTAAAGCTGTCTACCATGGTGGGAAAACTTCTGATAGAGGTGGACACACCCAGATGAGCACATCCAAAATGGAACTATGAGGGTAAAAACCCCAACAGTCTAGGGATAGGATAACGAACTTTGAAAATAACGGAGCGTCTTCTCAGATGAACTTACTTCTCCTCTTGAAGTAATCAGACCTACCACCTCTTGTTGTTAAGTGCCATCAAGTCTCTTTCAACTCATGGTGACCCTGAACAGAGTTTCTGAGGAGCAGCTGGTGGGTTTGAATTGCTGACCTTGTGGTTCACAGGTCAGTGCTGATCCTACAGCTCCACACCAGGAGTCCAGACCTACCAGTAAGCCTAGTTAAAAAATAAACAAACAGACAAACAAAAACAAAACAAAAACAAAACCAACAACCCCAAACCCAAAAGCCTTTGGCCCAGTGTTTGCCCTTTCCTGGTTCTGTTCCACATCTGTCCCAGTGGGGTGAGACTTGGTCTCAGAATATACAGCTGCACCAGGCTGTAACTGCAGGCTGTGCATGAAATTGCTGGGGAGCTGAGAGTCACCTCAGAGCAGTCAGGGCCTGTCTGCAGGACACCAAGCAGAAGCCCCAGAGGTGACACAGCTTTACACTGGAATCTTTCATCTGAGTCAACATTGCAGAAAAGGCCTTTCATCCTCAGCAAGGTCATGGTGCATTTGTGTGAAACCTCTCTGTGGACATCTACAGCATGATGCCCCGTTTCATGGGGTAGTTGTACATGCTGGTTCTTAGCCCACTAGGTTCCCTGGGCAGGTAACCTCATACAGTGCACCACCTGCACAAATTTCAGGGCTGTCTTCATCATTTTTGAAATGCAGTTTCCAACTGAGAAGACATTCTACCTTTTTTGAGTGTATCCTCCTTAAATACAGCATTGACTTGAACAATATTTTTGAAAAACTGTCTCAATTCTGAGGAGTTTTGTGCTGAGGAGTTTTGTGCCTGGTGGCACAGTGGTTAAGTGATTGAATGCTAACCTAAAGATTGGCAGTTCCTACCCACCAGCTGCTCCAAGGGAGGGAAAAGGTGTGGCAATCTGTTTCCGTACGGATTTACATACAGCCTTGGAAACCTGATGGGACAGTTCTACTCTAAACCTGATGGGACAGTTCTGAGTCCGAATCCACTTGACGGCAGGCAGTGAGATTCTGGTTTCATTTCTATTCCATTTAACTTATTTATTTTTCATTGATATTTTTGCATGTGATTAGGAGTCCTTGTATGTTGCTGTGGTTTAATGTGCTAGACTGCAAGGTTGCTTTGAACTGCAAGGTCGGTGGTTCAAGTTCACCAGCTGCTCCTTGGAAACTTTATACAGGGTCACTATGAGTTGGAACTGACTCAATGACACTTAACAACAACAACAAAAGTTGTTGTTAGCTTTCCAGGATCAGCTCCTGGACTCATCACTTACTTGTCGTGGCTACAGTTCCCGGTGGACTTGTTGTAATTTCCTGATTGGTGGGGAAAGTCAGCTATGTGGGCTGAGATGGGACTTCCCAGGACTAGAAGAGCAGGTGAAGAAAGCAAAGGTGAGTGCGGATGTGAGAGATAAAGTCTCTCGTACACATTACAGTGAAAGGAAGTGTAACTTTTGCGGAGGTCAATGCATAGCAACTATTAGTATTTTTAAAAGCATATGTCCTTTGATCTAATGATTCTACTATAAAAATTCATTCTATAATAAATATATACTCATAACGTATGAGATTGTCCATTGCAGCATAGTTTGTAACAGCAACAAGGAAACAAAGACTAAGGAATTAGTCAAGTATATGATTTAAAAGACAAAACAATACCCAAATAAAAAAAAACCAACCTTATTGCTGTTATTGATTCTAACTCATGGTAACCCCCAGTGTTTTAGAGTAGAACTGTACCCCATGGGGTTTTCAGTGGCTCCTGGTGTGGCACTACAGGATATAATACACTGGACTTCAAGGTCGGTTTGAATTGCAAGGTTGGCTGTTCAAACTCACTATCCACTCCTTGGAAACCCTATACAGGGTCACTATTAAGTGGCACTTCACATCAACAATTTTATGGAAGTACACTGCCGGGGGGCTCTCTTCCATAGTGCCACTAGGGGGATTGGAACCCCTAATCTTTTAGTTCATAGTCAAGTCCAAACAGTTTACATCATCCAGGGCCTTAAATACTTGTATGTGACAGTACATAGAATGGAATACTTTTCTCTCTTTTAAAAGAATACATGGAAAAGAAAATGGAAAAGTACTGAATATATATTGCTAAGTATGCAGAGATAGAAAAAAAATTGTACAACATTATATATAGTCTTTGGGCAAGTCTTACTGAAAATCAATAATTGATTTGCCCAACCTTGGCTGAATCTTTTAAAATTTGTAGAAACTGGAAGACTGAATTTTTATAGAAACAACAGCCATCCAAGCATCCAACCAACTGACCATCCATCTACCCAAGCAACCATCCACCCACCCAAGCAACCATCCATCCATCCATCCAACCAACCAACCAACCAACCAACCAACCAACCAACCAACCAACCAACCAACCAACCAACCAACCAACCAACCCTTGCACTCCTCCATCACTTGGTCCCTTGTAGACACCTATTCTCTTTTCTCCCAGCCTCCTGGTGTGTGCTCCCCTGGAATGTAGTTAGGTCTGTGACTTTAGCCTTCCCTTGGATTCCACCATCAGCATCAGCCTGTTCTGTCCTTATCTCCTGAAGTGGGGATGGGGACCCCTGATTTTTGAGAGACTGAGTGGACACTCGACTGGAGCAGAACTGCCTTGAAGCAACCCATCAAGTGGAGCTTCCTTCTATGCCAGCATCTTCCATGAGTAATGAGGAAATGCCACATGCCATTTGTCACACCAGCATCCAGCCTCCCCTTGTTTCTTTATGTTTCAGCCTGAGTCTAGTCAATGCAACTGAAGCTAGAATCTCAGTTGTCTAGGAGTCCTGGTGTGGCACTGTAGGATAATGCACTGGACCCAAAGGTCGGCAATTCAAACTCACTAGTTGCTCCTTGGAAACCCTATAGGGGTCGCTATTAGTTGGAACCTACTAGACAGTACTTAACAACAACAACAAAGTGCTGCTGTAACAACAAAAAAAATACCATAAGTAGGAAGCTTTCAAGATCACGAATCTGTATCTTACTGTTTGAACCCAAATTCGGGGTATTGACAGGGCTAGTTTCTCTCTTTCTCTTTGGGCTCTGAGGAAGACCCTTGTCTTTCTCTGCTTCTGTAGCTCTGGGCATTTCCTGGTGTTCCTTGGCTGCATATAGTACATCTTCACAGACAGTCTGTTTTTCCTGTGTGTGTCTGTGTCTAGCCTGCTCTTGTTGAAGACACTATTTGGGAGGGAAAGCTTTTGGACTTACTCTATTCTGTTGTTGTGGTGGTGTCATTAAGTGCCATAGAGTTGGGTCTGACTCACAGCAACCCTATATGAGATTTCTGAGGATTGGCTGGTGGGTTTGTTGTTAGCAGCCCAGTGCTTATGCTCCAGCACCACACCAGGATACCTCCTTTACTCTAGCATGACCTAATTAACATTAGCAAAGAAACCATGCTTTCTTGACAGGTCATCTTTATATGTTTGTTGTTGTTGTTAGGTGCCATCGAGTCAGTACCAACTCATAGCGACCTTATGCACAGCAGAACGAAACACTGCCCAATGCTGGGCCAACCTCACCATTGTTGCCACACTTGAGCCCATTGATGCTGCCACTTTGCCAATCCATCCCACTGGGGGTCTTCCTTTTTTTCTCTGACCCTCCACCCTACCAAACATGATATCCTTCTCCTGGTCCCTCCTGACAATATGTCTGAAGTACGAGAGATGAAGTTTGGCCATCCTGGGATTAGAATTCAACATAGCTTTTGGGGTCAGTCAATTTAGTGTGTAACAGTTAAGCTATAATCATGGTTAGTTAGAGTGGTCTCTGATGCCATCGCTGACCTCTACTCAGATGGATGAGTGGAGTTGAGAGGGCAAGGGGAAGGGTTATGTAGGCTCAGGAATCTTGAGGGACTCTAGAGAGATCTGCTGACGAGGATGCAGAGCTGTCTGTTTCTGGTTTAGCATCCCTAATTGTTGTTGTTAAAGGCCATCGAGTTGGTTCTGATGCATAGTGACCCTGTATAGGGTTTCTGAGGAGTCACTGGTGAGCATGAACTGCCGACCTTGCTGTTCAAACCGACTTTGCAGTCCAGCACATTAACCCACAGTGCCACAGAACATTGCAGGGAGGGGAGGCAGATCTTGGCTTCCATGAAGTCATTTGTACCTGCTTCAGTGACCCTCCAGATCTGCTCTCCATATCCCATCCCTTCACTGTGATATGTGGTCCATCCTGTATTCCTTTACTACTTGCTGAAAATGAAAATGCTTATATATGTTGTGGTAGGATGGGCCGAGAGCTGCAGAGAGCTCTCTGGAATTTGAAAGCATTCTCAGTGTCCCTGGGCCTATGTGGTTCTCACGCCTAATACCACCCCTCCTATTAGTCTTGAATAAACATCTCACAACCCCCTACTTGCCTGGGCATTTGAAGGACAACACATACAACATTATTTCTCTCCACTGACTAACAATTGAGTTCAGTGTTCTCTGCAGCATGCACTTGGCTGCAGACGCGAATGCAAGGTGTTTCACGACTCAGACATCACAATTCATATGACACGAGGACTCGGGCAAATGCCTGGTGCCAGAGCAGGGCTGCCACTGGACCATGTCCCCAATAATGAAGCTCTGTCCTTGCAAAGGGGGAGCCATGCCAGCAGGAGAGAGTGGTGGACAGTAAATGTCCTGCAGAATCAGGACAGATGTTGGGCAACAGCCCGTTGACTCAAAAAGAGGCCTTTAACGTGACTTTCTTTTTGTAATGAAGAAAAGGAAAAAGCTAGAAACAAATGACTTGGGTGTCTCTGGATTCAAAGCTCAGTCTGTGTAGATCAGTTCAGCATCTTTCCACCTCAGACCTTTTGGTCCCCATGGTCTTGGCAGATAGTCTCTTCACTTAGAGATTGGGAAACTATGGCACAGAATTAGGAAGTTAATTTCCCAGGGGACTTGAGTAGGGCAGCAGAGGAAAGAACCCTAAGGGGAACCTGCATAGACTGGCTCCTTGTTGCTCAGGGGCCTAGCTCACACATTCATTCTGGTGTTTTCTGACCAAAAGAACTTTGGTTTTACAAGGGATGGCTATTCTGCTTCCAGAATATACCCAAGGCCTGTGAATCCCTTCTGCTCTTGGACAGAGGGAGCAGCATGTCTCTTTGCCACCCTGGCCAACTTCCAAGGCTGATGGCAAGGAAGGCAGCCAAGAATAAGGTTCTGGTTCTTTCTCTGTACGTTTTTTCCCTTGTTTTTTGGCAGTCACTCAATGACTGGGAATAAATGACCAGGACCATGGCTGCACCACCACACAAACAGGATGGCATGAACCCTGAAGGAGATAGCATCCTAGGATACCCCAAAGTCAGCCGATAAGCAAGTCACAGGGACCCCCAAGGGTGGTCCAAGCAGACAGACCCGTGCCCACTTGTGTGGGCTGAGGTGGAGTCTACTTCTCCCACCCGGATGCTATCCCTGCCACCCGCTCTGAATGGCCAGAACTCTACAGATGGGAGCAGGCTGCGGCCAACTGCCCCAGCTTTTGAAAACCCTGCATGTTAATGAGTTCCCTACTGCTTTTGTACATGGCCCACATTTTAATGGTCTTCAGCCTTCTCCCACCATTTGCTCTCTGATGTTTGGGGCAATTTCTCTTCTCCTCAAGACAGTCCCCCTGACTCCTCTAACACCCTCCCAGTCCCGGAACAACTTAAAGAAGGCTGATGTGTCAAGCATGTAGTCTGAGATTGATGAACCTGTCAGCCAGCTCCCTCTGCAACCCCATCCCCCTCTGCCGTGGGCTCCTCAGATGGATGAGGCAAGCGGATGGGCGGGGGGGGGAGGGAGGTGAAGGATAGGACCCAGGGAGTCTCCAGCCAGGTGTGAGCCAATGGACAACGTGACCTTCTCCCGGCCTGCTGAGGAGTCTGGCTGTGTCCTTCTGAAGGGGAAGTACACACACTCCCACTCCCATCTGTCAGTGCTTATCTGCTCTGCGAGGGGTGGGGTGTGTGTGTGTGTGTGGGGGGGGGGTTGCCTGAGCTTGGTACGGCTCAGAGAATGGATGCCTTCAAGTGCATCAGGGGGAAATGACCAGTCATTTATCTCCTTCCTGCAGTGTTGCAGCCTGCAGTCATCCATCCTGGAGGCGTGCTGCAATGGCTTCTTCAGCTATTGCTGGCCGCCTGAGTGGGGGGCTAGAGAGAGGTGGGCAGGCCACTCTGGCCCCCGGTGCGTGCCATGACCATGTGTGTCCCAGCAATCTGTTCCTTTTGCCCTCTCGGAGCCAGGTCTGAGGGGCTGAGCAGGGCTCTGGGAGCTGGTTGGCAGAGGAGCCGGGCTGCAGTGGCAGTTGGCGGGTGTGGGCATGGCTGATACAGAGGTTCCTGGGAGGGCCGTGGCAGTCCAATGGAGGAGTCACCCTGCCACATGCTCACCTGCTTGCTTGTATCTCTCCCCATGGGAGGTAGGAGCACATCTATGTCTTCATCTATGTACCTCCCTCTTCCCTCAGAGTAGATGCACCGTCGTTGGTTGCTTAGAGCCAGTTCCAACTCCTGGTGACCTGTGTGTACAGAGTACAACTGCGCTTTGTAGAGTTTTCACAACTGTGAGCTTTTGGAAACAGATTACCAGACCTATCTCCGGAGGCACCTCTGGGTGGGTTTGAAGAGCTAACCTTTTGAGTAGTAGGAGAGCACTTCCTTAGGAGGATGTAGGAAGGACTATGCCCTGTATAGGCTGTGCAGTGTGGTGAATATGACTTAGAGCCCATCATTCCTCTTTCTCAGATGACAGATAGAGCCAGAGAGGAGCTGAGGTGGGCATTTCATCCAGTTTCCAACCTGGCCTGAGGGGCCTGGAACAGGTTGCCATCTGGTTACTCTTTGGTTTGAGGTGACAGGGACCTTCAATGTGCAGAACAGTGGTGCTTTGCAGGGGACAGGCACCAAACAGTGATCACAAGCCTAGGTTTAAGTCCAAGCCCCTTCACCCGCTGGCTCCGGGTTTTGGCCAAGTTACCTTCCCACTCTGGGCTTCCATCTTTCATCAATAAGATGCAGATCAGAGCAGCTGCCCACTTGCTTCATGGGATTGTTCTGTGTGGGTGGCATGCCTGGAGGACTTGGGAAGTGTGAGGAGGCACTGTGGGTGGGCTCTGGGGTCTCAGCTAATACTGTTCCTGTCCTCATATCAATGACGTGTTTGTTTTAGACAGCTCTCTGCCCAGCTGGGAGACTGTGTGTACTGTTTGGGTTGGAATGGGAACTTCTTATGCTGAAGAAACTTTTCAAAGACCCAGTTCAAACACTGTGTATGCTGAGGAACGAAGACCTGCTAACTGGCTATAGACCCAACTTTTTTTTTTTAAATGTTTACCTGTGCTTTATTGACTATGCAAAGACTTCCAACTGTGTGGATCATGACAAGTTATGGACAACAATGTGGAGAATGAGTATTACAGAACATTTACTTGTGCTCATGAAGAACCTGTATATAGACCAAGAGGCAGCTGTTCGAACAGAACAAGGGAACACTGAATGATTTAAAATTAGGAAAGACGTGCGACAGGGTTGTATTCTTTCACCAGACTTATTCAGCCCGTATGCTGAGCAGATAATTTGAGAAGTTGGATTATATGAAGAAGAACATGGTACCAGGATTGGAGGAAGACTCATTAACAACCATGATTTATGTAGATGATATAACCTTGACTGTTGAAACAGAAGAGAACTCAAAAAACTTACTGATACGTTGTTCTGGTTAAGTGCTTCAAATCAGTTCGGACTCATAGTGACCCTGCATAGGGTTTCGCAGAACTCAGAGAGTTATGGAGTCTGGGTCTAGTGTTGTAGGAGAAGCGTTAGTATAGACCCAGCTTTACCAGAACTACAGTCCTGATGTGGTGCTGTAGGGTAAGCACTGGACTGCTAATTGAATGCTTGGTGATTCAAACTACCAGTCCACTCCTTGGAAACCCCATACAAGGTCACTAGGAGTCAGAACTGACTCAGTGGCACTTAACAGGAACAATAACAACAGCTTGCACAAGCTCGCCCCTTCCTCCTAGAGTCCAGACCTCTGACATGCATTTGCTGGGGCACAGAGATGGACCTGGAAGGCTTCTATGGCAACTCATCTGGCTGGCCCTTGCTCCTGCCCTCTGCTAGGCTGGTCCACTTTCTTCTTGGTAAACCTGGACTCTGTGGACTTGCTCTGACATGGCTATACACTTAACACTGGCCCTCCTAGTACTGGACACCTGGCCTCTATCCTGGTTCCCTGAGTGTGGGTGCCCTCTACTTAGAGACACGGAGCTGCGCCCCAGCATGGATCTGATAGCTAGAAAGTAATCATCATCGGGACAGTATAGTCTATGACACACAACTTTCTCCTGAGTCCTGGGTTCAGTGTGGGGCTAAATACATGTTGCAGCGACCTCCTAAGAGGTCTCCGTGCCTCTCCCCTTAGTTACTTTTCAGAGCGATCCTGTTCACATATAGGCATCATCACACCCACGCCACACTTTGCTCAAAAGTGCCAGTGGCTTCCCACTCAGAGTCGAAGCCAAGCTCCTTGCCATGGCCTGCAGGCTTCTTCTAGCCCCGGTAGCTTCCTGAGTGGCCTCCTTCCACCCCTGCCTGGAATGGTCTTTGTTGGATAGCGGCATGATCTCCCCTCTGCCCTCTTCGGCTCTGTACTTTTCCGGCCACATTTATTAGTGTCACCCCCCCACCCCCATCATCCCTGATGTGTCATTACTTCCTTGACTGTAATTTTCTCCAACTTGCTGCTCACCATCTGTCACATGGGTTTCACTTGTCTGTCTTATTTATTGTATCAACTCTACTGGAATATCACTTTGCCTCTTTTGTTCACAGCTGTGTCCCCGGCAGGTAGAATAGAGCCTGTTGTTGTTAAGTGCCGTGGAGTGGATTCCAACTCTTAGTGACCTCTGAGGAGCAGCTGGTGAATTTGAACCACCAACCTTGCAGTTCAAACAGGCCTTGCAGTCCAGTGCATTAACCCATAGCACCACACCAAGACTCCAAAGAACAGAGCCTGGTTCAAAGCACATAAAAAATCAAATCAGTTGCTGTCAGTTTGCCTCCAATTTATGGTTACCCCATGTATTTCAGAATAGAATTATGCTCCATAGGGTTTCAATGGCTGATCTTCCTGAAATAGATGGCCAGGCATTTCTTCTGAGGCTCATCGGGATGGAGTTGAATTTACAAACTTTCAGTTAGCAGCCAAACATGTGAATAGTTTTCACCAGACAGGGAATGCCACAAAGTAAGAGTTTGTAATGGTTTGTTGGGTGAATGAATGCAGCAGTGCACATTCTGTGTGGCCCTGCCATGATTTCTTTCCCAACCTGCAGAAGCAATGCCCACCATGGGCTTGGAGCAGGGCCAGAACATTGGCCCTCAAGCAGGATCTCAGCCTGAGCCTCTCCTACTGTGAATTGAGACTTTGTTCGAGAGCTGCCGCTTACACTTGGTAACCACTTACTCCCTTTCTACTACCCATCCTGCCCATAGCCCCTAAGTTACATCTCCTTGGCCTGTTGGCCTGCTCAATGGTGGGCTCCCTTTGATAATATGAGTGCTTTCCTAGAGCTCAGTTTAGAGGCCTCATCTTACCCAGAGGTGTGGTCCAGATCTCTGGATGGTGAGACCATCCTTCCATGCTTAATTAGAGGTGGGATGTGGGTAGAGCTGAGAGAGGAGACCAGAGGCAGTATGGGAGAAGGGTCAGTCCTCCTGCTGTGTGACTCTCCTGGGATTCTAAAAAAAACAGGAACAAGTGCCTTCGAGATACAACCTGGGAGATGGCTTCTCAATGCGAACTCATCTATTTAGAGATTTGAGTCCTGAAACATGGAGTTAGATACCACCAAGAAAATGATGTCCTTGAGGAGTGAGCAGCTGGGTTCATGGGTGGTCTCAGGAAATCAGGCCTCTACCCACTATCTTAGTGACCTAGTGCCGCTGTAACAGAAACACCGCGAGGGAGTGGCTTTAACAAACAGAAATTTAGTTTTGTACATTTTGTTGTTGTTAGGTACTGTTGAGTCACTTCTGACTCATAGGAACCCTGTACACAACAAATGAAACATGACCCAGTCCTGTGCCATCCTCACAATTGTTATGTGTGAACTGATTGTTGCTGCCACTGTGTCGATCCATCCTGTTGAGATCTTCCTCTTTTTCACTGACTCTCCACTTTACCAAGTGTGATGTTCTTCTCCAGGGATGGATCCCTCCTGACAACATGTCCGCAGTATGAGAGATGAAGTCTGGCCATCCTGGCTTCTAATGAACCTTCTGGCTGTCCTTCTTCCAATACAGATTTGTTTGTTCTCCTGGAAGTCCATGATATTTCAATATCCTTTTCCAACATCATAGTTCAAATGCATCTTTGGTCTTCCTTATTCATTGTCCAACTTTCACATGCATATAAGGCTATTAAAAAATACCATGACTTGGGTCAGGTATACTTTAGTCCTCAAACTGAAATCTATGCTTTTTAACATTTTAAAAAGGTCTTTTACAGCAGATTTGTCTAATGTAATATATCAGTTGATTTCCTGACTGCTGCTTCCATGAGCATTGACTGTGTCTCCAAGCAAATTGAAGTCTTTGACAGCTTCAATCTTTTTTCCATTTATCATCATGTTATTTATTGGTTCAATTATAAGGATTTTCATTTTCTTTACAGTAAGATACAGTCCATACTGAAGGCTGTAGTCTTTGATTTTCCTCAGTACGAAGTTTAAGTCCTTTTGCTTCCAGCAAGCAAGGTTGTGTCATCTGAATATCACAGGTTGTTAATGAGTCTTCTTCCAATTCTGATGCCACATTCTTCTTTATATTATTTGCTCAGCATACAGATTGAATAAATACAGTGAAAGGAAAGGATACAACCCTAGTGCACACTTGACCTTGTCTTCTGTAGCTGCCCTTTGTAATTTTCTGTTCAGCTCTTTTACCTCATCATTTCTTATAGTTGCTTTAGCTTCTCTATGCTCAAGAGCAAGTTTCAGTCTCTTATGACATCATTTTGGTCTTTTCTTTCTTAGCTGCTTAATGGCCTTTTGCTTTCTTCCTGTATAATGTTCTTGATATCATCCCACAACTCCTCTGGTCTTTGGTCATTGGTGTCCATTTCATCAAATCTATTCTTGAGATGGATTCAAAATTGTTCAAGGTCATATTTTGGCTCTCATGGACTTGCTTTAATTATGTTTAGCTTCAGTCTGAACTTGGTCATATGTAATCGATGGTCTGTTGCACAGTCTGCCCCTGGCCTTGGCTTGGCTGATGATATTGAGCTTCTCCACCATCTCTTCTCAAAGACGTAACCAATTTGATTTCTGTGTATTCCATCTGGTGATATCTATGTGTATAGTTGTCTTTTATGTTGTTGAAAAAAAAAGGTATGTGTAATGAGTAAGTTACTGGTCTTTCTATCTTCAACGTTATTTCTGTCACCAGGACCATATTTTCCAATTATTGTTCCTTCTTCTTTGTTTCCAACCTTTGCATTCCTATCACCAGTAGTTATCAATACAAGTTAATCACATGTTTGATCAATTTCAGACTACTGAAGTTGTTAGAATTCTTCAGTTTCATTATCACTGACTTTAGTGGTTGATGCATAAATTTGATAGTGGTATCAACTGGTCTTTCTTGTTGTTGTTGTTGTTGTTAAGTACTGTGGAGTTGGTTCCGACTCATAGTGACCTGGCACAGGGTTTCCGAGGCTGCATATTTTTATGGGAGCAGAAAGCCTCATCTTCCTCCTGTGAAATAGCTGGTAGTTTTGAACTGCTGACCTTAAGGGTTGCAGTCCAATTCATAACCACTATGCTGCCAGAGCTCCTTGGTCTTCCTTGTAGGCTAATATCCTTTCACAGACAGCATTGAACTTCAAGATAGATTTTTGAAATGTTCTGTTTGATGATGAATGTGATGCCATTCCCCTTGAATTTGTTATTCCCAGAATAGTAAACCATACGATTGTCTGATTTGAAATGGGCAATACCGACCCAATTCAGTTCACTAATGCTTAGGATAAGGAGCTCTGGTAGCGTAGTGGTTACAAATCGGGCTGCGACCCACAAGGTCAGCAGTTTGAAACTATGAGGCTATCTGCTCCCGTAAGGATTTACAGCCTTGGAAACCCTGTACAGGGTCGCTATGAGTCAGAACTGACTCCATGGCACATAACAACAGCAACAATGCTTAGGATATGAATCTGTATGCATTTAATTTAATTCTTGACAACTTCCAATTTTCCTAGATTCATACTTCATACATTGCAGGTTCTGATTATTAATGGATGTTTGTACTTGTTTCTTCTTATTTTGAGTTGTGCCCTATCAGCAAATGAAAGTCTTGAACGATTTGCTTCATTCACGTCATCATGGTCAACTCTACTTTGAAGAGGAAGCTCTTCCCAAGTCATATTTTGAGTGCTTTGCAAGGCTCATGTTTTGGCACTATACTAGACAATTTATACACATTTTGTTTGTTGACATTGGTTGTAATCCTCTCAGTGTAGCAGCATTTTTCCTGTTTCCTCCCTGTGTTTACCACTTCCCTTCATCCCTCTTTCCCATTCCTTCCTGCTTTCTGAGCTTGCCTGGGCAAATGCTCCCTTTTGATCTCCTATGGTTGATTATTCTATGGAGTGCTTACCTCCCTAGTGCTTTGTTTATCTCAGGGACCCATCTTGCATTTGGCTGAAAGTGGAGCCACAGGGGGAAGCTTAGTTCCAGGCTTGAAGGGACATAATCTCTGGGTTTCCGCAAGTCTCTATCAGCCTAGTAAACCAATCATTTTTATGATTTTGAATTTCATTCTGCATTTTTTCCCTTCTCTATCCAGAAATTTTTATTGTGATCCCTTTCAGAGTGATCAGTGGTGAGAATAATGACGCTTAAGCTGCTTGTTCCTTGGTGTAAACTGATGCATTAGTCCAAGGAAATATGAGGAGCTTCATTCCTGAAACGAATGCACAACCAGAAGAAAATAAAGTGCATGTTTGTATTTTTTAAGAAAACATAGAAGCATGTTAAATATATATATATTGTTGTTGTTGTTGTTATGTGCTGTGGAGTCGGTTCCGACTCATAGTGACACTGTACAGGGTTGCTATGAGTTGGAACCGACTTGGGCTGTGAACCTTAAGGTCAGTGGTTCGAAACTACCAGCCGCTCCGCGGGAGAAAGATGAGGCTTTCTACTCCCGTAAAATTTACACCCTCAGAAACCCTATACAGGGTTGGTCAGAACTGACTCAACGGCACTTAACAACAACAAATATATACTTATATGTAGGCTGATACATATATACATACATAGACTCCTGGTGTGGCACACAGGACTGAGAACCACAAGGTTGTCAGTGCAAACCCACCAGCTGCTCCTTGGAAACCCTCTAGAGGGTCGCTGTGAGTTATGAGTCAGCACTGACTCAACGGCACTCAACAACAAATATATATATATAGTGTCTTGATCTTGTAGGCGTATTCTCTGCCATTGTGCCTGGGCTTTCTCTTTCCCTTTGCACCATAGCTCTATCTCCAGGGCCCTGTGTCGGAGGGAGCTTATGATGGATGGATGGATGGATGCGCCTTGTCGGGGTGTTTCACTACGATTTCCCTTGGGGCAGTCTGTCTGTTGGCAGAGCACAGCCTCCTGAAAGATGGTATCTCTTACAAACTCGACAGCTAACAGACAGCTCTTCTCTTTGTATATTTCCCCAAAGAAGCACTGTCTTAATCTGTTTTTTTTTTTTAATATGGCATATTTTATTATAATCTAGATGAGACTTGCATTTCCCAACCCTCCACCCTGCACCAAAAATGAAGGAGAAGGCTCTGTGAGCCAGTGCCATCCAAGGAGTTTGCATTTTTAAATGACCTGGGATTTAATTACTCACTGTGCTCCCATGCCACACTTTCAAACTCATCTCGCCACATCCTGTTAATGAGCCCCGTGGTTCCAACAAGCCTGTGGAAGCTTTTCTTTCTTTGCATTGGGTGGCAGGCATGGGGCACCTGTGTCAAAGGCTGCGGCTTTCCTCTCCACTTGAAGGACAGTGCTTTGTCTTAGAGCAAAGCCACTGCTCCTCACTGGCATTTTTTTTTTTGTTTTTTTTTTGTTTTTGCTTTGCTTGTATTTATTTATTTATTTTAAAGACTTTACAAGTTTCCATCCTTGTTTGTCTAAGAGGTTTTTTCTTATTTGGAAACCGATTTGCTTCGGTTTGCACAGAAGCTGTCTCTGGTGTGATGGATTGTGCTGGAAGTCACCCAAGGAGTATCTCTGTTCCCAATTAGAAGTGGAGGCAGTGCTGCTTACGGGGCCCAGGGAGGCGGCTGGCTTGGGTGACAGCTGCTGCCACTCTGGAGAGAGTAACGATCCGTGGGTTTATATCCATGTATATAAAATCAGGCTAATTTAAAGATGAATTATGCGTATGTTTTGGATCATTCGGGAAAAAAAAAAAAAAGTTAAATGGTCGATGGTGCCTGTCAGATTACGTGGTGCCCAAATCTATATAAGGTTCAAAATGAGTATACTTAGAGACTGACTAAATTCAGACGAGAAGGATTACAAATGGAACCAATGAAATCACTAAGGCGAACATCGGGCCAGAACTTGTTATCTTTTCCCCCTCCCTTCACTCCGGGACCTCCTCTAGTTCAGAACCAGAAAACGCACCCTCTGCTGCCTTGTTGCCCTTTCCCTCTGACCTCGAAGCCTTACCCACAGGGCTATAAAACCAGGGTTTACCAATGGTCAGCAAGAATGCTGCTCTTGGAATGGCGCTTGGCAGAGTAGTAAGTACGTTAACGTTGTCGTTGTTCAGTGCCCCGTAGGGTTTCTGAGGAGTGGATGGTGGGTCTGAACCTCTGACCTTGCAGTTAGCAGTCCAGTGCTTATCCTATGGTGTCACACCAGGACTCCAGGTTAACATTAAGGATACGGTTAACATTAATAACCATATTTAACTTCTTTCCATTTTTTGTGGGGGAAACAAAATCATTTAAAGTATTACTTTAACTGTTATTAAACCATGCTGTCCAGTACAGGAGCCATGATCCGCGTATGTCTACTGAGCCCTTGAAATGTGGCCAGTTGGAATTGAGATGTGCTCTAAGTGTGAAACACAGCAGCTTTCTGAGACATATGTGAATAAAAGATTGTAAAGCATCACATTTTTGCATTAGTAAGCTTTTGTATTATTCACATGTTGAAATAATATTTTAGATATGTTGAGTTAAATGAAATATGTTACAATTAATTGCGCCTGTTTCTTTTTCCTTTCTTAAGTGTGGCTGTAAGAAAGCTTAGAATTATACACATGGCTTATATTTTATTTTTCTATTGGACAGTGCTGATGTAGCATTTAAATCAGTATTATTCAAACTTTGATAATGATAACATCTAGCTAGCATTTGTGTATACTGAATTATGGGACAGAAGATAGATTTAGCTGGGGAGGAAGAGGGACCAGGAGACGGAGGAAGTACACAGTAAATGGAAAATTCTGTATGGAGTTGTATGGTTGCAGAAAGATGAACTTCACATGGGGATGTTAAAATAGGACAGACCCTAGAATGAGAACACACACCTACCTGTAGCCTCAGCCCAAACTTGCCTTTGTCTGAATTATAAAGACTATGAAGAGAGTTTAGGAATGCAATGAAAATGCATAAAGTTTTGGAAAAAGACTTCTTTTAAAGGAAGGACCAAAGAGAGGCAGAGTGGAGTCATCATAGCCTGGAAATTAGGTGAATGGATTGTGGAGACAGATTGGTTTGAAGGTCTGACTTTGCCACTTTCCAGCTCTGTGTTCTAAACCTCCCTAAGCTGCAGCGTGCTCCACATTTTAATGTGCTCACCTCTTGGGTAGTTGTGGGGATTAAATGATCTGTAGTAATAAGAGCGGAATTGTGCACAGGACTGCTAGCCTCAAGGTTGTCAGTTCAAACCCACCAGCTACTCCTTGGAAACCCTACACAGGGTCACTGTGAGGCAGAACCAACTGGATGGCACTTAACAACAACAGTACTAAGAGCTGCCACACTCTAAGCATTTACTGTGAGCTCAGTACTCAGCATGTACACAAATGTACCAGTGCCCAACTGGGGCTCTGCACAGGCCTGCCAACCACTAATTACAACCATAACAGTGTCTTGAAAAGCCTATTTGGCTGTGCTTTTGCCCTGCTCTGTTATTAATTAGCTGTGTAGTTTTTGTTGAAGTTATTTAACTTCTCTGAGCCTTGAACAACTCATTCATAAAGTGGAATTCTTCAATTAGATGATCTGTAAGGCCCTCTCTAACTCTGTGCGATTTTAGAAATAGGATTTATGCAATGGTGAGAAGAGATACTAAATGATGAACGTCAACTCTATGTCCGATCATTGTAAGAACGAGGAATGGTTCTCATCTGATGAGGATGGCACAGGAGGCCTCAAGCTCTAATTGTTTTAGTTTAGACATTTGGAAGACTTTTCAGACTTGTGAGAAAGAAGACTACGTCATCACAAAAGGCTGCGGCACTACGTGCTTGGAACGCTTAGAAAGCTGATTCTTCTTCTGGCATTCAACTTAAATGTAACTTCATCACTCAGCCTTTCCTGCCCCCTGTAAAGGAGACCCCTACCCCATTATTCTTTCACTTTTTACCTTGTTTTCCTCCATAGTACTTATGACAGCTTGTAATTGTGGTGTTGTTGTTAGGTGCTGTTGAGTTGATTCCGACTCATCACAACCCTATATAGAGTTTCCAAGGAACAGCTGGTGAGTTTGAACCACCAATATTGCAGTTCAAAACAACCTTTCAGTCCAGTGCTTATCCTATAGTGGCACACTAAAAACTACATATATATGGTTGTATTTAGTGTTTGTTTCTTTTTAGAATATTGTTGTTGTTGTTATGTGCCATCGAGTCGTTTCCGACCCATAGCGACCCTGTACAGGGTTTCCGAGGGTGTAAATCTTTACGGGAGTAGAAAGCCTCATCTTTCTCCCGCGGTGCAGCAGGTAGTTTCGAACCGCTGACCTTTAGGTTCGCAGCCCAGTTCGTAACCACTACGCTACCAGAGCTCCTTTATACTGTCCTAAAGGCAGGAACCATCTTTCTTTGGTTCACCTCCTATAGACCTAACTCAAGGAAGGGCTTGTGTGCTTACTAAATACCTGTTGGCTAGATGATTGCATTTTAGAGGTGACAATGAAAGCTTCTTGATGGAGGAGAATCCTCTGCTCTCATGTTTTCTTTTCAGTAAGAAGAATCCCAAACATCTTATCTCTCAAGGGACTTTAGATATGATCTCCCTTTCCACCATTTTTTCCTGGTCACCTGTGTGTGTGTTTGGTTAGTTTTAATATGATGTCCGAGTACTTCTTTTTCCATGGACTGACCACCCTGGATCTGTTTTGGGTGGAGACTGACGGTGTAGATATTGTTCCATTTGAGTCTGAATAAAGCCCAGTGGAGCCAATAGACACTGTGCTGGTTCTTTTGCATTTGCTCCTCTGGACCTTCTTTATGCTGCTCCCTACCCTAGAGAACTGACCTTGATGGGCTGTCTCAGTGAGGTTCCTTACCTTCTGGTTTCTGGTTGAGGTTAAGCAGGAAATCAGAGGATGGGAACAGAGAGATCTTGGGCTAGGGGTTCCCTTGATTCCCTTGCTGTTGGCCATAGTTCCTGTATGGGTTCTCTGTTAGGGCACTCTTGCCAGCTTCTTGGAACCACCCTGTCTCATGTCCTTTCAGGAAGAGATGTGGTTAAAGACTCTTCAACATCACTTCACTCTTTCCTGTTGGTTCTCTTAATGCTGCCAACACTTCTGTAAATAATCCCCACACCAAACTCTCTTCAGTTCCCCCCATACCCCAAGTGACCTACTTATTTTCCTTTGTTTTTCAGGGTACCAGAGCATTGTATTCTTGCACCCATTTTATCTGATAACAGTTGTAGAGACCATGAATTTGACTGCCAGTAGGGAGAATGAAAAGAGGGGTATGAGGTACAGGTTTAGAGGAGAGGTTGGAGAAATAAATATTTTATGGTATGATTGCCTCCTATACAGATTATAACATGGAAACTCTATGGGGAAGTTCTACTATGTCCTGTAGGGGCAGGTCACTAGGAGTCAGGGTTGACTGGACTGGACCACACACAACAGTGACAATACTTGAGCTTTTTTATTTTTATAATTTATATGTTTACATTTTTATTGTGGTGAAATAAAAATAACAAACATTTCCACCACTTTTACATGTACAAGTCCATGACATTAGCGTCATACACCACGTTGTACAAAATCACCACTATCTGTTTCCAAAATTTTCATCACCCTTGAAAAAAACCTTTGTACTGTTTAAGCAATATCCCCTTAGTTTTCCCTCTTACCCACCACAATTAACCACTATGAAACTGTGATCTCTATGCCTTTGCCTAGTTTAGATATGTCAGATCCTATTCAAGATATTTCATATACGTGTGATTATACAATGTTTGTCCTTTTATGTTTGACCAGCTACACTCAGCATCATACTTCCCAGGTTCATCCATGTTGCAGCATGTCAGGACTTCATGAGTCTTCATGACTGAATAATATTCCATTCTATGTATGTAGCCCACTTTGATTATCCATGCATCCATGATGGACACTTGGGGTCTTTTCAACTTTTGACTATTATGAATAGTATGAACTTTCAGTTTTTTAACTAAAAAACAAAACAAGCACCAATCATTTTTAGGTTAGGAGTTTATGGGGGTCACTTTGAGGAAGGGTTTTAAGTTTCTGTCACAGACAGAGATGACTTTGCTTCCATTGCTCAGCAGGCTGTGACCTTGAGCCCCAGGTGACTGATTAGGCTCCTGTTGTCTTCAGAAAGAATACCCTGATTGCGCAGGTGGGCGCTGCAGCCCCGACTCTGCTGATCTTGCTGGGACTTGGGAGGCGTTTGTGCTCGCTCCTCTTCCCTTGGCTTTAGAGGCCTCTGCTTCCCCTGTGAGTTGACTAGAATAGCATCTCTGAGGCAAAAGTCATTTTTTCCTGGAGCGATCCAGGCTTGGGAAGGCAGCATAGCTAAAAGGAGGCAATGAAGTTGTGAGTCAAGAATTGGGATAATCATAATGGAAGTCAACATCAACTGAGCTTGAGAGCTTTCCTAGCACTTTAATGTAAATGAACACATTGGATCAGGCATTGTTGTTCTCATTTATAGATGCAGAATGGGTCTCAGGCTCCTGGAATGCCTTGTCCAACATCACACAGGCTAAGGAGTGGCAGAGTAGGTATAAGACCAGGCCATCTGACACTACAGCTGGCTGCTCCCTTCCCTTCTGCTCTGCCTGCATTGTCTTTGAGGTGTGGATAAAGCTGGAAACTGTCTCTGGGCTTATGAAGTGGGAATGAGAAAGCTGGATCCAACTCCAATGTTCCTGTTCCATCAGGAGGAGAGATTGCTGGCTGCCTGACTCCCTCCCAGGAGCTCTAGCCCCGGCACACCCTGAAGGATCGCCCCTCCGTTCAGCGGTCTGATCTGTCTTCCTGTCCTTGTTTGCAGAAGTGGAGCTGCCCCTGAAGAAGGACGGGTTCACCTCAGAAAGCACCACCCTGGAAGCCTTGCTCCGTGGTGAGGGGGTGGAGAAGAAGGTGGATACCAGAGAGGAGGAAAGCATCCAGGAAATACAGGTATTTTGGGCCTGCTGGGCACCCCGGAGCATGGACACTGTGTGTTTCCAGAACACCTGCACTGCTGCCTAGAAGCTCAAAACTCCATTTCAATTAAACATGTTCTCCAGAGGTTCCTCATCTAGCCCCTCACGTCAGCTCCTAGCCCTTGATTTCCCTATTTATCCATTCCAAATGTGTATTATGCCTTCTGTGTGCCATCCCCATGCTGGGTTTGGGGGAGATGATGACACATTAAACAGACCACTCCTCACCCCTGGGAATGGCCAATCCTTCCTCCTTGAGGTTGTCTGCCCCAGCCACCCCTCTTCTTGTACTTTTGAAGTACAACTTTCTCATCAGTGCAGGCCTCTTCTCAGTCCCCTGAGGACAGGCAACCTCACAGCCCCCTGAGGACAGGATCTTGTTGGCCCTGCCATCTGCCACCACTCACTCTGCCACTTAGCCCCTTCTGGATCTATTGCTGTTTTCAATGTTATAGTTTTTGACCCATGTTACATTTCTTTTAAGAGGTTCCTTGCCTTCCCTTCTCTCTGCTGGCTTCTCTTCCTGCTTCTTTCTCCCTCCAAAAACCTCTGTCAGATTGGCTGCTTAAATACACAAACTCTTTGTCTATTTCAAGACATAGCCCTTCCCACCAAACCTCTGCACTAACCAGTGCCTTTTCAGCTCCGAACACTTTATTTGCATACTATGCTACAACTCACCTCATTTGCACAGTTTATTGACCAGTCCCTGCAAGTTTGTACTATTCCAAGGCAGGCTGCAGCTCAGGCCAGGCAGAAAGTATTAAACCATTCTTGTTTACAGCTTACTTAAGAAATGTCAGTCAACCTAAGCAAAAGTGACATACCCTCTGGGGTAGAAAACTAGGGCAAAGGTAACTCCTCAGGGTGTTGGGGAAATTTTCTCAAGCTGCTTTTTCAAGGAACCAAGGCAAAAGCTCAATGGAGCTCAATTTACCACAAGTATTGTCAGTTTGTCGTACTGTGGTGGCTTGTGAGTTGCTGTGATTCTGAAAGCTATGCCACAGATATTTTAAATACCAGCAGGGTCACCCATGGTGGACAGGTTTAAGATAGGCTTCCAGAAGAAGACAGATGAGGAAGAAGGAGTGATGAACTACTTCCAAATGTTTAGTTACTGAAAACCTTTTGAATAGCAGAGAAACACTGTCAGATATAGTGCCAGAAAATGAGCCCCTCACGTTGGAAGGCACTCAAAATGTGACTGGGGAAGAGCTGCCTCCTCAGAGTAGAGTTGACCGTGATGACAAGAATGGAGTAAAGCCCATGGGAGAAAAGCCCACGGGACCTTCATTTGCTGATGGGGCACAACTCAAAATGAAGAAAAACAGCTGGAAACATCCATTGAGAATTGGAACATGGAATGTACGAAGGATGAATCTGAGAAAATTGGAAGTTGTCAAAAATGAAATGGAATGCATCAACATCAATATCTTAGGCATTAGTGAGCTGAAATGCACTGGTATTGGCCATT
>NW_006408597.1:5207283-5233306 GCF_000296735.1 Chrysochloris asiatica
GCATCATTGATGGACTCAAGTGTGGCAGCGGTAGTGAGGTTGGCCCAGGATCGGACATTGTTTCGTTCTGCTGTACATGGGGTCACTATGAGTCGGTTCTGACTCGATGGCACCTGACGAAAACAACAACAACAACCCACCATTATGTTAAACTCATTGTCCCCTAAACTTCTCATCTATTCTTTAGAGTTGTCAAATGATTGCATATAGACAATTCTTTAAAAGAATGCAATGCTCAAAGCAGATATTTTTTTAGTACTCAAGCTGTGATGTTTTTGGTTCAAGGAGTCCTGGTGGCACAATGGTTAGAAGCTTGGCTGCTAAGCAGAAGGTCTCTTTCTTAAGTCCCTTTTTGCAGGAGAAAAGACCTGGTGATCTGCTTCCATAAGGATTACAGTCGGGGGTTTAACTTCATAGGGTAGTTATACTCTCTAAGGTGCAAGGTGCGATGACTGTGTTGAAAATTCACTTGGAAGCAGCTAACAACCACAGTAATTCATTTGCTTATCATTGTTATTCAGATAAAGCTTTAGGGATAGTTTTGGCTTAAGGTTTAAAGTTTAAACATTACCTTATCTAGCCTCAGTGGCTGTAGAAAATCTGGATTACAGTGAGGCAATGAAATTCTGTTCTTCATTTTCTCCCTTTTAATAAGGATTTTCCTAATGAAGCACTATGTATTTTGAATACCTGTTCTGAGTAGACAGTGCACTCGGGGATGGGGAAACAGAGAGACCAAGGGAGTCCTATCCTTTCCATTCATGGAACTTATATTCTGGGATGACATACAGACAGAAAAAAAGTCATCAAATGAACAAATAAAATCATGGCAAATCAGGATAAATGCTATGAAAAGAACAAGCAGGATGCAAAGATTCAGTATAAAAGAAGGGACAGATTTTGGGTACAGTCCTAAGGGAGGTAAGTGATTTAATTTCAGGAGAAATTAAAGGAGCGAGAAATGAAGAAAAAGGAGCAAGAATCCCAGAAGGAACTTTGTAGACAGAGGAAGAGCATACTGAAGGCCTTGAGATAGCTCAGAGCTTCTTGTGTTGAAAGGATCTACAGAAGAAGCCTGTATGTCCAGAGCATGGCACCAGGCAGAGTTGAACCTAGGATGGAGTTGGAGAGGTAGGCAAGGACTCTCAGGCTATGGAATTGGCTTTTGATTTTAAGAGAAATGAACAAGGAAGCCATTGGGAGATTTGAACGTGGGCAGTGAATTTATATTTAATAAAGATGCCTTTGGCTGTTGTGTAGAGAGGAGATTGGTTGTGGGACCAACAGTGGAAGGAAGGGAATAAGCTGCGAGGTTATTGTAGTATTCCAAGCCAGAGAAAAATTATTTTCAAGTACGTCAGTTTCCCCCCGATGTCCTTGGGTAGGGAATGCAAGTTGTATTTGTAGGGAAACCAACCTCCCTTGCCTTCACTGAAATACAGGATTCTCTCCCTTTTTCCTGAACCCTGAATATGAGCCTTGTTCATTAAGAACTCCTGGCTTCTCCTGAGTGATGAAGCTACTGTCAAAACTGAGACTTGAACCATAGACTAGAGATCCTTAGACACAGGGAAATGACAGGTGGGAAGAGGGAGGGAAAGAAGCTCTGGGAGAAATCAGCCTACTCCTTGGCACTGAGACCTTGCGTCTTTTGGACTAGCTTAGCTATCTTCATTAGTCTTTCAACTTCTAACCCAGAGTCCACATTAAGGGTAAAGTGAGAATGGAGTCAGGGTTGTACTGAGAGATGCCAGACAATGATTATGGAAATGAAGATATTGGAATTGGCATGATTAAGTGACTTTAAAACCTAGAGTTGCAAGATGGCTATAAGACAAGCAGCAACACTCCTAACAACAATACCTCATATTTAAAGCAGTAAAAATTCAGTGGTTGTCAAGTTGACTCTGAGGTATGATGACCCCATGTGTGTCAGAATATAGCTGCACCCTATGGGATTTTCAGTGGCTGATTTTTCAGAAATCGACTTGCAGACTTTTTGCCAAGCCTCCTCTGAGTGGACTCGAACCAGCTCCAAATTTTTGCTTGGCAGCCATGCGTACATTAGCTGTTTGTACCACCTCATATTTATACCCCATCTTTCACTGCATGTCACAGAGCATTTGACCTGTCATTGCCTTACTTGAATTTTCTCTACTGTTCCCACATGCAATTCAGGAAGCCAAGAAAATTAATTTTGACTAGAGACACTAGTAGGTTTGTTCTGAAACTCGGCCAAAGTTTCCTACCTCTGAGCTACAGGTCCAGCAGATAGAACTGTTTCTTTGTCAGATGGCTAATGTTGGCCCAGAGACCTTTAAGTACTGGCAACTAGTGCCTTCCCAAATGACCTTAGTAGAGAAGAATTTTTTTTGACCTGTTTTGAGTTCTTTAGAAATAATTAGGAATTTAGCACTGTCATGACTCTGGCAAGAAGACAGTAGAGAAGATCACCAACTAACATACTCTTGGGCTTCCTACTTTGAGGACAAGCCTCTGAAACAGTGATGGGGATACCAGATGTCAGTGCAGTGTGTTTGACTTCCTAAGCCTCTTCAGAGTTTCTGTTGTTCTCGCACCATCACCACAAAGGGTGGGTAGATGTTGTTATCTTGTATAACCTGGTACCAGCCTCCTTTTCTAGACTCATCTTAGGATGCCAATCTCTCCCAGCGTCTCTGAGTTCTGGTCATGTTGAGCTCTTTCTGCTCCATGGACAAGCCATGATCTTCTCTCTGCCTCCCTCCCTCACATGTCTCCCATTACAAGGCTATGCTTGCTCTTCTTTTAGATTTCAACTTCTTTAGGTAACTCTGTCAGGTTAGGTAAAATGCCTTTAGGTAACTCTGTCAGGTTAGGTAAAATGCCTTTAGGTAACTCTGTCAGATTAGGTAAAATGCCTTTCTAGCACACTCTCATAGCACCTTGAACTTGTCAATCAAAAAATTTTTTTCCTTTTAAATTTTATTGTTTGTTGTTGTTGAGAATACACGTAGCAAAACATATACCAGCTCACCAGTTTCCACATGTACGACTTAATGACACTGATGACATTTGTTGAGTTGTGCAGTCATTCTTGCTCTTTTTCTGAGTTATTCTCCCCACTGCCCCATGAACATAAACTAACTGGCCTCTCGGTCTAATCTTTTGAGTTGTTGTTGGCAATTTGATCCTGTATAAAAAAGCATAATACTCAAGACAGGTAGGTATGTCTTTACTAATTAAATTGCTGTTCAGTTTTTAGATGACTTCAGGGGATAAACTTGGTTTAAGGTTTAAAGGGTATCTCACTGCAATAGTTTCAGGGGTTCATACATACTGTATGGCTCTAGAAAGTCTTGAGTCCATGAGAATTTTAAATTCGGTACTGTTTTATCCCCCTTTTGATCAAGAATCTTCTATGGAATCTTTGATCAAAATGTCCAGTAATAGTATCCAGGTACCATACAATTCTGGTTTCAAAGCAAGAGAAAGAAACAGTTGTTCATGGAGGCACTTACCATAGTTTTACACAAATAACACATTGTTACAAAGTTTTTTTTCACAAACCATGAAGCCTCCTCACGTTAGTTTCCTTGATGTGTGTTATATTTGTATACATTGCCTTTATGTAGGTGTGTTAATGGAGTCCAGGAGTCCGTGGAGCATATGGCTACCATATTTGTTTGCATGTAACATGCTTGTTGTTGTTGTTAAGTGCCAATGAATTGGTTCTGACTCATAGGAACGCTATAAAGGGCTTCAGAGGAGAGGCTGGTGGGTTTGAACTGTTAACCTTTCAGTTTGTAGTCCAGTGCTGGAAGATGAGTACCTCAGATTGGAAGACACTCAAAATATGACTGAGGAAGAGCTGCCTCCTTAAAGTAGAGTTAACTATAATGATATGAATGGAGTAAAGCTTTCAAGACCTTCATTTGCTGACAGGGCACAACTCAAAATGAGAAGAAATATCCATTAATACTAGTAATATGGAATGTATGCAGTACAAATTGTCAAGAATGAAATGAAATGCATAAAGATTGGTATCCTAAGCATTGTTGTTTTTAAGTACTGTTGAATCAGTTCTGACTCACAGCAACCCTGTATAGGGTTTCTGGGGAGTGAGTGGTGAGCTCAAACCACCAGTCTTGCGGTTCAAACTGCCCTTGCAGTCCAGCATAATAGCACACAGCGGCATACCAGGACTCCATCCTATGCATTAGTGAGTAAATGGACTGGTTGGTATTGGCCATTTTGGAGCAGACTGTCATGCTAGGAGTGACAAATGGAAGAGCAATGGCGTCATATTCATTGTCAAAAAGAACATTTCAAGATCTGTCTTGAAGTACAGTGCTGTCTGTGATAGGATAATATATATACAAATGCCTACAAGCAAGATATCCTGGTGAGGTATGGTAGGATAAGCATCAGACTGCTAACTGAAAGGTCAGTGGTTCAAACCCACTAGCCACTCCACAGAAACCCCATGCAAGGTCACTATGAGTGGGAACTGACTTGATGGCACTTAACAACAATAATCAAGCAATAAGAGTTAATACCACTATTATTAAAATTTGCATACCAACCACTAAAGATAGTGTTAATGGAATTGAGGAATTTTACCAATTTCTTCAGTCTGAAATTGATCAAACATGCTATCAAGATGTATTGATAATTATTGGTGATTGGAATGAGAAGGTCGGAAACAAAGAGGAAGGGTCAATAGTCGGAAAACATGGCCTTGGTGATAGAAATGATGCTGGAGATCGCATGACAGAATTTGCAAGACCAATGACTTATTCATTGCAAATACCTTTTTTCAACAATATAAACATGACCCTCACCAGATGGAATACACAGGAATCAAATTGATTACATCTGTGGGAAAAGATGTGGAAAAGCTCGCTATCACTCAAAAGAAGGCCAAGAACAGACTGAAACAGATCATCAATTGCTCACATGCAAGTTCAGTATAAAACTAAAGAGAATTAAAACAAGTCTGTGAGAACCAAAATATGACCTTGAATATATTCCATCTGAATTTAGAGACCATCACAAGAACAGATTTGATGCATTAGACACTAATGACCAAAGATCAGAAGAGTTGTGAGATGACATCAAGAATATCATCAATGCAGAAAGCAAAAGGTCATTAAAAAGACAGGAAAAAAAGAAAAGACCAAAATGGATGTCAGAAGAGACTCTGAAACTTGCTCTCCAGTGTTGAGATGCTAAAGCAAAAATAGAAGAAATGAGGAGGTAAAATTGCTGAACAGAAAATTTCAAAGTTCAGCTCAAGAAGACAAAATCAAATGTTACAATAAAATGTGCAAAGATCTGGAGTCAGAAAACCAAAAGGGAAGAACACACTCAGCATTTGTCAAGCTGAGAGAACTGAAGAAAAAAATTAAGCCTTGACTTGCAATATTGAAGGATTCTATGGGTATTGAATGATGCAGAAAGCATCAAAAGAAAATAGAAGGAATACACAGAGTCACTGAATCAAAAAGAAATGGTCAATGTTCAACCATTTCAAGAGGTAGCATATGATCAAGAGCCAGTGATACTGAAGGAAGAAGTCCAAGGTGCACTGAAGACATTGTCCAAGAACACAGCACTGGGAAGTGATGGCATGCAAATTGAAATCTTTCAACAAACTGATGAGGCACTCACTCATCTATGCCATGAAATTTGGAAGACAGCTGACTGGAAGAGATCTGTATTTGTACCCATTGCAAAACAGAATGCAGAAATCATCAGACAATATCATTAATATCACATTCAAGTAAAATTTTTGCTAAAGTTAATACAAAAACAGCTTCAACCATACATTGACAGAGAACTTCCAAAGGTTCAAATCAGACTTGGAAGAGGACGTGGAGTGAGGGATATCTTGCTGACATCATATGGATCTTGGCTGAAAGCAAAGAATACCAGAAATATGTTTCCTGTGCTTTATTGACTATGCAAAGACTTTCAGTTGTGTGGATCATGACAAGCTATGGACAACATCGAGGAGAGTGAGTATTCCGGAACACTTAATTGTGCTCATGAGGAACCTGTACATAGACCAAGAGGCAGTTGTTCACACAGAACAAGGTGACATTGAATGGTTTAAAATTAGGAAAGGGATGCACCATGGTTGTATTTTTTCACCATACTTGTTCATTCTGTATGTTGAACAAATAATCTGAGAAACTGGGTTACATGAAGAACGTGGCTTTAGGATTCGAGGAAGACTCATTAACAACCTGTGATATGCAGCAAATCTTGTTTGCTGAAAGCAAAGAGGAATTAACATACTTACTGATGAAGACTAAAGGCCACAGCCTTTGTTATGGCTTGCACCTCAATATAAAGAAAAACAAAATCCTCACCACTGGAACAGTAAACAACATTCATATAAAAGGAGAAAAGATTGAAGTTGTCAAAGTCTTCATTTTGCTCAGATCAACTACCAACACTCAAGGAAACAGCAATGAAGAAATCAAATGATATATTGCACTAGGCAAATCTGTTGCACAAAACCTCTTTAAAGTGTTCAATAGCAAAGATGTCAGTTTGAGGACTTAAGTTGCATCAGACCCAAGCCATGGTATTTTCAATAACCTCATATGCATGTGAAAGTTGGACAGCGAATAAGGAGGACCACAGAATTGATGCATGTGAGCTATGGTGTTGGAAGAGAATATTAAAGTACCACGGACTGTTAAAATAGCAAAGCAAATCTAGTCGGAAGAAATATAACTAGAATGCTCCTTGGAAGCCAGGATGGCTAGACTTCATGTCTCATATATTGGACATATTATTAGGAGGGAGCAGTTCCTGGAGAAGGATATTATGTTTGGTAAAGTGGAGGGTCAGAGAAAAAGAGGAAGACCCCAACAAGATGGATTGGCACCACAGCAGCAGCAATGGGCTCAGGTGTAGCAACGATTGTGAGGTTGGCACGGAACTCGGCAGTGTTTCGTCCTGTTGTGCACAGGGTCGCTATGAGTTGGTACTGACTCGATGGCACCAGCAACAAGAAGAACAACAATCTTTACGTTTCATTAATGTGTCATAATGAAAATCAATTATTCTTAAAAAAAGTAACAATGGATTATTATGAACAGAACATTTATGTCAAATTCTGGTCAAATGAACAGGAAATGATTTGTTTCCATTCAGCAGCATAATGGGAAAACCATTTTTGTATTTCTGAGGTGGCCCTTCAGAAACAAATGGAAATAGAACATTAAAGAAGGTAAGTTTTGACGAAACATCTTGGTCCCATATAGGACGTGCTGCTACAAGAGTATTCTCATAATGGTATGCTGATGTATGTTGTTTACATCTGTTTTCTTGGGCAAAAAGAGCTGAAAAAGGTCAATGTTCTGGAAGAAGTTGGCTGGAAGGGATCCAAGGGTTTGGGCCCAAGAGATCAGACTCTCAGGCAACATTTCAGAGCCCCAGCTTTCAAAGTATGGTAGCATCTTCACTTAGTAAAGAAAAAAAATATATATATACTATCACAACGTTTACTTTCTGAAGATTTTCTCCTTTTGCTCTTTATATCCCAATCATTCTATGTATTTTCTTGTCATTTCAGAGGGTTTTGGAAAATGATGAAAATGTAGAAGAAGTTAATGAAGAAGAGGATTTAGAAGAGGATATTCCCAAGAGAAAGAATAGGACCAGAGGACGGGTAAGTTGGGGAATTATGAAGGAGAAAAAAGATGAGGGAGGTCAAGACCAGGTGAACAATGAGTGGATCCCTAGTTTCAATGTGTCCCTGCAACTAGATGGAGGTCATAGTCATGTTTTTTCTTAAAGAATACACAGAGAGGAAAATTCTAGAAAGCGCTGGTCCCAGGGCACAGCATGGAAGAATTTAGAGCTGGCAGGAAGGAGAAGGGGCAGGGAGTGCCCCTGAGGGCACAGTGCAGTTCAGGAAAGGGTTGAAGGGTGGGATGGGGTAAAGGTAGAGGATGAGGAGAGTGTGTCTGGTGTCTGCATTAAAGCAATTGCTGTGGGGTCAGTTCTGACTTTTTGTGGCCTCATGTCTGTCAGAGTATAGCTGTGCTGCATACAATTTTCAGTGGCTGATTTTTCATTTGCAGATTGCCAGTATGATTGACCAATGGAAAATCACTCGTAAATCTTCCTTCTGATATGCATCTGGGTGGCCTTGAACCTCCAACCATTTGGTTAGCAGTCAAATGTGTTAACGGTTTGCACCACTCAGAGACTCTTTGTCTCTTTGTACCCATTTCCAAACCCAAAACTCACTGCCATCAAGTTGATTCCAACTCATAGCAATCCCAATTAGGGTTTCTGGGACTGTAAACCTTTATGGGAGCAGACCACCTCATCATTTTCCTTTGGAGTGGCTGGTGGGTTTGAACTGCCAACCTTGAAGCTAGCAGCCCAATAACTAACTCATCGTGCCACTGGAACGCCTTTTGTACCCATTGTTTTGACATTGTTGCTAAGTGCCACTGAGTCTGTTGGTTCCAACTCATAGCAACCCTGCATAGGGTTTCCAAGAAGCAACTAGTGGATTAGAACCACCGACCTTGTGGTTAGTAGTTCAGGGTTTATCCTACAGCACCACATCAGGACTCCATTACTGACCTAGTACCCATTACTGGATCATAACAGAAGGCCAAAATGTCCTGCTTATTGTCTCTGGGGCTGCCTCAGAATGACAGAGGCAGGACGCCTGATTTGGTGTTAGCTGAAGTGGGCAGAGAGAAGGTGCATGCTGGAAAGCATGGATGGGGGGAGGGAGCATTAGGTTTCCAAGCATGTTTGGCATGGGTTTCAGAAGTGAATGTGGCAAGGAAGAGGTCAGAAACCTGGGAGATAGCTGAGGAATGAGGGAGTGGTCACTGAGGGGAGGGAAACAACTTGTGTGGTGCTTTTGGGTATTCACGTTGGTTCTCCAGAGTTCCTGTGGTCATCTAGAGGGCTTTGCATGGGCATGTGACAATAGTCAGGCAGAGAGAGGTTTCCAGTGAGAACCTACTGCTCTCCTCTTAGAGAAGTAGTTCTCTCTGACTGACGGTCTATCTCCTTCAGGCTCTAGACAGGACTCTTACCTTTCCCATGTTGTTGTTAAGTGCTGTTGAATCAGTTCTGACTCATAGCAACCCTGTATATGGTTTCCAAGGAGTGGCTGGTGGGTTTGAACCTCCAACCTTGTGGTTAGCAGTCCAGTGCTGATCGTCTTCCCAGCGATAATGATGGCAAACCTTTCTACTCCCGTGGCTCTCAATCTCAGGTATTCATTTCTTAAGGCTGCAATAATAAATAACCACAAACTGGGTGCCTTAAGACAATAGTGATCCATTCTCTCACAGTTCTAGGAGCTGTTGCTTTTGTTGGGTGTCAGTGAGTCTGCTCAGGCTCATAATGCCCCTTGGTTGGTTGGCTATGTGCCGTGGAGTCAGTTCCGACTCATAGCAACCCTGTATAGGGTTTCCGAGGCTGTAAATCTTTATGGGAGTAGAAAGCCTCATCTTTCTTCTGTGGAACAGCTGGTAGTTTTGAACTGCTGACCTTGTGGTTTGCAGCCCGATTTGTAACCACTATGCTATCAGAGCTCCTTAATGCCCCTACGTACAACAAAACAAAATGTGCCCAATCGATCCTGTGACTTCCTCACTTTAGTAGGATGTTTAAGCCCATTGTTATAGCCACGGTGCCAGTTCATGTCCTTGAAGGTCCTCCTCTTTTCTACTGAACATCTACTTTATCAAGCATAATATCGAGCTCCAGGGGTTGGTTCCTCCTGAGAGCATGTGCAAAGTAAGAGACAAAGTCTCACCATCCTTGCTTCTAAGGATTATTTTCAATTGCCTCATGTGTATGTGAAAGCTGGACCATGAAAAAGACTGAAGAATTGATGCATTTGATTTATGGTGTTGGTGAAAAAGATTGACTATACTATGAACATCCAGGAGAACAAACAAATCTGTATTGGTGGAAGTACAGCCAGAATGCTCTTTAGAAATGAGAATATGGTGGTTGGAAGTTCAAAATAAAGATGTCAGCAAGACGAATTCCTTCTGAGGACTCTAAAGATGAATCTGGTCCATGCCTCTCTCCTACTTTCTGCGGATAGCTCCCAGTCCTTGGAGTCCCTTGCCTTGTAGACCAATCGCTCCAGTCTGTCTCTGTCTTCACAGGGTGTTCTCCTCATTTCTCTGTGTCTGTATCTTTTCTTGTCTTATAGACACTAGTCATACTAGATTAGCATCCACCTTAACAACTTTATATTAACTTGATTATATGGGCAAGGGCCCTACTTCCAAATAAGGTCACATTAACAGGTACCAGGGATTAGGACTTCAATGTTATTTTGGAAGACAAAATTCAACCCACAACACTTATTTGTTCATCAAATCTATCAAAAGAGTTTACTAAAATGCAGATTCCCAGGACCCAGAAATTTGGGATAGAATTTAGGAAACAATATTAAAAGCAGGTCCCTTGGGGATGCAAGTAGCCTAGCATTACCCACCCTGAGCACTGGGCTTGAATTGACCAGTGGGCTTGAATGTTGTAGCCCTGACCCCTCCCTCATTGTATTCCCATCAACATTTCACCTCGTTGTTTTGAGCAGACATTGATGAACTTGCCTAAATCCATTACTTCCTTGGGGGTTATACAATAATGAATATCCTATTCTACCATTAAAGGAAATCTTAGAACTTGGAGTTATTGGGTCTTTTGTGAACGCCAAGACTATGTACCTCCTGGCCTGCTTCTATTGCTTCTCTCGCCCGAAAGTCAACTCATTAGAGTAGATCATGGAAAATAGGCCACTTTACATCTTCTCCACTCCCGGCCTAAATCTAGACACTTGAGCTCACAGCCAGTGAATACTAATTAGGAATCTCTCTGTAAGAACAGCAGCAGGAACAGCAGTGGCAGTCATTTATGGAGCACTTACTATACACCAGGCAGAGTGATAGGACGTTTGACAATAATAGCTGCCAGATAGAGAGTGACGACCTTGTCCCAGGTACTTTCCTCTGCGTTCTCTATTCCTGTACCATCTGCCCATTATGGGAGCCACTGGCTATCTGTGACTGTTGAGCGCTTGAAATGTAGCTAGTCCAAATTGAATTGTAAAACACACGCCGGGTTTTGAAGACACCGCATGAAAGAAGAATATAAAATAGCACATGAAAAACTCTTTTATATTGATCACATATTAAAACACCAGTGTGGTCACTGCATAGGATGAGCACTGAACTGGGAACCCTAAGGTCGGTGGTTCCAAGTCACCAGCTGCCTCTCGGGAAAAAGATGAGGCTTTCTGCTCCTGCAAAGATTTAAAGCTTCAGAAACCCTATATGTGTACATCCTCCAATGACAGACAGGAAATGGCTGCCCATGAAGTCCCATGAGGTCAGAAATCCAACCCCAGTCTCCCATGGAACCATCACTGTTCCCATAAACTCAATCTGTTAGGATTGAGATGTAGTCCAAGGGTATCCCCCTCAAAGTAAGACCCCTGAGGCACAGCATCAGCATCACCAGGGAGCTTGTTAGAAATGCAGGACCTCAGGCCCCACCCTAGATAGAATGGTTGTCTTGTGCCATTGAGTTGGTTCCGACTCATAGCAACCCTGTATATGGTTTCTGAGAGCAGCTGGTAGGTTTGAACTGCTAAACTTGTGGTTACCAGTCCAGTGCTTATTCTACAGCACCATACCCAGCCTCAGGCTGAATTAGAGTCTGCATTTTAACAAGACCCCCTCCCCCTAAGGTGATTTGTGTGCACATTAAAGTTTAAGGAATCGAGGCCTAAGGATGAAGGATCCCTGGTGGCACAGTGTTCAAGCATTGTATTATTTAACAGTAGTATTGGCATTTCGAACCCACTGGCTGCTCTGTAGAAGGAATATGTGGCAGTATGCTTCCATTAAGATTTATAGCCTTGGGAGGGGATTAGAAGAACAAGGTAGATAGGGAAACACTGAGGCAGGTTTGCCTGGGCTAAAAGGGACAGAGATAAATAGAGATGTAGGCTCAACCTTGGAACAACAGGGCTCTGTGCTACAGGGATTGAGGCATAGTCTGGATGGGTAAAAGAGGGGAAATAATGTTAAGATGCTTCACTGTCTTACGAATATTGGTTTCCCTTGCCTACTATTGTAAAATAGATACCTAAGTGGAATAGAAAGGAATATAGGGTAATACGATTACAGAAAGCTTGCAAGTTCATCTGCAGCTTATAACTGATTGGAATACCTAAAAGGGTATTCTAGAACTTGTCCAGTGAAATAGGCTTCTTGTGGAGCCTTTGGAGTGGATAGGACCTTAGATGGAACCCTGAGCCCCATTCTGAGGTGGGACATTCCCACTTGAAGGGACAAGCACACCAGCCTGGAACAGAAGATACTTCTTGAAAGAAAAATCAGCAGGAAAATTCCGAAAAAACAAAAATGGAAGTCTGATTGGATGATACAAGAACAAGCAAGTTATTTGCTGGGGAGCCATCAATGCAAGCAATTAAGTCCCTTCAGGACAAACCCTACTTCAAGACTGAAAATCAAAAGGAACACATGAGCAGGCATGTAAGGTTACTGGTGACCAAATTTGACTGTTGGTGAGGATAAGAGTGGGAAAGGCAGCAATGAAGATATGGGCTGAATTTGACCACGTTCCATAGACTCCCATCGACCTGGGAATGAGGGACAGAAGAGGAAGGGCTGGTTGGTCCGAAGTGTGGTGAGACCTGGGGACTCCTGAGCCCATTGACAAATACATAGCCACAGAGGGCTAGAGCTGAGAGTGAAGTGCCCAGCTGATACGAAGTGAGGGGAGATGCACAAAAACGCTCAAACTTGTAGATAGTACCCATTCGATGTAGCTTCGATGACTTGATGATGAGAACTTGACGAGAGGAAGATTAAAAAGAAAATTGTTTTTTTAAATAAAGGAAACAAGTGTAAATTGCTACAATTTGGTGCACTTGACCTATACTTATGGCTATAGTAGCTCAAAATACCAACTGAGAGGGAAGGAGACTTCCCATCAAATATCAATCCTATCCCCTCTGTATACAGGGTTGATAGGGATGGACAACTTAGATGTTGGCTACCTATAATGAAGGGCAATAAAGGCACGGAACTGGCTTACAAATTTTCAAGAGGGAGTTTAGTTTCAGAGTGTGCAGGGGAAGGCAGAGTCCCCACTGAATAGTTTTCATCGTGTTTAGATGGGTTTGGTGAAAGGAGATGGGGATAAGATTCTTATGACTCAGTAGTGAGTAATTGTTTTCATGACTAATTGCAACTGTCACAACTGTAAAGGTAGAAGTTTTGTAATAAAAACTGGGGAGTAGTTAATGAACAGAGGACCCTAAGACCATCAAAGCAAAAGAGCACAAGTGGAATGTGGGACCCTATCCAGAGAGGCAGTGACACCAGAAATAGAGGCAGAGATGAGGACATGGAGAAGTAGAGCAGCTGAGTACTCATGGAAAGAGAAAGGCTGTGTGTTGGCCGCCAGGAGGCAGTCTTGCAGAATGTGCCCTTTGATTGTTTAAATGATTATGTATTCCTGAGTGATTTTGTGTACACCCTCCCCCTACGGCCCCCACCAACACAAAAAACAAAACAGAAGGAATAGAAGCAAATACTGTTGAATGATGATGCATGGAGGGGATTGTAATCATTGCAATGAAACAATTAGTGTAAAATTGATGTTCTCCCATGTAAGCTACCACTCAATTCACAATAAAAACAAACAAAAAGATTTATGGCATTAGAAACCCATAGGGTAGTTCTACTCTGTCCTGTTGTTGTTGTTAGGTGCCATCGTGTCAGTACCGACTCATGGTGACCTTATGCACAACAGAATGAAACATTGCCCAGTCCTGGGCCAACCTCACAATTTTTGTCATGCTTGAGCCCATTGATGCTATCACTTTGGCAGTCCATCTTGCTGGGGGTTTTCCTCTTTTTCTCTGACCCTTCACCTTACCAAACATGATATCCTTCTTCAGTGACTGGTCCCTCCTGACAATATGTCCGAAGTATGAGAGATGAAGTTTGGCCATCCTGGCCTCCAAGGAGCACTCTGGCTGTACTTCTTCCAATACAGATCTGTTGGTTTTTTTGGCAGGCCATGGTACTTTCAATATTCTCCTCCAACACCATAACTCAATGCATCAATTCTTCTACGGTCTTCCTTATTTATTTCCAGGCATCCAATTTTCAAACACATATGAGGTTATTGAAAATACCATGACTTGGGTCAGGCACACCTTAGTCCTCAAGCTGATGTCTTTGCTCTTCAACACATTAGAAAGGTCTTGTGCAGCAGATTTGCCCAATGCAATCCGTCATTTGATTTCTTGACTGCTGCTTCCGTGAGTGTTGATAGTTGATCCAAGAAGAATGAAGTCCTTGACAACTTCAATCTTTTCTCCATTGATAACAATGTTTTCTCCATTGTTAACAATCCTCAGTGGTGAGGATTTTTGTTTTCTTTACATTGAGATGCAATCCATACAGAAGGATGTGGTCTTTGATCTTCATCAGTAAGTATTTTAAGTCCTCTTCACTTTCAGCAAGCAAGGTTGTATCATCTGCATATCACAGGTTGTTAATGAGTCTTCCTCCAATCCTGATGCCATGTTTTTCTTCATAGAACCCAGCTTCTCAGATTATTTGCTCAGCACACAGGTTGAATAAGTATGGTGAAAGAATACAACCTTGTTGCACACCTTTCTTAATTTTAAACCATTCAGTGTCCCCATGTTCTATTCAAACAACTGCCTCTTTGTCCATATACAGGTTCCCCACGAGTACAATTAAGTGTTCTGGAATACTCATACTTCACAATGTTGTTCACAGCTTGTCATGATCCACACAATCGAAAGCCTTTGTGTAGTCAGTAAAGCACAGGTAAACATCTTTCTGGTATTCTCTGCTTTCAGCCAAGATCCATCAGACATCATCAATGATATCCCTCATTCCATGTCCTCTTCTGAATCTGGCTTGAACCTCTGGAAGTTCTCTGTCAATGTATGCTTGCAGCCATTTCTATATTACCTTTAGCAAAACTTTACTTGCATGGGATATCAAAGATGTTGTCCAAATATTTCCACATTCCATTGGGTCACCTCTCTTTGGAATGGGCACAAATATGGATCTCTTTCAATCAGCTATTCAGATAGTTATCTTCCAAATTTCTTGGCAGAGATGAGTGAGTGCCTCCTGTGCCGCCTCACTTTCTTGAAAGATTTTTATTTTTATTCCATCAATTCCTGGTGGCTTGTTCTTTGCCAATTCCTTCTATGCACCTTGAATTTCTTCCTTCAGTATCATTGGCTCTTGATCATATGCTACCTCTTGAAACGGTTGAACATCAACCATTTCCTTCTGGTACGGTGACTCTGTGTATTCCTTCCATCTTCTTTTGATGCTTTCTGCATCATTTTTTCAATAATTTGCCCAGAGAATCCTTCAGTAACGAAAGTCAAGGCTTGAATTTTTTTCTTCAGTTCCCCTAGCTTGAGAAATGCTGAGTGTGTTCTTCCCTTTTGGTTTTCTGATGCCAGATCTTTGCACATTTCGTTTTGACTTTGTTTTCTTGAGCTGACCTTTGAGGTTTTCTGTTCTGCTCTTGTACCTCCTAATTTTGTCCACTTGTTTTAGCATCTCTATGCTGAAGAGCAAGTTTCAGAGTCTCTTCTGACATCCATTTTGGCCTTTTCCTTCTATCTTGTCTTCTTAATGACTTTTTGCTTTCTTTCTGTATGACATTCTTGATGTCATCCCACAACTCTGTGGTCTTTGGTCTTTAGTATTTGATGTAGCAAATATGTCCTGTAGGGCCACTATAAGTTGGGATCAACTCAAGGGATGTGGGTTTCGTTTGGGGATGGTTAATTAATGATTTAGAGAACAGGCTCTGCCTTGTCTGAATTTAAAATTATATAGCCTCTGTGAGCAACTGTACTAGTACTCTTTGCCTTAGTTTCCATATCAGTAAGATGGGTGTAATAATACACATTTTTGAGTGCTGGTTATTATTTTTAGGAGGATGCAAGTATTTTCAATAACTTCATATGTGAAAGTTGGACAGTGAATAAAGAAGACCATAGGATAATTGATGTATTTGAGTTATGGTGTTGGAAAAGAATATTGAAAGTACCATAGGCTGCCAAAAGAACAAAGTAATCTGTGTTGGAAGAAGTCAGCCAGAATGCTCCCTGGAAACCAGGATGGGCAAACTTTGTCTCTCACACTTTGGACTTATTGGTCAGAATGGACCAGTCCCTGGAGAAGGATATTATGCTTGGTAAAATGGAGGGTTGGCGAAAAAGAGGAAGACCCCCAATGATATGGATTGGTAGAGTGCCAGCAGAGATGGGCTCAAATGTAGCAACAATTGTGAGGTTGGCACAGGACCAAGCAGTGTTTCATTCTGTTGTGCATAGGGTCATTATGAGTTGGTATCAACTCGAAGGCACTTAACAACAACAGCAACAAAGTAAAGGAAATGATTTTAGGAGATTTAACAATGGGTATCCCTGGTGCTATAGGATAAACACTAGACCACAAGATTGGTTTGAACTACCAGGTCAACAGTTCAAAACTCACCAGCCACTCCTCTGAAACCCTATACAGAGTCTTTATGAGTTGAAACAGACTCCAAGGCACTTGTAACAACAAGAACATCACTTGAAAGGTAAGGGAAATTGAAACTCAACAGTTAATTATTGTGTCTGGAGTAACTTTAAGCCAAGAAATCCAAGCTCTTTTAAATTCATGAAATGCCTGAGTTATTCATGCAAGTGTTATCAATCAGTCAATCATCAATCTATCAGTCTGGTGCTTTTCAAACTGTAGTGTGCATATGACTCACTGGGGAATCTTGTTAAAGTGCAAGTTCTGATGAAGTCAGTCTGGGGCATTGAGCTCTGGGGGTGGGGGGCAGTGGTAAAACACTCAACTACACGAATTGAAAGGTCAATGGTTCAAACACACCAGCTGCTTTATGGGAGACAGATGTAGCAATCTGCTTTCGTACACATCACACCCTTGGATACTCTATAGGTCAGTTTTACTGGATCCTGTATGGTAGCTATAAATCGGAATTGGTTCCAGGACAGTGGGTTAGGTTTGGAGGGTAGAGACTGAGATCTTGCCTTGTTAACAAGTTCCAGAATGATGCTCATGCTGCTGGTATGTGAACTACACTCCAAATAGCAAGGGCATAGAACAGTGGGTCTCAAATTTTTGGTATTAGGAACTCTTTATACTTTAAAAAAATTGAGAGCCACCAGGTTTTTTGTGGATTATGACTATTGGTATTTATCATATTAGAAATTAAAACAAAGATTTAAAAATATAGTAAAAAGCCCAGAAAGTGATAACATCATGGTGTACCATGTAGCCTCTGTAAAACTCCACTGCACGTTTACGAGTGAGTGAATGAGAAAAGTGAATAATAGCTCAGTGGTGCTGTAGGTTAGTGTTCTGGACTGCAAAGTCAGTTTGAACCACAAGGTCGGTGGTTCAAGCCCACTAGCGGCTCCTTGGAAACCCTATACTGGGCCACTATGGGTTGGAACCAACTCAACGGCACTTAAGGACAACAACAACAATCATGTAAATAGCTCTGACATTGCAGATGCCCTGAAAGGATCTCAGGGACCACCAAGAACCCTTGGACCACTATTTGAGAACAACTTATGTAGAGTTCTTTGTTTAGGAATCTTTCTTAGTCCAGGGTCTTTTACACGAAAGAAATGTACTCAAACTGACCTAAGTGAAAATGGGAACCATTTGAAAAGCTGCTGAGCCATTGCCCCAAATGTGACCAGTCATCGAAGATCTAAACCTCAGGAACCCAGGAGTTCTGGCCTCTACTTCTTCCTCCTTCATTATTCTTTCTAAAGGCAGACTCCCCTGCTTCTCTGTGTACACGGTCAGAGATGACTGCCCCACAACTCTTGACTTTCTGGGTCTCTAGTGTAAGTGGCCTGTACTAGCTAGAGGCCCTATTTCCAAATTCCTAGTTCATTGGAGGAAGGAGCTCTGGTAGTGTAGTGGTTACGAATCGGGCTGCGAACCACAAGGTCAGCAGTTCAAAGCTACCAGCTGCTCCGCGGGAGAAAGATGAGACTTTCTGCTCCCGTAAAGATTTACAGCCTCAGAAACCCTATACAGGGCCACTATGAGCCGGAACCAACTCCATGGCACACAGCCACCACCACCACCAGTTTATTGGAGGAAGAATCTGATTGGTCAATCAACTATGTAGGGACATGTGGCAAATCATGGCAGCCATGCCCACCATTGTGTGAATGGAAAGTGGAGTGGGAGGATGAGTTTTTTTGGATTAAAGGTTTGTATACAAGAGTCTAGAGATCTAGGCTCTGCTTAGCTTTGGGACATTGAACAAACCACAACTGTCTCAGAACTTGTTATATCAAGTGCCAAGTAGGAATAAGAACACTGTTGTCTTTCTCATAAAGTTACTGTGAAAACTCACTGAAAGCTTTGCATGTGACATGTCAGTGCTAAATGTAGTGGATTCATGATTCAGTATAAGGGTAACTCAAGAAGTACTGCAGGTAAGGTTTAGTTCACGCATGCATGAGTTCATTTCAAACAAAATGTGTTTTAACATGTCTTTGCTATCAGTGGATGGTTGCAGACAAGTTCTCTCAGTAATGCACTTGTCTTATTCTTATTAGAGTGCCTTCCCCAAAGAAGGTCCAATAAGAACAGTGGGCCAAGTAAACTCAAGGCAGAGAGGTCATCTCAGAAGGTTATGGCAACTGTTTTATTTATTTTATTATAAAGGGGTAATCTTGATAGATTTTTCTGAAAGACACAGGACGATCATGGGGACTTGTTTTAAGAAAATATAGAAGTGCATTGATGAGAAAAAAGCTAGGAAATTTGCTCTGAGAAATTGTTTTCCATCACGACAATGCACCTGCTCATCCTTTGAATGAGAAAGGACTGTCCTATGAAAATTTTGTTGGAAAACCTTTCTCTATCCATCCTACAGCCCTGATCTTGCATCATTAGACTTATTTCTGTTACCCAAACTCAAAGAACATTGAAAAGGAATACAATTTCAGTCCTGGAAAGATGCCAAAAACTATTATTTTGACATGGTGTAAATCAAAGACTGCAGTATTCTTTAGGGAAGGGTTGGTGGTGGTCATGAGCTACTGCGTTGGTTCTGACTCATAGAAACCCTGTATAGGGTTGTTGTTTGTTTTTTTTTAAGGTTTTTATTGTGGATTGAGTGAAAGTTTTCAGGGTGCATCATCGGTTTCACATGCAAACATTCATATACCTTGTTTCATTACATTGATTATAATCTCCTCCACATACCATCAGTTAACAGAGTTTCTCTCTATCCTCTTTAGCGTTTTTTTAGGAGGAACTTTGCCTTTTTGGATTTTACAGTCTCGGCTTTTAGGGAAGGTTTTTACATTTATCTGTGGGTATCCAGGGCTCATGTATGGAATTACTAACCAGCATAACTGAATAATCAGATAAGGGACATTTTGCTATGTCTGCTAGGTGGCTAAAGTCTGATCCTCAGAGCCTATGGTTTGGACGGTCAGCAATGCTTGGGCCCACAGGGCCTTGAACTCCTGACTGGGTCTGCATGGTCTGCATCAGATTCCCTCTTATTTATTATTTGTTTAAGGGCTGTATAGGGTTTTTGAAGCTGTAAATCTTTATGGGAGTAGAAAGCCTCATCTTTTTCCAACAGAATGACTGGTAGATTTGAACTATTGACCTTGCTGTTAGTAACCCAGCTCATAATCCACCACGCTACCAGGCCTCCTTTATGTAGAGTTAGAGAGATGGAAATACTGCATTCAGAAGTGTACAGACCTAGATAGAGGAGATGTCGAGAAACAATAGCTTCTCATTTTGATAATTTTGTTTAATAAAGGCTTTTATGATTTGTAGCAATATTTTTTGACTTACCCTCATTTAAAGTACTATTCTTGTCCATAAGGACCTTAGAATTAAATGGGTAAAATGCTATTTCCCATGAAGCAATTAGACAACAACAGACTTCTGACTGTATTAACCAAATTCAGAAGAGTGAGAGAAAGATATTAACTTGGGTGACCAGGGAAAATAACTTACTAAGCACTTCCTGTGGATTTAGTGTGATCTTTTGTGGCTTCACACACTCTTAGGGCAGACCCTCTCAATAACTTTACAATGTAGGGATTGTTATGCCCATTCCAAAGCAGAGGAGATGAATGCGAGAGAAGTAATTTATTCAAAGATATTAAATTGAGATTAAACTTAGACGTGTCTGAATTTTTTGTGGCAAGAGGAATATATTTGGAGGAGTGAAGGCTAGTGAGGCTTTAACATGGATTAGATGTGGATGGGCAGATGGGAAGTAGTTAACATGCTTGGTTACCAAACAAAAGGGTGGAGGTATCCCAGAAGAAAGACTTGGCAATTTACTTCTGACAATTCAGCTCTTGAAAACACCATGGAGCACAGGTATCCTCTGATGCACATAGGGTCATGAGTAGGAGTTAACTAGACATGATAGCCTTTGGTTTCTGGTTTTCTTCTCTGTGGAGAAGACAGAAAATCAACAAGTAAATCAATACAGACACGTACCTCTTACTGTTCATTTGGGCCATGTCAGGACGTTCTGGTGTGGCGCCTAGGATAAACATGTGACCATAAAGTTAATTTGAACCACAAGGTCAGCGGTTCAAACTCACCAGCTGTTCCTTGGAAACCCTTTACAGGGTCAGTATGAGTCGGAACTGACTTGATGGCACTTAACAACAACAACGTTTATAATCTATAATACACATGTCTCGATAGTCAGACTAAATGCCTCTGTTACTGGCTTATGTATGTACTATTCTGTACTTCCTATCGTGTTTTTTCCCCCTTTAATTAATTAATAATTTACATCTCCAAAGGGCACATTCTGCAAGTTTGCCTCCTGGCCACCGGCTTTTAGTCCTACTCTTCCCATGAATCTAGAGCCCTCAGCCACTCCCTCCCTCCATGTCCCCATCACTGCCTCCATCTCTGGCGCCCTGCTTCTCTGGATAAGGTCCCGCATTCTGCTTGTGCTCTTCTCCCTTGATGCTCCTAGGATCCTCTGTTTCTGGACTGTACAATTAACCACTCTGCTGTTTTTGTTACAAAGCTTCTACCTTTACAATTGTGATAGTCGCAATTAGTCATGATAGCAATTTACTATTGAATCATATGAATCTTATCTTCATCTTTTTTCACCAGACACATCTAGACAAGATGAAAACTATTCAGTGGGGTCTCTGTCTCCGTCCCCCCCGCAATACTCTTAAGCAAAACTCCCTCTTGAAACCTTGTAAGCCAGTCACTTCGTGCCTTTATCGCCCCCTCATTTTAGGTAGCCAATGTCTAAGTTGCCCATCCCTATCTACCCTGTGTACAGAGAGGATAGCATTGGTACTTGATATGAAGACCCCTTTCCTCTCTGTTGGTATTTAGAGTTACTACCTCCATGAGTATAGATCAGGTTCATCAAATTGTAGCAATTTACCCTTGTTTTCTTTATTAAAAAAAAGTATTTATGTATTTTGTTTTTTGTAATCTTCCTCTAGTTGAGTTCTGATTATCAATAAAGCCATTGAGGCTAGGTTAAATGGGTACTGTCTGCAACTTTGGGTGTTCTTGTGCATCTCCCCTCACTTCATATCAGCTGGATGCTTCACTCTCAGTTCTAGCCCTCTGTGGCTATGTCCTTGTCCATGGGCTCAAGTGTCCTCAAATCTCACCACACTTTGGAACAACCAGCCCTTACTCTTCTCTCTCTCATCTCCAGGTCAACAGGATTCAATGGACTGTGGTTGAACTCAGCCCATTTCTCCACTGCTGCCTTTCCCCTTCTTTCACTCATCAGCAGACCAATGTGGTCACCAGCAAGCTTACATGCCAGTTCATGTGTTCCCTTTGAGTTTCAGTCTTAGAGGGGAGTTTGCCCTGAAGGAACTTGATTGCTTGCCTTTATGGCTTCCCGGCGAACAGCTTGCTTATTCTTGTAGTAGGCAGTCATGCTGACATTTTTGTTTGGGATTTTTCCTGATGACCTTTCTTTGAAGATATATCTTCTGTTGCTCTAGCTATTACAGGCTAGTCTGCTTGTCCTAGCTAGTAGGAATGTCCCACCTCATAAGGTTCTAGATGGGACTCAGATGTTAGGATTCCACCTAACGTCCCATACTCTGCAAAGGCTTTGCAAGAGGCCTATTTCACTGGGCAAGTTCTAGAACCCCTTTTATGTTTTCCAATCAGTTATAGGCTGAAGGTGGGCTTAAAAGTTTTCTGTAATCATGTTTCCCAACATTCCTTTCTATCCCACTCAAGTGTCTATTTTAGTAAGCAGGGGAAACCAATATTCATAAGACAGTCAAGCATCTTAGTATTATTTTCCCTCTTCAAACTATGCCTAGATCCCTGTATCACAGAGCTCTGTTGTTCCAAGGTTGAGCATGCATCACTATTTACCTCTGTCCCACTTAGGCCATGCAAACCTGTCTCAGTGTCTATCTTGTTCTTCCACCTCCTCCCACTTCTTGTATTGCCCTCCCCAACACTCGAACTAAACCCCCCACCCCAACCACATTGTTTTGGTTACCTTACGAATCGGGCTGCGAACCTTAAGGTCAGCGGTTCGAAACTACCAGCTGCTCCACGGGAGAAAGATGAGGCATTCTACTCCCGTAAAGATTTATACCCTCGGAAACCCTGTACAGGGTCGCTATGGGTCGGAACCGACTCGACAGCACATAACAACAACAACAAATATTCCATTAACTCTTCCCTCCATTTAAGACTAATATATTTTCTCCTGTATCTACCTGACCTTCTCACCACCTGGATCTATGTTAATATGTGTTTACCTTCTTTAACACTGTAATTGTTTTGATCATAGACTGACCTCCCAGATTGTCTGAGTTTGTTCTTATAGTTTTGTTCTGTTCTCAACTCTTCTAGCTGTCAATTTAGTTCTGGGAGGTGCTGCCACATATGTCAATCTCTGTTTGTTGTCTGTTCTTGTTGGTTCTCAGTCCACAGAACTCCTTTTAGGATGTTTTGTAGAGTAGGGTTTGCTTTGGCAAAATCCCTTAGCTTCTGTTTATCCGGGAATGTTTTGATTACACCGTCATATTTGATTGATAGCTTTGCTGGATAAAGGATTCTTGGTTGGCAGTTTTTTTCTTTCAGGGTTTTATATATGTATCCCTGTTGCCTTCTTTCCTGCATGGTTTCTGTTGAGAGATCTGAGCTTAATCTGATTTGCTTGCCTTTGTATATTACACTTCTCTTTTCCCTAGCTGCTTTCAGGATTCTGTCCTTATCTTTGAGTTTGGAGAGCTTGATTATTATATGTCTTGGTGATTTTCTTTTAGAACCTATCCTTCCTGGGGTTCATTGAGCTTTTTGAATGCTATCTTTTTACTTTTCAGGATGTTAGGGAAATTTTCTTCCAGAAGCTCTTCTACTATCTCCTCTGTGGACTTGTGTGATTCTTCCTGTTCTGGAATGCCGATAATTCTTAAGTTATTCATCTTCATGTTGTCCAACATGAATCTTAGGCCTTCTTCAGATTTTTTTATCCTTTTTTGTACTTGCTCTTCTACCTTAGTAGTGTTGACAGGCTTGTTTTCTAGCTCACTAGCTCTGGCTTCTATCTCTTCAGTTCTATTCCTTTACCTTTTCAGTGTATTGTCCATTTCTGATATTCTATTATTAATTGTTTGGACCTCTTTCTGTAGGTTTTGAATTGTTTCCAATGCTCTATCTATCTTATTTGATTGCTCCTATGGTGCTTTCCTGACTTCTTCCTTATTTTTCGCAACTCCATTGTATAGTGTTTTGATACATTTTATAATCATTTTTCTGAATTCCTTCTCAGGCATTTCCAAAGCCTGCCCATCTTCCAGTATGGAGTGTAGGTCTACCTCCAGCTCATTTGCCTCAGCCACTTTATCTCGTTTCTGGACATGTGCAGATATGGTCATCTGCTTCTGTTTTTTTGGGCATATTCAGGGGTTATCTGTGGCCTCAATACTTAGATGGCATGTATTTTGGTATTTTTTTATGATTTCTGATCACCTCCAGGTAGATGTGATCAGGAGATGGGCTTCCCTTTTAACTCTTCTTCCTTTATCTACGCAGTTCTGTCAGGCGTCCGTGGCTGCTCTGATCCTTCCCCCGCTTGGTCTCCCCAAGATGGCAGCTCCAAGAGCAGTTGAGTGTCTTGGATTAGAAAACAATGGATTTCTTGCTTCTGCTACAAATTCCCCTAGCTCCAAACCTTCCAACAATCTAAATATTCCTTTATATGTGGTTCAGAGTTCTGGCACCATCCTCTGAGCCTGCTTGGTCTGGTATTCTGTGTTGTTGCTGACAGAGCTCCTCACTGCACTTCTACCTGATCTGCCATCTTGTTTGTTCTCTCCTATCATGTTTAATGTGAACTTTCCCTACTTACAAATAAGAAGTTGACTGTGTAATAGTCTATGCTTTGACTCATGGGCAGCAGGATCCAATCTTGCCTACTGTAATCTCGTAAATGTTGTAGTGTTATCTTTCTTAAACACAGCGAATAGTGCCAGTGATAGCCACAAAAGAGGCAAACAGAAGTATCATTTTGGAAGTGAAACAAAAGGTTATACAACAACACAAAGACAGAAAATCATGAATGTATTGCTCGTGATTTATGCATGTTTGCACAATGTCCAGTTCACATAAGTCTTATTTCATAGTCCTGGTAGGGTAAGCACTCAGCTGAAGTGTTGGTTTGAACCACAAGGTTGAGGGTTCAAATCCACCAGCTACTCTTTGGAAACCTTATTCAGGGTTGTTATGAGTCAGAACCAACTTGACGATACTTAACAACAACCTTTTCCATTGTTCTCTTTCCCCTACCTTACTCTATGTTTCCTCATAGCCCTCAGCATTATGTGACATATTATACATGTACAGTAATGCGTTGCTTAACATCCACAATTGTTGTTGTGTTGTTAAGTGTGACCCTGTATAGGGTTTTCTAAGGAGTGGCTGGTGAGTTTGAACTGCCGCCCTTGTGGTTCAAACCTACCTTGAGTTGGAGTGCTTATCCTACAGCGCCACACCAGGATTCCCAGTGGGGAAGGACATTTAAAGCAGTTGAGTAGTGAGAACTTGTCTGAGAAAGGGACATTTGAGTAAGATGAATAGGATGTTGAGTTTCTAAACCTGACATTCTAGGAGACTGAGAATGTTACTCAAATACCCTATAGTCATGTGTTCCATTTTGCAGCTGAGCAAATTGAGGCCAAGGGAGCACGGAGAGTAAAGAGTTGCCCTGCTGTGTCCAGCATTGCCAAGTGAAATGAAACCGTGACTCTCTGCAGGGCCTGCTTCTCCTTCCTGGCTGCTCCCCCAGAAGCCCACATGTTTCTATCTCTGCTCAGCTCCTCCTCTTTTCCCCTGTGGTATTTTTAGTTTCGCACAGACAGAGACACTTCCCCAAGTCTGCTCTTGCTCCGTCATTCTGCTTGACTTGCTTTTACCTGCTCAGGGGCGGCTGTGACAGAGCTGCACTTGCTAAGCTGTCCCTGGCCTCACCAAGGCGGGGGTGGGGTGAGGGCAGCTGAGGGTGACCGCCCTGGGCACAAGACATGGTGGGCAGGTGGGGAGGCCTGTCAGTGCCTGGGGGTGACTGCCTGTGCCTCACAGCTCCCTCTTGGGGTCAAGTCTGAGTAATGAGGGCAAGGGGAGGAGGGTGCTGTCTGTCAGGTGTGCAGAGGGTGGCTGGTGGGAGGCAGAGCAGGGGAAGACCAGTGGGAGGGCAAGGGGATTTAGTAATCTGTGTTGAAGAGAGACAAGCTGAGGAGGTGGCAGAGGTGGTGAGTGCGACATGTGTGTTTTATGAGTGGTACAGGCCTTTTCTTAGAAGTCCCCAGTGAGTATGGACAAGTGTGTAAACGGGTTCCTCAGACCCGGGGTACAGGCCTTTCCACTGTGATGTCTCCAGTGAG
>NW_006408597.1:5233481-5245420 GCF_000296735.1 Chrysochloris asiatica
GAGAGAGAGAAACAGAATATGAGTATTAAACACCTCAGACCCAGGGTACAGGCGTTTCCCCTGCAAAGTCCCTAGTGAATGCATGTGTGTGTGAGCATGTTAAGTATATGTGTGTATGTGTGAGAGAGTATGTAAATGTGTATGTTTGTGTGTTTGTGAGTGCATCTGTAAGTACCTCAGATGTGGGGTACAGACCTTTCCACTGCAAAGTCCCCTGTGAATGTGTGTGTGAGTATGTAAGTATTTGTGTGTGTGAGACAGATTATGTAAATGTGTATGTTGTGTGTTAGGGAGTGCCTCTGTAAGTACTTCAGATGCAGGGTACAGACCCTTCCACTGTGAAGTCCCCAGGGCCACTTTTTCAGGCAGGTCCCTGGGACTGCTCTAATCCTGTCCACCTCAGGCTGCTGTGGTATGTTACTTTTCATCGGCTGCCCCTTCCTCTGTGCCCCCAGTGACCCCAAAGCAGGCCATTTTCTTGGTTGGGAGGTTACTGCTGCTCATTAACAAAGAATGGCCTGAAGGAGGCTAGGGTGCCACCCACGTGACCTGTGTGGGACTTAGAAAAGTTTAAAAATAAACCTTGCTGAGTTCTTATAGCCACTGTCCCAGAGCTACGTAGCTGCCAGATCCTTCTCTGGCTGATCTCTTTTATTCTTAAAGGTAGCTTAGGGTTCACCCCCTGCCCTCCCCTCCCTTCCCAGGTCATGTTGACCCTTTCTGGAGCTGCTGCAGGGGAGCAGTTATCAGGAGTCAGGCCCCAGGGTAAAGTGAGGTGCCAAAGTTTCTGCCACTTGCTGGAGCCCAAAGCAGACTACATCTGAAACTCAGGTCCAAGAGTAGATCAAGCCAGGGTGGGGTTGGGAGCTCTCCCTGAACCTGGGCTCATGCCTTGGTCCTGGGTGCCAGGCCTGGCTGGCCCACTGGTGGGTGTGGGCACAGGAGCCCAGGGCTCTTACTCTTCTTTTCCCATCAGCACTTGTTCCTAAAAGACATATTCGTTCATCGGCTTTGGGAGTAGAGTGGACATCTGGAAGGCTCAGGAGTTAGAGGAAGAGATTTTTAACACAACAGCTATTTTTTTTGTCAGGTGGTGTTGAGATGGTTCCAATTTATAGCAACTCAACATACAACAAACCAAAACACTGCCCTGTCCTGTACCATCCTCACAGTCTCTCCTATGCTTGAGTTCACTGTGTCAGTCCATCTTGTTGAGGGCCTCATACTTTTTCTTGGACCCTCTGCTTTAACAAGCATTATGTCCTTCTCCAAGGACTAGTCTCTCCTGATGTGTGTTCAAAGCATGTGAGATCAAGTCTTGTCATTCTGGATTTTAATGAGCTGGCTGTATTTCTTTCAAGATGGATTGGCTTGTTCCTCTGGAAGTCCATGGTATATTCAATGTTCTTCACCAACATCAAAATTCAAATACATTAATGCTTCTCCTGCATTCTTTACTCGTCCAGTGTTTGCATGTATAGGAGGCACATACCATGGCTTATAGATCAGGTGCACCTTAGTCTTCAAAGTGACAGCTTGTCTCTTTAACACTTTAAAGAGATCTTTTGCAGATTTACCCAGTGAAAATTTAGCACAACAGCAGTGTATGGGAATTCCATATATAAAGGCATTTCTGCCAGATACTTATTTGCTGAGTGACTTTGGGGCAGTTATATAACCTCTCTGTTGCCTAAGTTTCCTGATCTGGATAATGGGGATGGATAATAACAGTACCTCACTCTAGAAGTACTCACTCATCTATGCCAAGACATTCTGAAGGCAGCTACCTGGTTAACCGCCTAGAAGAGATCCATATTTGTGCCCATTCCTGGAAAAAAAAAAAAAGTGATTCAACTGAATGCAGAAGTTAGCAAACAATGTCGTTACTATCACACAAGTAAAGTTTTATTGAAGATAATTCTAAAATAGTGGCAACAGTACTTTGACAGGAAACTGCCAGAAATTCGAGATGAATGAGGGATATCATTGCTGATGTTAGATGTATCTTGGCTGAAGTCAGAGACTACTAGAAAGATGCTTATTTGTGTTTTATTGACTATGCAAAGACATTCAACTGTTTGGGTCATAACAAATTATGGAGAACATTATGAAGCATGGGAATTCCAGAACCCTTAATTGTGCTCATTTGGAACCTGGAAATGCACCAAGAGGCAGATATTCAAAGGGAATACTGAGTGGTTTAAAGTCAGGAAAGGAGTACATCAGGGTTGTAACAAGATTTATTCAATCTGAGCGAATAATCTGAGAATCTGGACTACATGAAGAACACAGTATTAGAATTGAAGGAAAACTCATTAACAGCCTGTGAAATGCAGATGATACAACCTTGTTTGCTGAAAGTGAAGAGGACTTGAAGCACTTACTGATGAAAATCAAAGACTATAGTCCTCAGTATGGATTACACCTCCATATAAAAGAAAACGAAAATCCTCACAACTGGGTCATAAGTGGTGAAAAGATTGAAGTTATCAAAGATTTCATTTTACTTGGATCCACAATCACTGCCCATGGAAGCAGCAGTCAAGAAATCAGCATATTGCATTGGGTAAATCTGCAAATCACTTCTTTAAAGTATCTAAAAGCAAAGATGTCATTTTGAGGACTAAGGTGAGCCTGAGCAACCCATGGTATTTTCAGTCTCCCCATATATATGCAAAAGCTGGGCAATGGATGAGGAAGACTGAAGAAGAACTGATGCTTTTGAGTCACAGTGTTGGCAAAGAATACTGAATATATCATGGGAGTCCTGGTGTGGCGCTGTGGGTTAATGCACTGGACTGCAAGTTGATTTGAACCACTGTTGGTGGTTCAAGCTCATCAGCCACTCCTTGGAAACCCACAGGATTGCTGTGGGTTGGAACTGACTTTAGCACTTAACAACAACAGCAATGGTACCTAACAACAAGTTGAGTAATTTGGGGCAAGTCACCTAAATTTTGTGAGCCTCAGTGTCCTCATCTGTAAAATGGGGTCAATATTGGTGCTCATGTTGTTTTGAAGGTCAAATGTTGTGGTATGAGGAAAGTGTTCAGGGCCTCACATAGCACAAACTCAGTAACAAGCATTCTGATATCTCCAATGTCTCCCCAGGCTCGTGGCTCTGCGGGTGGCAGGAGGAGGCATGACGCTGCGTCTCAGGAAGACCACGACAAACCTTACGTCTGTGACAGTAAGTACCGGCCAATGTCCCTTCCTTCCTCTGCCTGCTCCCAGTCTCATCCTCCCCTGAGCTTGCTTGGCTGTGTGCCCATAGAGTCAGCCCAAGCAGACTCAGGCTCACTTGCTGCCTCCTCCTCGGGCCAGCGCCCCTGGATTACATGCCTGTCACCTCCCCTGAAGTTACCAGCTCCTCCTACTGCTTTCATGGCCCAGGGTTGTTTTTGCATGAAGGGAGAGCAAATGAAGAGCAGCCTCCCCAGCTCTTGCCTGTTTCCAACAGTGCCCTCTTCCTCCTCCTCTTCCTCTCTCCAGTACTATCTTGGTCTCCTTTCAACTTCAACCCCTATTTTGTACTCTGTTTCAGAGAGTTACAAACAAAAGCATAACTCAAAACCTTCCGACAGAGGTACTTGGCTCTTGTGACTTTTCATTTCTTTCCCTTTAATTTCCAATCTCTCTTTCTCCTTTCCTAGGCAGGGCATGTTATGAATCTTTCTCTGACGATGGCTTAGTTTAATAAATGCCTCTCCATCCATCTCCAGCCTTTCTTGCTTGCTTCAGAAACATCTTTTGACAAGTGGCAGCCTGGCTCTTGGCTTCAGAATGGGCAGACAGAGCAGGGAGGGGCTGGGGGAAACGACTGGCTCTAGGACAAGTGGAGGTGGAGGGGGGTGGTGCTTCAAGAAGCTGTCACCTTTAGGAAGGATGACTGGCAGCCTCCAGAGGGCTTCTGTCTTCCTCTCCTGCCAGAGTACAAGGTGATGGTTTAAGACCCTTGCCCTATTTGCCATCTCACCATGTGGGGCACCATCTGCTGATTCCATGGTAAGGTTGGCTCTCACACCACACTTCCTGGAGATCATCCTTCCTTGTCTCCAGAGGACGAAGACCCTGCAATTGGGAGAGGAGGGGCTGCAGTGAGAAGGGTGGGGAAGCAGCTCAGGCTGGATCCTGGCACCTTGGTCACTCCCCATCTTGCCAATGAAAGCAGGGGAGGTGGGGCCCAGGAAGTAAGTCAGAGGTGGTGACTTTTTCCTTCCTCTTCAACAGCTTCTTTTGATTTCAAAAAGTTGCTCTGTGCCTGGTGAGGTGATAGCTGATGGGAGATAATTTTTCAAGAACTCAAATTCCATGACCCCCATTTGGCTACTTTAAGACACCTTGCAGATAACTTTGCCCAGATGACTGACAGGTAACATCTCCACCCAGAAGTAATTCTGTCCCAGAGTTAACAGGGAGCAGGGCACGGGGGTCTGATGGCCCCTGGCAATGCCACGAGGGATCTGCTTGCAGTGTAGATTCAGTTTTGTGCTGACACACGGTAATCAAGAGCATGCTAGCCATTGGGAGACTATGGTTCTGGGGCAGTGGGCTGGAAAGGGTCCTCAGACATCCAGGCAGCAGCCTAACGAGTAAGAAAATCAACAGCTGCCTTGGAACTGGGGCATTGCCACCCTATTCCTCTTTTCAAAACTTTATCTTCATTATGTGACCCTCGATAGTGGAATCTGCTACCACAGATAGTAGGATGACTTTTTGCTCTATGGCTACAGTTTTCATAGAATTTTCAGCCAGTAATAATGCCATCTATTCCCAAACACAACCTGTCTGCCATTTTCTCTTGCTTTCCCCACTTGCCCCATTCCTGTCTCCAACCGCCGTCTGCTTCCTCACGCCTGATCTCCACGGAGTTCCTTTTTTGTGGGTGTGCCTCTTTCCCCTGGTTCCCTACTTTCTGGCCTCCTCCAGGCTGCTGCGGCTTTGTTTAGGGGCTCTCAATGCCATTTTCTGTTTCCTGGTCCCCTCCCCACATGGTCTTTTCCTTCTTGTGTTTACCGGGTACTGCGTGGGAAGACTCATCCCAGACCTGATTTGGACTTTCTGGAAGTCTCCAAGGCTGCCTTCTTGGCTCTGCCTGCACATGTGCTTGCCTCCCTTTTCCTCCCTCCATGAGGCAAGGTCCACACAGAATGCCCTTCTCTGTCTGGCTCTCTTAGGAGATTGTGTGGCAGCTCTGTGATTAATAGGCTTTATTTTTATCTGGTGCCCTTCAGACATGTGATCCTTTGGGATAGAATTGACCTTTGGAGAGGTCATAAGGTCCAGTTGTGCCCCCCCTCACCCCCATCACACCCCTCCGAACTAGGCCAGGAATGCTTTTAACAATATCTAATGCATCCTAAGTAGAGAGGTGTCTGGTCGCCTCCTTGAATGTCCCCAGGGATGGTGTGACCATAGACTGCCCTTTCTTTCATGATTCCAACTGTGCTTTGAATGATTGTTTTCCCTTAATACAAGCTGAAAATGTTCTCTTCTGCAGGCCTGCTTACCTTTTGTATAGCTCCTCCCTCAACAAACAGGCACACCAGCTTTTGTCCATCCTGGGGCCTCTAGGTCTCCCCTCACATTCTCTGTTGACCTAGCACCATTCCCCAGAATTCCTGTGACTGCCTGGTTTGAGTTCCCTTCCTGATCTGCGCTGAAGCACAACACTTGCATTGCAAGTAGCACCAAGGCCAAGTGGCTCAAAGAATAACAGACACATTTCCTTGTTTATTTTCCACATCAGATCTGAACACACCTGTATCTAGAGAGAATAGAAATGTTTGGCCGCCCCACTGCACCGGGTAGCATCTCCTTGTCAATGCCTGTCTTGACCCCGGTGTTAATGCCTCTCCAAGTGGATGCTCTTGTCTCCTATTGCATTTGATGATTCCTTCTTCTATAAATCACTCTGCATTTGGCCCTATTGAGTCTCAATAAAGAGACGTGATAATATGTGACTTCAATATACAAGATTAAATAAAGACAAATTTCATTCTCCACTGATTTGCAATCCCTGCCATTTTTGTATCTGCTATAGTTTGATTTGCATAATTCCTGCTCCATCTTTCAAGTTATGCATGAAAATATTAGGACACCTTGGACCTCGACACCTCTTTCTGGGCTTATGTGGAGTGGTAATAGCTATTTTTCAGATGAGATTTGAATTTAATCCCTTCTGGCATTTATTTCTGAATATAGTTGTCCCATTATGTTTGTAAGGAGCTCTGGTAGTGTAGTGGTTACGAATTGGGCTGGTAATCTCACGGTCAGTAGTTTGAAACTGCCAGCAGTTCCAAGGGAGAAAGGTGAGACTTTCTGCTCCCATAAATTTTTACAGCCTCAGAAACCCTACACAGGATCGCTATGAGTTGGACCTGACTCCACAGCACAAGACCACCACTACCACCATTATGTTCTTGGAGTCCTAGTGTGGCACTGTAGGAAAGGAATGGACTGTGAACCACAAGGTTGGCAGTTCAAACCCATCAGCCTCTCCTTGGAAACCCTATACAGGGTTACTATGAGTGGGGACTGACTTAATGGCACTTAACAACAACAACAATTATGCTATTGATCTAAACTTCCCTTTCAAGATGGGTGCTTGAAATATTAATATCTTAGTCACTAACTTCAGGCGATAGATATTTGCCTGGTGTCTTTCATTCAGCCATTGAATTTATTCCATTCCAGAGCAATATTAAATCATCTGAACATAATTTATATTTTGCCCAATCCATGCTCTGTATGGATGAATACTTCATTTTCCAGCTAGTAACCCATCTCTATTAATTATCCTGGAAGTTTACTAAACGTAAGAATTAAAGCTCTGCTTCTTGCCTTTGAATGCCTTGCCAAAGGAGAAGTGTTAATTATTCACAAGCAAAGTAACTGAATATGACTTTGTGGGACAGGCTGTCAGCATTTCTGGAAGTATGCGCCCTGGACCACCTGCACAGAAATGACCTGGTTGCTGAGCCTCACACCAGACCTTTTGCATCAAAATCCTTGGAGGCTGGCCCAAGAACTTGCAATTTGTCTGAGTTCTCCAGAGGATTCTGACTTTCCAGAAAGCCCAGCCTACATCATTCAAACTGGGTGTCTTCTGGTCTGGGTGCTCAGTTCTTGTCTTACTCCCTGCCTTGTGCATCTGGAAGTTCCCGAATCTCCAGGAACTCTCTAGGCAGACTCCCACTGACTTGCATCATTGTTTTAGCTGGTCTCTCTAGAATCTGTCTAGTTCTTTTAATTTTTGATATAAAACTCAGCAGTCTAGCAGCTGACTCTAATTTACTTGTTGTTAAGTACTGTTGAGTCAGTTCCGACTCACAGCAATACGGTTTCCGAGGAGCAGCTGGTAAGCTTGAACTGCTGACCTTGGAGTTTAAATGGCTTTGCAGTCTAGTGTGTTAACCCACAGCACTACACCTAGACTCCCCTTAATTTACTTGTTGCTGTTGTTAAGTGCCGTCGAGTTGATTCTGACCCATAGCGACCCTGTACAGGGTTTCCAAGAAGGAGTTGGTGGGCTTGAACCATAGACGTTGCAGTTCAAACAACTTTACAGTCTGACGCACTAGCCCACAGTTTAAATCCGAATCGTATCATTGTTGTTGCTGTTAAGTGCAGTTGAGTTGGTTTCAACTCACAGTGGACCCTGTAAAGCAGGGGTGGGGAAAGTCAGCCCCATGGGCTGCATACGGCCACGAAATCATTTGGTCTGGCCCTGCCAAGGCAACTGCAGTTCCAGCCATCACATTGCTGTTAAGTACCATTGAGTCAGTTCTGACTCATAGTGACCCCATGTAGGGTTCCTAAGGGTCAGCTGGTGGGTTTGAACTGCTGACCTTGTAGTTCGCAGTCCACTGCTTTAGGGGTGAATTAATTAAATAAGTGACCACATATAGCTGGCTACTTTTTAAGTTGATAATTGTGTATGGCCCGCAAATGATGTTATAAATTTTGGCAGAAAAAAAGGTTCCCCACCCCTATGTGTAAAGAGTTTCTGAAGCATTTAAAAAATTACTTTGCGGAAGCAGAAAGTCTCATCTTTCTACTGAGGAGTGGTTAGTGGGCTCGAATCTTGAACCTTATGGTTATCATGTGGAGCCATCATGCTAACAGTATCATTGTTTTTAGTTGCCGTCAAGTCGGTTCTGGCTCATAGTGATCCTGCATAGGGTTTCCAAGGAGCGGCTGGTGAGTTTCAACCCCCAACTTTGTGGTTCAAACTGACTTTGCCATCCAGTGCTTATCCTACTAGTCCACACTAGGACTCCAACAGTATCATTGGCCCCACTTTATAGATGGGATGAAAACTAGGAGTAGATAGATGAGAGGAATCCTTGGCTACTGGGATGCTTTAAAACCATGTCAAGAGTTTGCTGATTCTCTTGTTGTTGTTAGGTGCCATCGAGTTGGTACCGACCCATAGCGACCTTATGCACAGCGGAATGAAACACTGCCCAATCCTGGGCCAACCTTACTACTGTTGCCACGCTCGAGTCCATCGATGGACTTCACTTGCCCAATCCATCTCGTTAGGGGTCTCCCTCTTTTTCTCTGACCCTCCATCTTACCAAACATGATATCCTTCTCCAGCGACTGCTCCCTCCTGACAATATGTCCAAAGTATGAGAGATGAAGTTTGGCCATCTTGGCCTCCAAGGAGCACTCTGGCTGCATTTCTTCCAAAATGGATCTATTCGTTCTTTTGGCAGCCCCTGGCACTTTCAATATTCTCCTCCAACACCACAACTCAAAAGCATCAATTCTTCTATGGTCTTCCTTATTCACTGTCAATCTTTCGCATGGATATGAGGTTATTGAAAATACCATGGCTTGGGTCAGGTGCACCTTAGTCCTCAAGCTGATATCTCTGCTCTTCAACACTTTAAAAATGTCTTGTGCAGCAGATTTGCCTAATGCAATACGTTGTTTGATTTCTTGACTACTGCCTCCGTGAGAAGTGTTGATAGTTGATCCAAGAAGAATGAAGTCCTTGACAACTTCAATCTTTTCTCTGTTGATAAGAATGTTGTTTATTGGTCCAGTGGATTCTCTTCTTAAATGCTCCCAATTCTGGATTTTCTGTTACCATTGTTGGGGCAGGTACCTAATGAGAGACTCCCTTTCCCATCTGCCTTGTTCAGAGCATCATAGACCAGAAGATGATAATCATGAGAGGATATGCAGGCAGAGCATTTTGCCATGGAGTGGTTGCCATCTGGTGGTGGTGGCTGTGTGCCGTGGAGTCGGTTCCGACTCATAGCAACCCTGTACAGGGTTTCTGAGGCTGTAAATCTTCACGGGAGCAGAACGCCTCATTTTTCTGCTGTGGAACAGCTGGTAGTTTCGAACTGCTGACTTTGCAGTTCGCAGCACGATTCATAACCACTCTGCTACCAGAGGAGTAGTGGTGGTGCCTTCTATGGAGGAGTCCCGGTGTGGCGCTGCGAGTTAATGCGCTGGGCTGCAAAGTTGTTTAAACCACAGGGTAGGTAGTTCAAGCTCACCAGTGCTCCTTGGAAACCCTATATAGGGCCGCTAGGGGTCAGAACCAACTCAACGGCACCAAACAACAATGCAGGATACCCAGGTTCAACTCCCGGCTAATGTATCTCATGAGCAACTAGCAGCCATCTGGAGGTTTTCATGCTGCAATGATGCTGAACAGGTTTCAGCAAAGCTTTGAGACTAAGACAGACTAGTACTCTGGAAACTCAGCGATTCATTTCATTAAGTCAGACAATGAAAACCTAATGGATCACAGTGGTGTGGAACCATTGTGCTTTGTGCACAACAACAACAACAACAACAACAACAACATCCTTTTCTCTGGGGACAATAGAAGTGATTTAATTTCCCCCTCTCTGATCACAGTGCTAACTCCTGTTAATGGATGCTTGCAGCATGCATTTTATGCACAATATCTCTGTAAATCCTCCCACTCACCTTGAGAGGCAGGGACAGTTGCCTTATTTTACTGGTGAAGGGACTGAGACTCAGAGAGGTGAGGAGATGTGTCCAAAGTCACACAGCTGGTTAACATTAGAGGTGGGATGCTGCTGTTGTCAAGGGCTGTCGAGTTGGTTCCGGCTCATAGTGACCCTGTATAGGGTTTGCAAGGTGCAACATGTGAATTTGAACTGCTGACCTTGTGGTTCAAACCTACCTTGCAGTCCAGAGCTGGGATATGAATTCCAGTGTGTCCAGTGCTGGAGTCGATACCCCTTAAGATATCTACCCTATAAACTGTAGGTTAAACATGGCCTCTTAACCCTAGGGTGTGATTCTCTTGAGCGCTGAGGCAAAAAAACCCCCATGTTTTACAAATTAATTAATGAGCAAGCACACGTTATTTATGAAGTGAAGTCCTGGCCACCATAGACAGTTGGCTTCTAGCTGAAGTGGGAGGAAGTAACTTATATAATTTTGAGCCTTTTAAATGAAAATTTATTGAAATCCCACCCCCCAAAATAGACATTCAGAGAGATTAGTGACAAAGGGCAAAGCGACATGACTGCAGCCCTCCCAGGACTATGGCTCTCCTCTGAGTCATGTCTGGCATTCACACATCAGGACTGGAGCTTCTCAGCTTAACCTTTGTATCAATAAAAATGTCATTCTCTCTTCATCCCCCCCGCCCCCCTCCCCCCACATGTGTCTCTGATTGTGTGGCCAGTGGCTGAAATGTGACTGCCTTTCTTTAAACCCTTTCTAGTCCTGTGTGGTGCTGTGGGCCAATGCACTGGACTGCAAAGTCGGTTTGTACTACAAGGTTGGTGGTTCAAGCTCACCAGCCACTCCTTAGAAACCCTATACGTGGTCGCGATGGGTCAGAACTGACTTGATGGCACACGACAACAATAACAACAACAACAACAGTCCTTTCTAGGGTTGCCTTTTTTCTAGACACCTGGTAAGGGTGTAGTTGTGCCCAGTTGGGGCACTATCAGATAGTCTATCTTTGGGGTCCCTTCTCACATCTCTGGAAGGCACAAGTGGTTTACATTTAGCCGATAATCTAAAAGTTAGCAGTTTGAACTCACTCAGTGGCACTGAGGAAGAAAGACCTGGCAATTTAGCTTTGTGACGATTGTAGCCAGAAAACTCTGTGGAACAGTTCTGAACTGTAATAGGGTCTTGGTGTGGCACTATGGGATCAGCACTGGACTGCTAACTGTAAGGTCGGTGTTTCAAACCCACCAGCTGCTTCTAATAAACCCTACACAGGGTGGCTATGAGTCAGAACCAACTCAATGGCACTTAACAACAACACCGTGATTAGAATTGACTGGAATGCAACAGGGTTGGAGTCCCTCCTTGCTCTAAAATCTGTTGCTTCTTGGTGGTGGTATACTAGAAGGAGAAGAGTATTAAGCTACAGGCAAGGAGATTGGGATCTAGTCTTGGTCCCATCACTCAGTGGCATTGACACCAGTTTCCTGATTTGTCCATGAGGAGGGGACAAATCTTCTTTGCATCTCTAGAGCTCTCTCCCTTCAGTATTCCTTCCCTACCCTATGAGATCCTTTATCCCCAGGCAGTGGCTCGACAATGAGACTCTATACCCTGAGACAAGGTGTCTTAAGGACATGAAGTAGCACAGGATTGTGGGATAGCACAGAAATGTGCCAAGGGCCAAGAGGAGAGGTGGGATGGTGAATTGGCTCAGAAGATAGGCAGCCCCAGACAGTCTGCTTGACCTCAACCTCCTTAAAATTGCTCTGGTGCTCCCCATACCTGAGTGCAGCAGGGAGAATCAGATTCTTATTAAATGTTGGAGGCCATTAAGGCCCCCACATTGTGTAAGACTCCAGTGTTTTCAGCTTGGAGCTGCAGTGGAAAAGCCAATCACGCGGCCTTCAGGCTCGCTGCCCTTGTCACTGAAGGGAAGCCAGGCTCATCACTCAGTTGTCTGCACTATTATCTTG
>NW_006408597.1:5245760-5248129 GCF_000296735.1 Chrysochloris asiatica
CCCCCAGCTGCTCCTTGGGAACCCTATAGAGGCGCACCATGTGTAGTGGCTGACTTCACACTTCATACTTCACAACCACAACAGATCTTTATGATAGCAGATTGGCAGGTCTTTCTCCTGGGCGGGTTCAAACCACCAACCTTGCAGTTAGCAGTTCACTGCTTCACCATTGCATCACTTGTTGTTAAGGGCTGCTGAGTTGTTTCTGACTCATAGCAACCCTGTGTAGGGTTTTTAAGGAGCAGCTGGTAGATTTGAACTGTCGACCTTGTGGTAAGCAGTCTAATGCTTATCCTCCAGCCACACCAGGACCCTTTGCACCACCAGGGCTCCTTTTTGAGATCTCAAACCACCAAAACCAAATCCACTTTCGTCAACTCATGTGACCCTATAGACAGCGTAGGACTGCTCCTTAGGATGGCCTAGACTCTAAGTCTATACTAGGTCTTCATCTTCATCTTTCCTTCACGGAGCAGCTGCTGAGATGGAACTGCCAACCTTGTGGTCAGCCCAACACTTAGCCAGCCCACTGTCCCACCTGCTGTTGTCGTCAAGTGCTGTTGGATTGGTTCTGACTCATAGTGACCCTGGGTAGGATTTCAGAGATTTTTCTGTAATGCTGTAATGCAGCATTTTTTATAATGCAGGATTTCAGAGTTCAGGCTGGTGAGTTTGAACCACCGACATGCAATTCAAACTGATCTCATGGTCCATTGCTTATGCTGGTGGTGGCAGCGGTGTGCTGTGGAGTCGGTTTGGACTCATAGTAACCCTGTATAGGGTTTCCGAGGCTGTAAATCTTTATGGGAGCAGAAAGCCTCATCTTTCTCCTGTGTAACAGCTGGTAGTCTCGAACTGCTGATCCTGAGGTTAGCAGGTCCATTAGGTCGATTTGTAACCACTGCGCTACCAGAGCTCCTTATCATGTTGTTATGTGCTGTGAAGTCGGTTCCCACTTATAGCGGCCCTGTACAGGCCTTCCAAGGCTTTATGGGAGCAGAAAGCCTCATCTTTCTCCCACGGAGCAGCTGGTAGTTTCGAGCAGTTCGCAGCCCGATTTGTAACCACTACGCTATCAGAGCTCCTTACCCCAGTACCCGGATATTTCCTTTCCCTTTGCTCCTGTGCCGGTCTTCCACCTCCCACCACCCCATCCCCCTAGTGCCCTTGAGACACGCTTCTGACCACCTAACCTTTTGCCTTTTCTGGGCACCTTCTTACACTGTTTTCTCATCTAGTTAAATCTTGTTTTCAGCCAGTTGTAGCAAATAACTCTATTAATGTATGAGAGACCAGTAACAGGGTTGATACTAACCTTTATAAATGTTCTGTTTGTTAGAAAAACTTTTTCTTTGTAAAAAGTATCTCAATATTATAGAACAATCAGAAGCAAAAGGGGAAAACTGAAACTCACCTGTAATCTCACTCCTCAGAGACAAGGAAAATTTGGTTTTGTTGTATACCAGCCTAGAGTCAGGAGTCCTGGTGTGGCGCTGTGGGTTAATGTGCCAGACTGCAAAGCCGTTTGAACTGTAAGGTCGGAGGTTCAAGCTCACCAGCCGCTCCTCGGAAACCCTATACAGGGTCACTATGGGTCAGAGACGACTCGACGGCACTTCACAACAACAACAATCCTAAAGTCCTGGTGTGGTGCTGTGGGTTAATGCTCTGGACTGCAAAGTTGGTTTGAGCCACAAGGTCAGTGGTTCAAGCTCACCAGTCTCTCCTTGGAAACCCTATACAGGGCCACTATGCGGTGGAACTGACTTGACACTTAACAACAAACAATAATTCTAGAGTCCCTGGTGGTGCGAATGGCCAATACTCTTGGCTGCTCACTGAAAGGCTGGCAGCTTGAGTCTCCCCAGAAGCACCTCAGAAGAAAGGCCTGGTGATCTACTTCTGAAAACGCCAACACTGACAGCCTGTGGAGCACTGTTCTGCTCGGACACACCTGGGGCTGCCCTAAGTTGGAGTCCTGCTTGTTCTTCCTGTCTTACACTGCTGCCAGAGCCACATTCTTCAAGAGAGCAGAACACCCTCTATGGAGGAAGACACAGCACTCAAATGTCCCCGGCCTTAGGTAGGACCTGGCTCTGCGCTCCCTCCTAATACCTATAGGTCAGAGCTAGGGCCCCCAGGGGGTGTGGCTTTGAAAAATCATACCTATAGGTCAGAGCTAGGGCCCCCAGGGGGTGTGGCTTTGAAAAATCATACCTATAGGTCAGAGCTAGGGCTCTCAGGGGGTGTGGCTTTGAAAAATCATACCTATAGGTCAGAGCTGAAAGCAGAGAATATCAGAAGGATGTTTACCTGTGCTTTATTGACTACGCAAAGGCTTTCGATTGTGTGGATCATGACAAGCTATG
>NW_006408597.1:5249165-5258262 GCF_000296735.1 Chrysochloris asiatica
AGAGCTAGGCCCCCCCAGGGGGTGTGGCTTTGAAAAATCATACCTATAGGTCAGAGCTAGGCACCCCCCCAGGGGGTGTGGCTTTGAAAAATCAGGCTGCTCCAGCTCTAGCCTAATGTGGCGCCAGCTGTGTCTGCTCATTTGGGCTCTATAACTCATTGCAGTGGCCACACAGGACTTGGACACCACACACACAGTTACGGGTTTATTAGGGAAATTAACAGGTTATAATGCAGGATCAGAAACTGTTTCAGTTACGATAGCCTCTCCCAGCCATGCACACAGGCAGTCCTCTCTCTGCCTGCTCAGTGTCACAAAGTTCTTTTAGAGCTGCTGATAGATGTCCACTGCCCATAAGCCTCAGCCTTAAGGCACTCAGCTTGAACTCTGGTCCTCAGTAACCCTGGCTGGTTGGCTGTGTGCCATGGAGTCGGTTCTGACTCATAGCGGCCCTGTACAGGGTTTCCGGGAGCAGAAAGCCTCATCTTTCTCCCGTGGAACAGCTGGTAGTTTCGAACAGCTGACCTTGCGGTTCGCAGCCTGATTCGTAACCACTACGCTACCAGAGCTCCGCTAATTAAGGGTCTGGAGGCACCCCACTTTGCAAGTAAGTCTCCTGCTCTAAGTCACTCAGCTTCCTGGCTCTGTGACCTGGGACGCCCAGTGCGCTAGCTCTTAGTTAGCTCTGCTACTGCTGCTCCTCCGTCACTCTTTGGGTGCCACAACTTTCTGTTCCTGGGTGGAGGGAGTTCAGTGTGCAGGGATCTTAGGGGCCAAAGCACAGGTTTCACTCTGCGCTCTTCTTCTTTGGTGGTAGTAAGCTTCTCCATTCCTGTTTCTGAGATTATACGTTAGAGTTCCATGTTTTCATCATCACAGTTGGCCCTGTTATCCCCTCACAACTGATCATATGATCCTCTCAGCGTCTCCTCTCACCTTTTACCCAGATCTATCAGTGCAAAAATGTTTGGTGGGAATTTACCAAGGTGTGGCTCTGTGGGTTAATGCACCAGACTGCAAAGCCATTTGAACTGGAAGGTTTACAGTTCAAGCTCACCAGCTATTCTTCGGAAACCCTATACAGGGTCACTATGGGTCGGAACTGACTCGACAGCACTTAACAGCAGCAACAGTAGGCGCTGTCGGATAAGCACTCAACCACTAGGTCAGTATGAACCATAAGGTCGGTGGTTCAAACTCACCAGCCGCTCCTCAGAAACATGGTCTCTATGAGTCGGAACTGACTTGACAGAACTTAGCAATGACAGTATGGTCAGTTGTTGTTGCTGTTAGAAGAGACGTTAAATAATTCACTGCACCACACCCTGTCTCCAGTGTTTCTAACCAGAAGAATTCAGTTTAAAATAAACTTCAGGGGTGGCTGGAAGATGCAAGGAAACCACAGGAAGTCAGCTGCAGACCTGGTTTGGTGTGGTGGGAGACCCTATTGTTGGGCATCTATCCTTGTTTTTTCTGTTGTCATTGAGGAATAATAGCTGTAAGGAGGCGCACTGGTCTTAGAAGGCCCAGAGAAATCAAGGTGAGAAGTACTAGAATGGAGAGGCCCTCGAGGTCATCGGATCCAATCCCATATTTTATAAATGGGAGACCGGGGCTTTATCAAAGGGTATGTAGGAGGTTCTTGCTCAAAGCCAGGGCCATGTCTCATAAAGGCCATCCACCCTATGGTCTCCTGGCTGTGAGGAGAGGGAGAGGGAAGCCTTGGGTTTGGGAAGCTTCTTATACCTTAAAACAGAGGAGGGCCTAAACATTATAGGGCTGGGGTAAACCTTGGGGCTTGACTTTTCATTTTGGACTCTGTGGAGCCACGATAGCCTCTTGAGAAAAGTCTAAGCATTTAGGACTGTGGTAAGGATTAGCAATATCTGAGCTGGTGACTCTTTGAGAATCTCATGGGCTTTGTCACTACCAAAGTATCTGGGACTTTTCTCACTTTGGGTTTCTCCACACCTGGGGGTGGAAGATAGTAGGTGTAGGCAATGTTCCATCCTTGAGACGGTTCTGCAAAGAGTGGATAGAGGGCCCCTGGAAATGTGTGCAGAGCCCTAAACTTCTGTTGAAGCCTTGTGGGAGGAGGGTGTGAATCTCCTGTCACAATGGCCTCCTTTAGTGTCTGTCTGGGTTCAGGAAGGCACAGGATTCTAGTCAGAAAGGCTAAAAGGAAGATCAGTTGATGAAGAAATGAATACTTTGGTGTGGTAGGATAAAGGTACCCACAGGGAGACCCAAAAGCCCTCCAAGTCTTGAGTCCTAAGGGCAAAGGGAAAACGTGGTCCCTCGAGGCAGCTGTGGAGGACTTGGGGCTGCCTGGCTCCAATCGCAGTCATAGAAGGCATAACGTTGCACCAGCATGGTGCTCAAGCAGAAATGAAACGGGGCAAACACCCCAAACCAGACCAGGTGTCCTGGAGTGATTCTAACCCCCATGACACAGCAGAAGAGCCCCGGAGGTTTCCTTGCCTGTACTCATATGGAAGCAGATCTTCAGGTTTTTCTTTTATGATCCTGCTAGATGGGTACAAACCTTTAGGTTAGCGTCATCATCATGATGTGCTGTGGAGTTGGTTCCAACTCATAGCGACCCTGTACAGGGTTTCCAAGGCTGTAAATCTTTACGGGAGCAGAAAGCCTCATTGAACAGCTGGTAGTCTCGAACTGCTGACCTTAAGGTTCACAGCCCAATTCATTGAGTGCAAACCATTTGTGCTACTCACAGACCTAAAGCAAGAAAGACCAGGTGTCAATACCCACCTTCTTTTTCTTTTCACCTTTCCCTTCCCTACAGTGGTCAAACGATCCAAGGAAGCGCAGCCCCCAGGCTTGGGAGGGGTAGCAAATGAACAACAATCACAACATCTCTCAGAGGTGTGCTTCAGACCAGAAAGACCTGCCTTCCTGCCTCTGCCATTCAGGGAGTTGCTAAAACCCCTTAAGACTCAGTTTCTTCACCTGTAAGATGGGGATCATCACAGTTTCCTAAGAGTGGCAGTGAGACTGAATGTAGGATTGTTTGCCTGCCCGATTGTCTGCAGTTATGGTGCCTTGAAGGCATCGGCAGATGACAGGCACTGCTGGGTTTGTTTCACTGATGAGGAAGTGGAGCTTCCTCAGGGCTGTATGTTGGAAGTGCCAGGGGCAGAGCTGGGAATGAGATTCGGCCTGGTGACTCCCAAGGCCCGGGCTTTTTCTCTTGGACGCTCATCCCGTAATTGCTTTCAGTCTCTCGGAAACCACTGGCTCAGATACCCACTGCGTGCTCCAAGTTGGGCTGATGAAAATGTGCCAGAGTCATTAAGTTATCAGTGGGGAAGGTGGCCGCTTCTCCCAGGCAGGAAGGATTTTGCTGTCTGCTGCAGCAGGCTTTGTTCATACAAACTACCCTGATTCCTCCTCACACGCCCCCAGCCTCTGGACAAGAAGGAGTGGTAGGATGGGGGTGGGGGGGATGCTGTCCATATTCTGGGGCCACACTGAAGGACTCAGATCTCTAGACAGGAGGCCATGCATGGAGAGTCCAGCTCCAGGCTGGGAAGGGAGCAAAACTATTTCTGCAGCTTGACAGATGGACCCACCCTGGGGGGGAAGGTGGGGGGAGAGAGAGAAAAGCGAGCTGGACCTGCTTCATTGTCACAGACGATCCTCCCCAAGTGCACCGTGCCAGAAGGCAAAGCACAGGTGCACGCTTGGCAAGGTGAACAGAGACGCTGAGGCTGCACTGCAGGGCTGGCTGCTCCCAGGGGCCATGACTTCAGAGGTGCCTGACAAAACGGCACATGCGGGGGGGGGGGGCAGGAGATTGGATGGGGAGTTGGGGGCACAGCCCTCTCTGAATGCTTCAGCAATCTTGGGACTCAGTGATTCTGCACCACAGATAATTCCACAGTGAGATTACTGACACGACAAAAGGGTAACAGATGGCCCCAAGATTTTATTTTCAGAATGTTTCTTTTCCCCCCCTCTTCTCCGTGCTCCTCCACCACCCCAGACTTCAGAGAAGCTACTAGATTTTCTCGTCTTTGTTTTTCGTTTTTTCTGCTACCCACTTGATTACAGTGGGGATAAGAATAGCTGACAATTACCGAGACTTACTATGTGTTGGGCTCTGCTTTAAATTCATTGTCTCCTTTCAGGTACCCATCCCGACTGTGAGGGAGGTTTGCCTCTGCTGTTGTTGGTAGCTGCTGAGTCGGCTCTGACTCACACTGGGTGACCTCAGATGTCACATGAAATGTTGTCCTGCCCTCTGTCATCTTCATGACCCTTGTGGCTGCTGTGTCGGTCCATCTCCTGAAGGGTTCCCCTCAATTTTGCTGACCCTCTACTTTACCTAACATGATGTCCTTTTCTAATTATTGCTCTTTCCTGATGATGTATCCAGATAAGCGAGTCCGAGTCTCATTTCTCGCTTCTAAGGAGCGTTCTCCTCATATTTCTTCTGGGATTGATTTGTTTGTTCTTCTGGCAGTCCATGGTAAACTCAGTATTCTTCCTTAGCACCACAGGTCAAATCCATCAAGTCTTCTTCCATCTTCCTTTCATTACCATCACGTTTTCCAGAGAGGAATCTGAGGCACAGAGAAGCTTACATCTCACTCAAAGGTTGACCAGCAGTAGAGTTAGGGTTTGAACCTGGCAGTCCCAACCCTGCCTACTCAGCCACTACATATACTGAGGGCAGGATCAGAGCAGTTGATGGCACTGCCCTGATGAGGCTTCCGAGACGACCTCAGAAGAGCATTTGACTCCTGAGTTCACACTGGTAGCTCTCACATATCAGGTAAGCTGTTTGGTGTAACTTAGTCCAAGATCTCCACCCCAGCCCAAGCTTCCAGGACCAGCTACATGATTTGTGGAGCCTAGTGTAAGATGGAAAAATGGGGCCCTTGCTGCAAAAAATTCTTAAGAATTTCAAGGTGACAGCAGAGCATTCAATCCAGCCTGGGTCAGAGTGCGGGCTTTGTGTGAGTGCTTAGGCCACCCACCCATGAAGACAGCCCCGTATGTTTAATGAGCGCTTGGAGTAGCAGGAAGCTATGATCAAGTACAGAACGGGCTGGATTTTCCTTCTCTTCTGAATTAGACAAAACAGAATTTCCAAGGCATTTCTTTTCATCTAAATGTAGCAGTCAGATCATGAGGCAATTCAAGTAAAATAAGTCTGGGAAGTTTTGGTTGTATCTTTTGTCCCTAAGGGGAAGTCCTTCAAAGCATAAAGTCTCGGGGTCAGAGCTTCATTTAGGGACCAGACATCTTGCTGCATTGACACCAGCCTCTGAACCCACTCAAGAATCTCCCCTGTTAACCAACAGGCCTCACCCACAAGCCTCACACTTCCTTCCCCATTCAGCTAAGTTGGCAGGACTGGTCTGTCAGCCTCGGTACCACGTCCTCATTGCCAGGAGTGTTCCAATCCTCTGCCATTAATCATCCATGATGTCATTGGTTCACTTCTGAATTAGGGTAACCTCTTAATGCCAAATCCAGTGGCCACCTCTTAGTCCCCACCCTTTCTGACCTTTCGTAGGCTCTGCATCTGCCCCAAGGGCCCCTCATCTGTAAATCAGGGGTGCGGTTGCGGTTGCTGTGAGTAAATTTACTTGAAGCACTTGGAATGGGCATGGCTGTGTACATGCTCAGTAGCTGGTCTCCTCATCCTTACTGTCATTATCTTTGTTACCGCCATCTTGGTACCCTACTCATTTGGCTTTTATGGTTCATTCCTGCCTGGGTCTTTCTCATTGAATTAAAAATAAAAAAATAAAAAACCCGTTTTTCTTTTTCTATCAGTCTCCAAAGATACTGGTGTTTTCTAGTTCTGTCCACTGTCCATGCCTCTTCTCACTGTCTCCACATCTTTCCTGTCACTCTGTCCACAAGTATGGCCTCCATTGCCACCCTACCAACTCTAAAATCCACACCTCTTTCCTTAACTCCAGGAATAAAGCCAATCCTGGACTGAACTCATTCTCTACCTTTCTTTAATCTGTTTTTTCCTCCTACATCCTTCTACCAGCTACCCATGCCAGAAAACTGGGCATCTTTGTTCCGTTCTTTAGCTAATATTGAGTGTTCACCACAATTTAAACCCATTCTGGTCAGTGGGGATACAACATTGTGCAAACGTGCAGGTTCTGCCCACTTACTGTCAGTGGATGAGACATGGGAAAGCCTGGGACGATCATAAATGGTGAGACCTAATTTTGATTAGTCCCCTGGGTGGTGCAAATTGGTTAGTGTGTTTAGTGGCTAACCAAAAGGTTAGTGGTTCAAGTCTACTCAGAGGTACCTTAGAAGAAAGACATGAGTTCTACTCTGAAGCACATGGGGTCACACCATGAGTCGGCTTAATCCCATGGCAACTGATAATTTTTTATTAGAGACTTACTTGAGGAAGGACATTTGATCTGAAGGATGATTGCTAATCAGGCAAGTTGAGGGGGCCAGAGGTGGGAGGAAGGAGCATTCCAGGCAGAGGGAAGAGCTTATACAAAGGCTCTGTGATGAAAGGAAAAATGTTTAAGAAATTAAAAGAACGTCAGTGGGCAGGAGAGCTGAGAATGAGGCAGAACATGATTGAAGAGGTAGGCAGGGGCTAGCTTGTGCAAGGTGCGAGAGCCTATGTTAGGCTTCCTACATCCCTCCTGGATGTTTAAACCTCCCTCCTCACCAGGTTTCTTAGCCTTAAGCCTCCTCCCACCATGCCCTTCCTCTCATCCTTAAGTCCTCATTGTTTCATAGGCAGAAAATTAAAATAGCATCTTGCCACCTTCAAATCCATCTTCTGCACCACAATCTTAATTGGTATTACTAAAATACTTGTAAATCTAATTAAATTGGCCCTCTGAATAAAATCCTGCCTTGACTTTTCATTGCCCAGATAAAGTCCTGCCCTGCTTTGTCTTTTATTAGTCCTCTTCTTTTCCAGTCTAACCCCTCCTTCACAACAGCTTTGTTAAATGTCCCTAGTTCCCCAGATATGCTGGACTGAATGTGCTTTTGGGTCTTTTATCCTTTTTCTTTTTGCAGTTGCAGGTGAGTCCATTTGAACTCATGGTGACCTTACATTTGTCAGAGTAGAAATGTGCTCTACTAGGTTTTCAATATCGGATTTTTCAGAAGTAGACTGCCAGACCTTTCTTGTGAAGCACGTCTGGGTGGACTCAGACCTCCAACCTTTCAGTTAGCAGCTGAAGGCATTAACTGTGTGCAGTATCCAAAGACTCCTATGGGCTTCCTCTGCCTGGAATGCTCTTCCCTCCTTTGTTTGGTGAATCCCTGCCCATCTCACAAGTGCAGCTCTAGTGTCCCTCCCCTGGGAAGACTCACCCTAGTATGCTGGCCACCTCCTTTGTGCTTTTCTTAACCTTGCTCATGCTGGCGCTCATGTCCCCCCCTTCTCCTTGCTTGTCTACGTGTGCCTCTCCTCTGCTGGACTGGGCACTCCTTCAGAGAAGGGACTGGGGTTTATTTATCTTTGCCTTTCTGGTGCTCCAGGACGGGGCACAGATTAGGTGTCTCAGCAATGTTTCCTTGAGTTGAAGATCCAATAATGAAGAAATGACATGGTGTAGCCAATGACGGTCCACCCAGAGGTCTTCATAAAGGGATCATGGGAATGAAGTCTGGTTTTCAGTACCTCTGTGTGCCGTCTGGTTCTGTTTCTTTGAATCATCAAACCCAAACCTCAGGGCTGTCTCCCAATGCCCCACCTGTCATTCCACCCATCCAAGAGAGCAGATGGACACAGGTGGAATTAGGTCTAAATATATATATATATATATATATATATTTTATATCCTAACATAATGGTTCTTAAAATGTAATGAGTATCAAAATCTCCCGGTTGGTGTGTTAGAACACAGATCGCCCATCGATTCTGATGTAGGAGGTCTGCGTGTAGCTAACTGGTTTGCATCTCTAACAAATTCTCAGATGATGTTGATAGTGCTCCTCTGGGACCACTCTTTAGGAATCTCTGTTCTGGAAAAAGGATTTGCTTTAAAAATTATTCTCTATGAGTGCTGGGGAAGGATCTAGAGGAAGAAGCTTTTTGCTTTGGTTTTGTAGGCTCTAAGAGCTATTGCTGTTGTTAAGTCGGATCCTACTCATCCATCCTGTATAGCATATCTGAGGAGTAGCTGGTGGGTTTGAATGGCCTACATCCAGTGTTTATTCTATAACACCATCCCAGGACTCTTTAAGAATCACTGTTATTGTTAAGTGTCATCAAGTGGGTGATAATTAATAGTGACCCTGTGTAGGGTATCCAAGGAGTAGTTGGTAGGTTTGAACCACTGACCTTGTGGTTAGCAGTCCAGTGCTTATCCTGTGGTGTCACACCATTAATGTGGATGGATGGATCATATTCTAGAAGATTTCCTCCTGCCCCATCATCAGGTTTTCCCACAAAACATTTCTGTGTTCACTCATCAGCCATTCAACAAATGTTTTGAGGGTGTAATATGTACTTGACAACATATGTGCTGGAATTGTTGATGATATAAGATGAAATAGACATGAAACATTCTCTCTTTTTTTTTTTTTAATGTTTTATTGTGAATTATGTTCCATGGGGGAACATTAGTTTTACATTCATCCTATATTATATCATTTCATTGCCATGGTTACAATCCCCTCCATGCATCATCAACCAACCAAAGGGCATACCCTGCAAGCCTGCCTCCCGATGGTCAGCACACAGTCCCTCTCCATCTCTGGGTCTAGAGTCCCTAGCTGCTCCATCTCTCCATGTCATCATCTCTGCCTCTATCTCTGGCCTCACTGCTTCTCTGGGTGGAGTCCCACTCTCCACCCTTCTCCCTTGATGGTCCCAGGGACCTCCGCTCCTAGACTGAAAAGTTAATCACTCCCCTCCTTGCTACAAAACATCTAGCTTTACATTTCCAAGCCTCACAATCAATCCTGGTAACAACTATTAACTATTGTATCACAAGAGACCTATATGCTTTTCCTTTCATTAGCCCCGCCTAGACAGATTGGATACTACTCAGTGGAAATTCTACCTTCCTTCACACACTCTGGATCTAGGTTCCCTCTTGAAAGCTTGTAAGCTAGT
>NW_006408597.1:5269167-5271205 GCF_000296735.1 Chrysochloris asiatica
GAGGGGCTCATTTTCTGGCACTATATCTGACAGTGTTTCTCTGCTATTCATAAGGTTTTCAGAGACTAAATAATTCGGAATTAGTTCATCTCTCCTTCTTCCTTGTCTGTCTTTGTCTGGAAGCTCATCTAAAACCTGTCCACCATGGGTGACCCTGCTGGTATTTCAAATACTGGTGGCATAGCTTTCAGAAATACAGCAACTCACAAGACACCACAGTATGACAAACTGACAGACGAGTGGTGGCCAGCTTGGTTACAGGGGCGATAATTTTGCTACAGGGCTCTTTTGCCTTAGCAATACTGCCCTGAGTTTTCACTCTCTTTGCTTGAGCACTAGATTGGCAAATGCCATCTTGTCATTTCGCATGTTGAGCGCTAAAGACCCAAAATAATTCTGAAGATTTGTGTTTACATTTCTATTCTTTATGTCCTCATCTTTCAGTTATGAACTAGGGAGTCAAAAGAGACTTAGTGTTTATTACATGGTTTTCCTTTGTAACCTTTCTTATGGTCTCCGGGTCTACAAAACCACCCCACCCCCCACCCCCCCAAAAATGGAATGGAATAATGCAATCTTGCAGGCATTGCTTCAAGATATGGGTCATTCTATGTTGATTTGCTGAGGAATATTTGTGGATGTGTCAGGTGTTTTTTACTTTTGTTCATAAGATTTGGTAGTATGTATTCTTAAAGAAAACAGTCTAACACAATTAAAGGGATTCAGACCTTTACAAATTTTCAGACAGTAGGATTTGAGAGTGACGCTTATGCCTTTCCGTCAAACAATTCAGTCAACCAGTAACAGTTGGCCACCTTCAACAAGCATTAGTGATAATTAACACATCTGTTTTCAAGACCTCACCACTCACCCCACACTCCCCTCATAACATAGTTTTCTTTAATTTTCACCCACTTGCTGGGTTCCGGTCTTTAGTGTGACAGTCCTGCATGTCCTTACCTACTCTTGTCATCTGGGCAGAATCTCAAAAGGTGGTCAGGTGGTGTCTGACAGAGCTTTGTCCACCTCCCCTTCACAGCTCCTATGTAGCTGAGATTCTGAAGCCCCTGTCTTCTCTGTAGGAAAGGTTTCCTTGTTCTAGTCTCCATCACCTTCCAGGAAGGGAAGTAGATTGACCTTTCAGAAGCAGCTGGCATTTGTCTTTCCCTGTCTCCCCTCTTCTCCCTCCTCTGCCTGAATAAAGTTTAGTAAGAAGTGACCAAGGTGCAGCTCTTGTCCCTGCTACAGGGAGGCTGAGAATACTCTCCTTGGATTTGGGTTGCTATCTGGAAAGATTTTAGTAGCGATTGTCGTCTCTCTAAAGTATGTATTACTTGTCACTCGTGACTGTCAAGTTGATTGTGACTTATGGCCATCCCACGTGTGACAGAGAACTGCTCCCTAAGGGTTTCTTGGCTGTGATCTTTACAGAAGCAGGCCACCAGGACTTTCTTCCATGGTCTGGTGGGTGGGCGTGAACCCCCTTTAGGTTAGCAGGTGATGGTGAACTACTTGTACCACCCAGAGACATTAATATATGTATCCGCTTGGTATTATTTCTCACTTCCCTCAATATCGGGTTATCTTTTTAAAAAATTGTTTTTATTGTAATGCTATATATACAACAAAACCTTTGCCATTTCAACCAATTTTCCATGTACAATCCAGTCACATCGACCACACTGCCCATGTCCCACAACCATCACCACTGTCCATTTCTACACTTCTTCTCTCTCTCCATTTTCTCCTTCTTTCCTTTTCTTTTTGTCATCTGTAGAATCATTTCCAATGGTTTGCTCTAATGAGAAAATAAATATACATTGTTTCCCTTCCAGTACATTAAAAAAAAAAAAAGGAATTAATTTCCTTTTCTGTTTCTTTTCTTTTTCCACTGCCTTCCCTGTCAAGGAGCTCTGGTAGCGTAGTGATTACGAATCGGGCTGCAAACCTTAAGGTCAGCAGTTAGAAACTACCAGCCACTCCGCGGGAGAAAGATGAGGCTTTCTGCTCCCGTAAAGATTTACAGCCTCAGAAACCC
>NW_006408597.1:5271305-5276926 GCF_000296735.1 Chrysochloris asiatica
TCTCTTCTTATCAGCTGGACGCTTCACTCTCCACTCTAGTCCTCTGTGGCTATGTCACTGACTCTGGGCCCAAGAGTCTCCAGGTCTTGCCACACTGCTGGCCAACCAGGTCTCTACCCAGGTTTGTAAAAGGCTATTGAACATTGTAGGGCTTAGCTCACAGTCTCATTGCTGTTTTTCCCTCACTTCTCCTTATCAGTGACACGGAGCATATATTCCCATTGAACCTTAGTCTTGGAAGGTGGTTTGCTCTGAGGGGACCCAACCACCTGCCTTGATGTCTCCTGGGCAAAGAACTTGCTAGTTATTGTAGTAATCAGTTGGTCTGCCTCTGTTGTTTTGTATTTTTCCTGTAGGTCTTTCTTTCAAGAAGTATCTTTTGTTCTTCTAGCTGTTCCAGACTGGTCTGCTTGTCCTTTCAAGTGGAAATTTCCCACCTTTGAAGATTCTGGATGCTGTTCAGGATTCCACCTATGGTCTTATGTAATGCAGAGGCTCTACAGGAAGCCTCCTTCACTGGGCACGTTGTAGCCCCATTTTAGGTATTCCAATCAGTTATAGGCAGAAGATGGACTTACAATCTTGGTATGAAACATTCTTAAGAGAGATCCTTCCATGTGCTCATCACTAAAATGCAAGAATTCCAAAGAGGAAATGGATAATATGATGGATAGGGAGTTTCCCAACAGGGGAGCTGTACCAGACAGGCTTTTAGGATATTAACAAACCAGTTACCCTTGAGTCAGTTCCAACTCATGGTGACCCCATATGTGTCAAAGTAGAACTGTATTCCAGAGGGTTTTCAATGGCTGAATGTTTGGAAGTAGATCAGCAAGACTTTTGTTCAAGGTACCTCTAGGTAGATTCAAACGTTTCAGTTAGAAGCTGTGAGTGTTAACCATTTATACTGCCCAGGCACTCCCACTAAAATATTATTGCTGTTAAGTTGGTTTTGACTCAGAGAGAGCCTGTGTAGAGTTTCCAGGGAATGGCTGGTGGGTTTGAACCATCAACCTTGTGGTTAGTAGTTCAGTGTGTATCCAACAGTGCCACACCAGGACTCCCCGCTAGAGTATTGTTGTTGTTAAGTGCCATTGAGTTGGTTCCAATTCATAGTGACCCTGTACAGGGTTTCCAGGGAACAGCTGAGAGTATTGTTGTTGTTGGTAAGTGCCGTTGAGTTGGCGCTGACCCATAGCAACCCTGTGTAGGGTTTCCGAGGCTGTAAATCTTTACAGGAGCAGAAAGCCTCATCTTACTTCCGTGGAACCACTGGTAGTATTGAACTGCTGACCTTGCGGTTAGCAGCCTGACTCATAACCATTACGCTACCAGAACTCCTTGAGAGTATTGTTGTTGTTAAGTGCTGCCAAGTCGGTTCTGACCCATGGTGACCCTGTACAGGGTTTCCAAGGCTGTAAATATTTACAGGAGCAGAAAGCCTCATCTTTCTTCCGCGAAACCACTGGTAGTATTGAACTGCTGACCTTAAGGTTCACAGCCCGATTTGTAACCACTATGCTACCAGAGCTCCATTTGAGAGTATTGTTGTTGTTATGTGCCGTGGAGTTGATTCCGACCCATAGCGACCCTGTACAGGGTTTCCGAGGCTGTAAATCTTTACAGGAGCAGAATGCCTCTTCTTTCTCCCTCGGAACAGCTGGTAGTTTTGAACTGATGACCTTGTGGTTCACAGCCCGATTTGTAACCACTACGCTACCAGAGTTCCTTTTAGAGAGTATTAGTGAAGTAAAATAATTTAATAGGTGGTTAGACCAAATGGCTACTAAGAGCCTGGAATTCTGTGAATAAGGAAGACAGGGACAACTGGAGTAACAAAAAGGCACAAATGAAATGCTGCGGAAATTATAGTGGGGAGATCTGCCAGGCAGCTGAAGCCTCCACTTATACATATTGATATTATTATCTTGATTTTGAATATTTCTCACCAACAGAAGGCTTGCTTACTAAATGGACCCAATGAACCCATAATTTGCCATTTATTGACCTCGGATCATTTAAAAATTTAAATAGAAAGAACCACAAGAAGTCCCACAGTGTGCCTCAGGGGACTTTTTAGGTCCTACTTCCTGAGTCAATGGGATTGAAATGTATAGCACCATTTTATTTCTCTGCAATATTAACAACAAAGAGCCTGAGAGAAAATGGAAGTATACAGTTTCAGGACTTCAATTTATAGTGATACTGTAGGATAAACACTGGAACACAAGTTCAGTTTGAACTACAAGGTTGGTGGTTTAAACCCACCAGTCACTCCTTAGAAACCCTACACAAGGTCGCTATGAGTCAGAAAAGACTTGATGGCATTTAACAACAACAACAAGCTCGTCAACTTGAATTTTAGACTCATTTTACCATATTAAGGATGCCAGGTTCCATTGTATGAGACGAGGGTGAAAGTCTCTCTTTCAGGAAGACCAAGCCCTTCTCCCTCACTACTATTTATGAGCATCTGTTATGTGCAGCACAAGAAGTTTGCACTTGATTACTAACCTAAATGTTGGTGCTTTGAGCCCACCTAGTAATGCCATGAAAAAAACACCTAGCAGTCTGCTTCTGGAAAGATTGTTGTTGTTAAGTGCTGTCGAGTTGGTTCTGGCTCATAGTGACCCTGCATGGTGTTTCTAAAGAGCATTTGGTGAACTTGAACCGCCAACCTTACAGTTCAAACATCTTGTAGTCCAGCGCATTAACCCACAGTGCCACACATCACAACTAAGAAAACCCTATGGAGTAGTTCTACTCTGCAACAGATGGGGTCTCCATGAATCAGAGTAGATGGCAATGGTTTTAGTTTTTATTATATGCTGGCCACGGAATGAAATGCTTTACAGATATTATATTATATTCTTCAAAAACTGGGCTTCAAGGTAAGTAATACTATCCTCATTGTCCAATAAGAAAAAAGACACAGAAAGATCAACTGTCTTGGTCAATTTCACACAGCAAAACTCCTTAATTAGTTTTTGAAAGTCAACATACCCATAAAACCAAATGTTGATAAAAATCATCCCCAAATTCCAGATCTATCTAGAGTATACATGCAAAAGGCATTACTAGCAAATAGAATGCAGTGTTGTATCCAATGGATGATATACTTGGACCAAGTAGGCTGTGTTCTAGAAATGCACAAATGGTTCAATAATAGGAAATATTAGAAACTTAATACACGACACTAAGGCGCTCTGGTAGCATAGTGGTTACGAATTGTGCTGTGAACCTTAGGGTCAGCAGTTTGAAACTACCAGCTGTTCCGTGGGAGAAAGATGAAGCTTTCCTCTCCCGTAAAGATTTACAGTCTCAGAAACCCTGTACAGGGTTGCTATGAGTCAGAACCGACTCCACGGCACATAACCACCACAAAAGGACAGTTGATTAAATTCTCCAATAATAAAAAAATGTAAAGCAGGAATAGAAAGAATTACTTAAATCTGAAAAAGGCTAAAAATTAATCACATACGTTATACGTTGTAAATAGTGAAATGCTAAATCCAGTTTTGTAGAAATAGGGCATGTTTACTTTTGCCATTTAAAAATACTGTTCCAATGATGCTTACAAGTAAATTAAGGTGATAAAATTGATAAATATGGGAAAGAAGAGATGACATTATCTCTTTGACCAATGATTACATACCAAAAACACCCCTAAGGAATCTAGTAAGAAACACAACCAGAAGAAATGAGGGGATTGGGTAAGATGACTGGCCAGCCACTCTTCTCCACGCTATCAGGGTCACTCAGCTAGTGGACACTGGTATCTGCAGCTGGGATTTGAATCAGGTTTGTTTCAGAAGTCTATGCTCTTTCTACCTTGTGAGGATTTTACAACCCATCATGCCAGCACAAACAGAAGGGATAGTTTCTTAGTGCTTGTCACCTCCAGTGTGTCAGCAGAGCCAGTGTGGTTTGCTCTGTTGAGGATGGGGAGAGAAGACTAGAGGATGGCTTGAGATTGAACTGTGAAGAGCCTCAAGGCTTCTGCTTCCAGCAATATTGTCCTCCTAGGGGCTGAGGCAATAGCTGCGTGTGGGTGGAGATTGAGAGAGGTGGTCTGGGCTTACTCATTTAGCTCCCTGGCACTGAGCAGCCAACCAAATGAATGACCTCCTTTTCTTCTTCTTGGCTCTAAGAAAGCGTAGTTAGGTTGCTTGTTGTCTTTGTCACAAGTTGCCCACCTGAGAGGATATGCTTATGATGCATTTTTAGCGATTTGGGGTCTTAGAGACCCACCTGGGGCATCAATGGTACAAACTTCTTGGTTATTATACCCATCAGGGATGGCTTGGCTTTCTGATATGAGGGAAAGTAAAAAAAAAAAAAAATGTCTCTGGGATCAGTGGATGACTGCAGACAAGTTCTCTCACGAAATAAACTTCTTAGTCTCATTAGGGTGCATTGATAGAAAAAGAAGTCCAATTAAAACAGTGACTTCCACGGGGATTTGCTCGGGCAGTTAAATTCAGTGTAGAGAGGTCAGCTCCCAAGGTTATAGCAATGTTTTGTGGTACCCTAAAGGGGTAATTTTGATAGACACAGAAGGATCACGAGTGCTTATTATGAAGAAGTTTTACAAAAATTGGGCACTGCATTGGTGAGAAAAAGGTCAGCGAAATTGCATAGAGGAATGTTTTTCTTCTAAGATAGAAAAGGGTGTCCTATGCAGATTTTGTCGGGAAACCGTACTTCATCCAGCCTATAGCTCTGATCTTGCCCCTTGAGACTGCTTTTCTTTCCCCTAAACATTGAGCAGGAGCACAATTTGAGTCCCTGGAGGATGCCCAAACTGTCATTTTGATGTGGTATAAATCAGGGGAGTGTTAGAGAGATGAAAACACCACATTCAGAAGTGTATAGACCTAGATGGAGGATGTGTCAAGAAACAATAGCTTCACATTTTTCTTCTCTTCTTTAATAAAGGTGTCTGTGATTTTGTAACATTACCTCTTTTTTAGGAGAAAGGGTCATGTATTTCGTTTCATTCAATGATTGCAATCTGCTCCTTTTATCATCAGTTAGCAGTTTGTATCTCTAGTCCCTTGAACTCTTGAATCCCTCCATGTGTGTTCTGCTACCTTCAGCTTTCCTCTGTAGCAATAGTTTTTGACGCATCAGAAATATTATTCTTATCAACCTTTTCTATTTAATACACAGTCCGCCATTGGGTGGTGGAAGCAGGAGTGTATGGAAACCTAAGAAACCCGATTTCTCCTGATACTGCAACACACTAGCTGTGTGTTCCTTGGCAAACTCCTTAGCCTTTCTGGGCCTCACTAACCTCATCTGTGTTGACGTGTTGAATTGGATAGACTCCCAGTGTCCTTTAACTTCAAAGTTATAATAATACCAAGCCTTACCTTAACTGTCACAACCACTCTATGAAGTAACTATGGTTCCTATTCATATTTTATCTCTGAAGAAACGGAGAGAGGGAGGCTGACTGCCCAGGGCCTCACAGCTAGGAGATTGTAGAGATCTTGCACAGCTCTTAGGCTCTATCCTGTTACATATTTTTTTCTTTACCTGGATCCATACTCTCATAGTGGCATTGGTTCTGTGGGTCGAGGGAAGGAGTGCTGGGTTAGAGATACTTTTGAAGGGTG
>NW_006408597.1:5282626-5291709 GCF_000296735.1 Chrysochloris asiatica
AACAACAACAACAACAACAACATACTCTAGCCAGTGAATAATTAATTCCCCCTTCCCTGCCACCCCTGGTAACCTTCACTGGTCTTGTTAAGTACCATCAAGTTGGTTCTGACTCACAGCGACCCTGTACAGGTTTCCAGGAAGCGGCTTTCTGCTCATAGACTGTTATGCTCATAGAAGGTTTATTATAGGATGAAAACATTTTCTTGGCTTCGTATAGTAGTGGTCTCATATAATTTCCATTCCTTTACAACTGACTAATTTCACTCAGCATAATGTCCTCCTGGTTTTTTCATGTTATATGGTGTTTTGCAAACTCATTGTTCTTCAGTATTGCATAATATTCCATTGTGCACATATGCCAAAGTTTGTTCAGCCATTCCTCTGCAGATAGGCATCTAAGCTGTCTTCATATTTTTGTTATTACAAATCATACTGCAATAGACATGGTTGTGCATGTATCTATTCATGTTATGGCCCCTATTTCTTGAGGATATATACTAAATAGAGAGATTGCTGGGTCATAAAGTATTTCTGTTTCCAACCTGCTGAGAAAGCACCATATACCATTTTCCACAGTGGTTGCACCATTTTCCAGTCCCACCAACGGTGTAAGAGGGTCCCATACTCTGCGCACCCTCTCTAACATTTGTTGTTTTCTGTTTTCTTTTTAAAAACTTTGCTATTAATGCTGAGGTAGGATGAGATCTCATATACTGTGTTTTGATTTGCATCACTCTAATGGTTATGGCATTGGACTACAAGGTCGGTTTGAACTACAAGGTCTGTGGTTCAAGCTCACTAATCACTCCTTGGAAACCCTACAGGGTCACAATGGGTTGGAACTGACTCAATAGCACTTAACAAAAACAACAACAACAATGGCTAATGATCTTGAATATTTCTTCATATGTTTCTTGGGCCTCTGAATGCCTTTTTTGGTGAAGTGTCTGTTTGTGTCCTCTGTCCACTTTGAAACTGGACCATTTGTGTTCTTGTTGAGGTGCTGAGGTGTTCTATGAAGTGTTGTCTGATATGTCACTGCTCGGAGTAGCTATTTTACATTCCTTCTCTAATGTCAGCCACTTTACTTTACTCTGTGAGGTGCTTCACTCACACTATGGGTTTGCAATGTTTTTGTCTGTGTTTCATTTCTCCTGGTTCTCCTGCAACCTTGTGACTGTGTGTGTGTGTGTTTATGGATATGGAAACCACAGAGGAAGGATGGCAACACCAGGAGCAGTTACTTCTGACCCTAAATGCAAAGACACAATCTCTTTCTTAGCTATTGCTGTGGTTCCCTTTGCTGTTGACATCAAGGATTCTGAAATATTTTTTGCGTCCCACCTGGATCAACTTGGGAGTACTGGTGTGGTGCTGTAGGATCAGCAAACCACAAAGTTGGCAGTTCAAACCCACTAGCTGCTCTTGGAAACTCTATACAGGGTCGCTATGATTCAGAATGGACTCCATGGCATGTAGCAACAGGATCACTTCGTGTGCACTCATCGGTCATTGCCTTCTGCCTCCTCACTTCCTCACCTTATAACCAGACAGCCTTGCTCTAGTAGAGAAGCTGTGTTTCCTCCTGCCAGGAGGATATGCCTCCCTTGAAACTCTCATCCTGATGCTGTTTTCATTTCTGTGGCTCACCACCAAACCCTGCAACCCAGCTCCATTCCCCTCTTCCTCAGCCTGCTAAGGAGAAACCAGGTTCTTCAAGGAGGATCGTCTGACTTCTCAGGGATCCAGGTCCTCCTCACATGAAGAAGGCCCCAGAGCATCTGCCATGCATTTTGAACCACATCTGCCACGACATCCCCCCTGAGAACTGTTTAACTCACCCCAATTGTGCTAGCAGGGAAGATACAACAGAAAGGCCCTGGTGTCTTCTGAAGCACTTGTCTCCCCCTCCCCAATTTCTCTGGACAAATTTGAGGGAGGCTGCTCCTTCAGTGTGTCCTCTTAGCACACGCCAACCATTTGTCTGTGGCGCTACCCCCCACATTTCCACATGCCCCCAACCATTGTCTTGTGAGCACTCATTGCCAGCATCATTAATACCCAGCCATTAGCTGCTCCCACTGTTTGGGGAGGGGGAACCACCATCCATTCTGTCCCTAAACACACCTGAGCCTCTGTGGTGAATTGGATGTGCCAGCTCAGCTGAACCCTAAGGCCTCAGCTTCCAGATCTTTCTTTAGCAGGAGTTTCTAAGTGGGAGAGGACAGCAGGAAGGTTTAATCCAAGAGGTTAATCTGCAGTGCCCAGGAGAAGTTCTGGCTGTCGTGAAGGGGGGAGGCTGACTCTCCCTTCTTCAGCAGTGCTGCAGGGTGACCCCGAGCTACTTGTGAGCTGGACTTAATGCAAAAACAGTCCTGCAGACCTGGCAGGGCCACGGGCAGCTGGGTCCACACCACTGGCTGTCCCTCACTCCATCCCCCACAACTGTGTCTCCTGTTCAGCTCATTGCTCATCCCAGCGCCTGCTGCTTTGGAAGGGGTATTCGGAGCAGAGCCAGCACTGACCCCCCCTACTGCCAGCTCAGCAGTGGACTGTTGGGGCCTCCTGTCCTCCTTTCCCCACTCAGCTGACTTCTCCCGCCTTTGTTTCTCTCCTGTCCCCTGATTATAGTGTCTTATTTCGTCTTTAGGACCATCTCCTTTCCGCTGTGCCCTTGTCTCTCAGTTTCCACTACAGGCAGCCTGGGAACATGCCCCTCTGGGATGCAGTACTTTTTGGATAGAATCTCCCCCAACCCGAACCACTATCTTTCCCCTCCTTGTGTGAGGGTGAATTCTTTATTCTCCCTCTCCTGTCTCCCACCACCATTGTACAGTTTCTCCAAATGAAATCACCATGTGTGTTTATGTGTACATACATGCAGATCTGGATAGCTGTTATGTCTATCTGAATACAAAGAAGAGTGCTTGGGGGAATTATGACTCTGAGAGAGGGTCTACATGGAAGCATTCAGTGTAACTCCTAAACTACAACTTTGGTGCACAGTCCCAGTGATGCCTAAAAGAGCATTGGATCAGAATTTTTGATACAGGTTCACATGCCAAAATCCTTCTTGAGTTTCTTTTTACCTTCTCTGTGTAATGGAATCTATGATAGATGATGTTTTCAAGGTACTTTTTTTGGTGGCCATGGGTGGGTGGTGGTTGTAGGCATCGATGTAGTCCTGGATCTGGATGAAAAAGCTGTGTAAATAAATTCAGTCCAATGCATCCATTCACACATCCGTCTATGGGATTAATAATCATGTATTGAATAATGTCTATATGCAGGGCCTGGGAAATACAGACATGAACAAGTCTCATTCCCTTTCCTTGAGGAGTTTATAGTCTTGGAAGGACAAACTGACATGTAAGCAAACAACTAGAGAAGGACACTGAGACTCTATACTAGGGGCGTTGTTTAGTTATCTGTTATTATTGTTGTTGTTAGGTGCTGTTGAGTTGGTTTTGACTCATAGCAACCCTATGTATGAGGAGCTCTGGTAGTGTAGTGGTTACAAATCGGGCTGCGAACCTCAGGGTCAGCAGTTCGAAACTACCAGCTGTTCCGTGGGAGAAAGATGAGGCTTTCTGCTCCCATAAAGATTTATAGCCTCGGAAATCCTGTACAGAGTTGCTATGAGTCAGAACGGACTCCACGGCACATTAACAACAACAACAACCCTATGTACAACAGAACGAAACACTACATTCTGAGAGTTGTTGTGTTTAAGTTATTATTGCAGCCACTGTGTCAGTCCAGCTAATAGGATGCCTTCCTCTGTTTTACTACCACTCTACTTTCCTAAGCACGATGTCCTTCCCCAGGGACTGGTCCCTCCTGATAACATGTTGGAAGTATGTGAGAAGAAGGATCACTATTCTTGTTTCTAAGGAACCTTCTAGCTGTACTTTTTCCAACATAGATTTGTTCATTCCTCTGGCACTCCATAGTCTATTTAATATTCTTCACCAACACCATAATTCAAAGACATCAATTCTGCAGTCTTCCTTATACATTGTTCGGCTTTCACATTCATATGAGGAGATGAAAATAGCATGTCTTAGATCGGGCACATCTTAGTCTTCAAAGTGACATATTTGCTATTTAACACTTTAAAGAGATGTTTTACAACAGATCTGTCCAATGTAATAGGCCGTTTTATTTGTGGATCTTAGTGAGATGAAATCTTTCATAACTTCAAATCTTTTCTCTGTTTATCATGATGTTACTTATTTGTCCAGTTGTGAGGATCTTTGTTTTCATTATGTTGAGGTGAAATCCAAACTGAAGGTTTGATCTTCATCAGTAAGTGCTTCAAGTCCTCTTCACTTTCAGCAAGCAAGGTAGGTCCCTTGCATATCACAGGTTGTTTAATGAGTCTTCCTCCAATCTTCATGCCACATTCTTCTGCATATAGTCTAGCTTTTAGGATTCTTTGTTCAGCATACAGTTTGAATAACTATGGTGACAGGACACAACCCTGATGCACACTTCTCCTGATTTTAAACCATTCAGTGTCCCTTTGTTTTGTTCGAATAACTGCCTCTTAGTCTATGTGTAGGTTCCACATGAGAATAAGTAGATGTTCTAGAATCTCAGTTTTTTGCTATATTAGCTATAATTTGCTGTGATCTACACAGATGAGTGTCTTTGCATAGTTAATAGAACACAGGTAAACATCTTTTTGGTATTCTCTGCTTTCAGTCAAGAACTATCTGATATCAGCAATGATATTCCTCATTCCACAGCCTCTTTCTGAATTTCTGGAAGTCTTCTTTATTTAGTATGGGTTAATATAGCCCTGTGTGGCACTGTGGGTTAGTGCGCCAGACTGCAAAGCCATTTGAACTGCAAGCTTGGCAGTTCAAGCTTACCGGCTGCTCCTTGGAAACCCTATACAGGGTCGCTATGGGTCGGAATTGACTCGATGGCACTTAACAACAACAGCAACAACAATATAGTGCTGGACTGCAAAGTTGGTTTGAACTGCAAGGTCAGAAGTTCAAGCTCACCAGCCACTCCTCAGAAACCTTATACAGGGTCACTGTGGGTTGGAACTGACTCAATGGCACTTAACAACGACAACATAAGAGAAATACCACAAATGGGTGGCTTCAACAAACAGCAATTTATTTTCTCATAATTTAGGAGGTTAGAAGTCTGAATTCCGGGAAGCCTTGTTCTCTGTTGTCTTTGGGGGATGGTTCTTATCTCTTGGCTTCTTGATGATCTTCATGTGGCGTGGTATGTCTCTTTCCCATCTCTGCTTCCTACCTTCTGTTTAATCTCTTTTATGTCTCAAAAGAGAGTGACTCAAGATACACTAATCCTGCTTCATCAACACAGAAAAGAGAACTCATCCCAAATGGAATTATAGCTACAGGCATAGAGGTTAGGATTTACAGCACATATTTTGGGGAATACATTTCAATCCATAACAGGTGTGGGAAGAAGTCAAAGGTCAAGGCTCAAGGGCACAGTTCATTTCCATACTTTAGGGATGGGTGCCATCAGTATCCCCTGGGAACTTGTTGGAAATGCAAATTCTTCGGCTCCATCCTAGACCTCTTGAGTCTGAGGCTAGGGACTAACAGTCTGTGTTTTGAAAAGTTCTCCAGGATATTCTGGGGCAGTTTACCCAATAATCAAGGTAAGTGTGGGTTTACCTGTTCTTACTCACTAATCTGTAATGAACAGTTTCATTATTTAAAGAAGCACTAGTAGGCCCATGCTTACTTGTTTACTGGGTATTCCATCCCTGTCAGAGATTGTAAATTTGAAAAAAAAAAAAAGGCTTTGATTGTGTAGTAAGGTGCTGTGGGTTTGGGAGAGGGACAGATGCCCGTACCTGGAAGCAAAATCTTTGATGTGGTGAAAACATGTGAAATTGTTCACTACAGATTAGTAACAAAGCACACATAAACCCATGCTTACCTTGTTTACTGGGCAGTCTGGCACTGGCTGATGCTAAAGCTTGAAAGGCACTGTGATGGGGAACCTGTGAAGGCTTCCCTGAGGAAGTGACTTCAAGTTCACTCTGGAAGAAGGTGAGGGAAGTTTCCAAGAGAGAGGGGCTTTTCAGGTGGAGGGAGTTGTAGGTACAAAGGCAGGGAAGTATGAAAGAAACAGCATGCTGTGTCAAGCAGTTGGTAATAGTTAGGTCTGACCATAGTAATGGATTCAGGTTGTGGAGGAAGAGTGGAAATGTGGCAGGGGCCACAGCTGGAAGCATCTTTGCTGAGCTGTGTAGGTTTTATCCTCTATATGAAATGGGGAACCGCAGTAACAACTGCTAGAAAGCAAGAACAAATAATTTGTAAAGAAATCTCCTTGGAGCATTATTAATTGGTAAATGGTACACATCTTGCAAATAGTACAGAAAAAACATGTTCTGTATAACATACTTGGAGCCACTAAGAGGGAGGTGTAGTTTTCATTTTTATTTTTTGAAATATATGTCTTTAAAATTTACCCAAACCTATTTCTCAGGTCGTTGGACTTGACGTTGGGCTGTCCTAGATCCCTGGAAGTCTCATCTGTTGTCTAAGGGTGGCATGACTGGCATATAGTGGGCTTCCAGTATCCATTGAAAGAAGAAAAGACCTGCACCTCATACCCCTTTGGAGGGCATGCATTCTGCAGAACTGAACTGAGGAGAACTGAGTTGATTAGGGTCATGTCTGCTGATTAAATAATCTGAAAATTAGTCAGATAATGTGCAAATTATCTAAAAGAAGCACATGATGTCATTGCCACACTGATGAAGAAAGATCTAACAGATATTAGTCTTCTGACATCTCTGTCCTCCAGCATACGGGCCAGGGGCAATTAATACAACTTTAAGAAACAGAGAAAAGTTACCTTTGAAACAAGCTTAAACATGTTGGATCACTCTGAAAGGTGCCTGAAAAGCCAGAAAGTCCACACAGCCACGGATTTATCTAAACTCTGTTATAGGGAGATCAAGGAAAATTTAGAAACAGAGCTCTAGCTGGAAAAATGATTTTTTCCACCCTTGCTTCCAGCAACAGGTATTCGTCTGTATGAATTCTTACTTAACTAAATCGTTTATAAACTACAAAGCAAAGAAGGACTCGAGGGATTGCTCTGGCTCTTGGAGGTATAAACCAAAATAAAAATAAAAACATCTCACTAAGACAACAGTTGAGTCCGACTTATAGTGACCCCATGTGTGTCAGGATAGAACTGCACTCTATTAAGTTTTCAGTGGCTGAGCCTGGAAGTAGATTCAGTTCCAAGGCTCCTCTGGGTGAACTTGAACTTCTAACCTTTTGGTTAGCAGCTGGGCAGGTTAACTGTTTCACTAGGATACTTGGGAGGCCATGCTCATCCTTGTCCTGGTAACTAAAAAAAATGACTATGGAATTGGCTAGCCAGCATATGCATCTGCCACCCTGCCATTTCTTTCCTAGCTGTGTAAATGTGAGCTATTTACACTGGGCTATTTACACTTCGCTGTTTCTTAGTTGCCTCATCTATAAAGAGTAGGCAATAACCACACTGACACCCCGGTGTTGTCGTGAGTCTTAAATGAGATGATGTGGCTAAAACGTTTGGCACCACACTTGTACATCTGGAGCACTAATATCCTGTTTCTGTCCCATTTAGATCAACAGAGCATTTCTATGACCACAGATGGCTCATCAGAGTCAGGGGCTCATCTGAGGCTGTGGTTTAGATTTTTTCTATTACTGTGAATAAAGCGGACTGCTGGTGGGGGTCTCACTGGCATCAGCTGTAACCACCTGAGTCTAACCTGACCCTGGCACATCCTTTGCCAAATCTTAGCCTTGGAGCACTGGCCCTCCCTCGTATACAGGAAATCGTTGAGTATTTGTTGAGTGGTTACCGTATGTGTGCCCAGTTGTGAGGCCAAATGGGGGGGCCTCCAAAAAGGCATGATTTGTGTCCTCAGCTCTAGGAGTACTTTTGGTTTAATTGGGGGAGATCAGCTGGACTCATGAAACCCAGTTGGAGGAAACTGCAAAGTAGAATCTAGCTAAGTGTTGTGGTTCAGATTCATAGGGTTTCTGAGGAGCAGCTGGTAGGTTTGAACTGCCGACCTTGTGGTTCACAGTCCAGGTGCTGATCGTCAGTCCAGCACCTTTATTTACCATTCCATTGCTGTTGCATCATTATCCACATGCCTTTTGGCTTTCTGTGAGCCTCTTTTATGTCTCTTACATTTTTTGCCTAAATACCTAGAATGTTCAGGTTGGAACAGTTCTATGTACAGCAACAATACTACTACTTGCTAATATCCCATGATTGTGTCAGACACTGTGCTAAGCATGCTGTATCTGTCTCATTCATACCTTCAACCAGGATCAGGTAGGTGTTGGATCCCCCAGGGGACACCAAGGTACACCGAGGCCAGGTGATGTGATGTGCCACAGACACACAAAGTGAATGTGAATTCAGGAGGCATGAGGCACTTCTTGGAAAAGCTCTTATTATTTTTTGGCCTTATCAGGAGCTAAGAAAGGACAGAACAGTTACCAGGTGAGTCCTTTGCACACGTCGCCTCATGTAATGTTCACAAGCCTGTGAGGCATATGCTACAATCTTTGTTTTACAGGCAAGGAAATGGAGGTTCAGAAAGGTTGAGTAACTTGCCCCAAATCACACAGTAAGAAAGATGTGAAACTAGAATTTGAGGGAAGGTGTTTGAGTTGGACATTGGAACTCCCCAAGTAACGAACCCAGTTTCAAGCTGGTAGCTTTGTCAGGATTCTCCTGATGCCTCTAACTTTTCAAATTTATCCCCACTTGTCAAATGCATTATATGGTACAGTAGCTTTTAGAATTAATGACTATTAGTAGAGACCTTTAGTCTTAAAAACCAGCAACCCTGGTGATGCTGTGGGTTAGGTATTGAGCTGCTAACTGCAAACTCGGCTGTTGAAACTCACCAGCTACTCCAGGGGAGAAAGGTGAGGCAGTATGCTCCCATAAAGAGTTACCACCTGGGAAACTCACCAGCTACTCCATGGAGAAAGGTGAGGCAGTCTGCTCCTGTAGAGTTACTGTCTGGGAAACTCACCAGCTACTTCATG
>NW_006408597.1:5291809-5293242 GCF_000296735.1 Chrysochloris asiatica
AATGATAGTAGTGGCTACTGAAGTTGCTGACATTTATGTTTTCCTTTTCTTTCCTATTTCCCTCTCTAGTCTGTGGCAAGCGCTACAAGAACCGGCCGGGACTTAGCTATCACTACGCACACACTCATCTGGCCAGTGAGGAAGGGGACGAAGCCCAAGATCAAGAGACTCGGTCCCCACCTAACCACAGAAATGAAAACCACAGACGTGAGTCCCAAGTTGTTACGTTGGGAAAGTGACGAAGTGGGGCTGGTGGGTAGAACTGGCAGCGTTCCTTTTTTTCACTTCTGGCATCTCTGATGGCAGCTGTCGATTGGCACCTTGATGGCTTGCGCTGAGTTGACTTTTTCACTCCGCCGGTCAGCTGCCCCTGTAGTTCAGCTGGGCAGGAGCCATACACCCAGCTCTGCTTAGAGGAAGGAAGGTGAGTGCAAGACAGAAAGGAAAGGGACTTGGCCAGACCTACTGCTCTCTTACCTCAGACCCTGTAGATCTGCTTACAGCTGCTACACTGTGTCGTGTATGACTTTTGGGCATGCCAATTCAGACAGACATTCCAAATGGCTGCTTGACTACCAAGACCTTTGAGCGAATATTCTTTATCTATTGCCCGACTTGGTTGTAGCTGTTGTTGTTAAGTGCTGTCAAGTCAGTTCTGACTCACAGTGACCCTGTATGGGGTTTCTGAGGAGTGACTTGTGGGTTTGAACAGCTAACCTTGTGGTTAGCAGTTCAGTGTCTATCCTACAGCACCACACCAGGAATCTCCCCCCAGCCCCGGCTTGGTTTGTTGTTGTTATGTGCCATCAAGTCGGCAATGACTCATAGCGACCTTATGCACAGCAGAAAGAAAAACTTCCCTATCCTGGACCAACCTCACTATTGTTGCCATGCTTGAGTCCATCGATGATGTCACTTGGCCAATCCATCTCGTTGTGGGGGGAGGGGGTGTCTTCCTCTTTTTCTCTGACCCTCCACCTTACCAAACATGATATCCTTTTCCAGTGACTTGTCCCTCTTGACAATATGTCCAAAGTATGAGACACGAACTTTGGCCATATTGACTTCCAAGGAGCATTCTGGCTGCACTTCTACCAAAACGGATATATTGGTTCTTTTGACAGCACATGGCACTTTCCATATTCTTCTCCAACACCATGACTCAAAAGTATCAATTCTTCTCTGATCTTCCTTATTCACTGTCCAGCTTTCGCATGCATATGAGGTTATTGAAAATATCATGGCTTGGGTCAGGCGCAACTTAGTCCTCAAGCTGACATCTCTGCTCTTCAGTACTTTAAAAATGTCTTGTGCAGCAGCTATGCCTAATGCAATACATAGTTTGATTTATTGAGAAATCTTGCTGCTTCTGTGAGAAGTGTTGATAGTTGATCAAAGAAGAATGAAGTCCTTGACAACTTCAATCTTTTCTC
>NW_006408597.1:5297284-5306716 GCF_000296735.1 Chrysochloris asiatica
TTACCCTCTGGGAAACTCACCAGCTACTCCATGGAGAAAGGTGAGGCAGTCTGCTCCCGTAGACTTACCCTCTGGGAAACTCTATGGAGCAGCTCTACTCTTTCTTGTAGCGTCACTATGAGTCAGAATTTACTTGATGGCAGTGGGTTTGGGTTAGTCTTCCAAGGAGTTAATGGTGGTTCAGTGGTAAAATTCTTACCTTCCATGAGAGAAACCAAATAATGTGCTAGATTGCAACATCACTTTGAACCTAAAGGTTGGTGGTTCAAACTCACCAGCCGCTCCTCAAAAACGCTATATAGGGTTGCTATGATTGGAACCAACTCAACAGCCCTTAACAACAACATGAGAGAGACCGAGGCTCAATTCCTGACCAGTGACCTCATGTGCAGCCACCACTTGTCTGTCAGAGGTGGCTTGTGTGCTGCTGTGAAGCTGAATAGATTTCAGTAGAGCTTGTAGGCTAGGAAAGACTAGGAAGACAGGCCTAGTGATTGTTTTTGAAAATCAGCCAATGAAAGCTCCCTGGGTCACAGTGGTCTGAGTCTCAGTGGATTACAGGGACCACACAGGACTAGGCAACAGTTTGTTCTGTTGTACCTGGTTTTATGGATTGAATTGTTTCCCCTGCTCCTCCAATGTGTGCCTATCAATCCTAATCCCTCTACCTGTGGTTGCAATCCCATTTGGTAATAGGGTTCTTTGTTTCATGAATGAGGCCATATCAGTGTAGGTAAACCAATCACCTTTGAGCAGATGAGACACTGAAGTAAGCTAACAGGAGTGAGGGAAAGGCAGATGTCATGTGGATATCTCCATGGAAGGCCTAGCTGCTGAGACCAAGATTCCCCAGAACAGGCAGAAGAAACCTGCCCCTGAAGCCAGCACACTGAATTCAGACTTTTGGTCACCTTAACTGTGAGCTGGTAAAGATTCTGTTCATTAAAGCCACGCTCCTGTGGTATTTCTGATATATTGAGAAGCAAGGACACATGGATATTCCATGAGAAGGGGACCAACTAACAGCTGCTACAAGTAACTTAGTCAAGGTGCTGCTTGTGGTGACGTATGGGCACTCTCTCCCATTACAAATTCTGATGGAGACTTCTTTTTAAGTGACTTTCACCATCGGAGAGAGAGAGAAAATAAAAATCACCACCTTCAGGGACTGCTGTAATCCCTAGTTTTCATTGGTTGAATTTTGGAAGTAGAGCAATCATTCTTTCTTCTTCGTCCATCTTAGTCTGAAAGCTCTACTGAAACTTGCTCAGCATCAGAGCCATAGGGTGACTGACAGGTGGTGTCACTCTGTGAGGTGCAGTAGTGAGGGATCTAACCTGGGTCTCCAACATGGGAGGCGAGAATGATACCACACCAGTGTGCCCTATGGTGAAGATTTGTTGACTCAAATCATTCTCTCTACTCCTTTCAATTATTTTTCTTTGGGATGCACATGTGAACTGGCTAGGAGTTGGGCTGTACTGTTAATCTAAGGGGGTAAGCTTCGTTTTCTCTCTTCTCAAGGCTCTGTATACCTCAAGCAATGTATATGTGACTCCCAGCACCTCTTCCCGGCTTCCCTCTTGAAGGTATCCATCGCCCCAGGGCTGTGCTGCCTCTCAGCTCTATGATCTCTTGACTCTTTCCAACCCCTATACGTTCCAAGAGGCTCGTTCACTTTCTTTTCCTTAATTCCGCTTCTCAGTCTGAAGAATACAGAAACTGTTGGTCCATTAATGGACTGGTTGGGTTGTGGAGGTGGTGGTGAGGAGGGATGCAGCAGGGGCAAGGCTCGTACTAAACAAGAAAGGGCTTGCTCAGTTCTAATCATCACAGTAATATCCCGACAACGTAATTGAATGAAGTCCTTCCAGCTCCAATGCACCAAGATAGCCCATAATTCTTTAAGGAGAATTACATTAAATTCTTCAAAGGAAATTACATTCAGAGTCATGTTGACATAGTAACCCTCAAAATAAAACATTTTCACCTCAACTGACTCATTTGGTGGGAATAACAAGTTGGTCCAGGGCTTGAGCTGACCCACGTGACCGTACACCCGGAAACGGAAATACCTCATTGTGCATTCCGTAATCATTACTGAGAAGAGTAACAGTAGTTTCTGGCTCCCAGTCTGAGGTGCGTGCACAAAGGACATTCCTGATGGAATATATGACAGCCTAGCCCCAGAACTGGTGGTAGGGTGTTTAAATTCCTGGCAAATTGCAACCCTTTGGCTAGCTATAAATTGCAGCTCTAACCAAATGCATCCACCAAGATGAAGACATCAGTGTGAATAGACATATGTTCAGTTTTCTTACTGGTTACTATAGAGCCCTTGAAGAGAGAACATAGGTGAGGCTCACAGGACTCTGGGGCTGAGGCTGGTAACTCTTCATTCCTTCCTTCCATCCTGGTTTAACAAGAAATAGCTAAGGGTGAGGATTCGTATGGGAGTGGAGACCAATTGGTTCCCTTCACCTCAGCTCTATCTTTCCCCATGAGTCCTGCATGGCTTTTAGACCCCAGCTCCTTCTGTCTCTGATATGAATGGGAGTGATACTTGTAACACCTTAAATTGGTAACTCAGATGCTGGGGGGACTTTGCATCCTCTCAATTCCTGGTTTTGAACTTCCCTTTGCTGGGCAGATTTATTATTTATTTTTTCCCAGAGAACTTCTGTGAAGATTTGTCCATCTTTCATGAAGTATTTATTGTCAGTGCTATGTCAATCACAGAGCCAGGTGCCGCTGGTGCAGACATGAAAGGCACAGCCCTGCCCTCAGGGAGCTCACCACTAATAGGGAAAGAGAAGCACACATAGATAGAAAACAGCCATGAAAGGCAGAGTTCCTCTGGGTTTTCAAAACTCCGCTTTTCATTCTCTTCTTTCACCTAATTGTAATCCTCAAATAATAAGTCTAAAAGGAACCAACAGACATCATGTAAAATATTCTCTTACCTCCAGACAAGCATGCACTCAAACCTTCCCTGTGAACAGAGGCCTCTTAAGAAAAGTCCCCTCCTCTAACCAAGCCTTTAACTATTGAACCTCCTGCATGCCTAGCTGTCTCATGGCATGTGCCGCCATCTCAGCTCATTCTGCCTCTTGTCATCCTTCGCATTACGAAGTGTGGCAATGCATCATCCCCATCCATAAACTCAACACTTATTAAATCAGCCCTCAGCCTTCTTTATTTTCCCGCTTGGCAGACTAATCTCAATTTCTGGGCTCTGTATGAGGACCTTACCCCCTTTAATCCTTATCAATTCACACCGGCTCTGGTGCTGTGCTGGATGGCAAAATGACAGGTGAGGAAGGGCCAGTTCTCTGCCATCGAAGATTCTGATGGTCTGACGTCCATGTGATGAGTCACTGCTGCTGTTTGGTTTCCTGCCTGGCTCCCAGAGTCTGCAGCCTCTCCACCCTCAGGGAGGAAGACTTCATTTGGCTTCCTCCTGGACCCCCAGATGGAATCTGAGTTGCTATTAGGTGGTCCAGAAGAACCAGCCTGAATGGAATCTTTATTCCTTGTATCTGTGGGATTTATTTTTTCATCAGTTCTAGGGAAGCAATGAAGAAAGGTGTCAGACCTTGGGGATAATTTATGTGAGTAAACACGTAAGAAGCAGGGTGAGCAAGAGCATGAAAATTAAGGCCATTTATCCAGGCTTTGATGCTCGCTGTGCCCTCTGGTCCAGCCTTTCCCACAGTCTTTCTCGAACCACTTTTAACCCTCTCCTAGCTCTGCTCCACACAGACCCAACATAGAGCTCTTGGCAGCTGCCTCCCTTCCCCACCCCTCCCACGGCCCTCATTAAAGCCCGGGTGGAAGGTAACAGGATGTGGTGGTGGCCTCCAGCTGAGGCCTGCTCGCTGATTCTGAAGGGAAGGCACGTTGTCTGCCACCCCTGGAGCCCAGCTTCCGAAGCCTCCTCTACAAGCCTGGCTGACCAGTGTTCCTGGGGGCTGCCTTTCTTTCCACATTCCCACTTTCCTCTCCTCTTTCCCTCCACTCGGCCCTCTGAGGATGCGCTCTGCACAGCCAAGTGGCACCAGGCTAGGATGCTTTACACTTGAGAGATGAAGTAATAACAGGTGGCAAGACTGGAGACTGCTGGAGCCCAGGATTCTGGTTGCCATGGAAACGTGTCAGACCTGTGGAGGGATGGGAACTGTCAGCCACGGAGAGTGGGTGGGGGGAACCAATGAGAGGGGCGACTAGAGGCACATCTTCTCCTGGAGCCTCTGCTCACAGCCTCCAGACTCCCCAAGGGCTGTAGACCCCAACTAAACAGACCCCTGAAAAACAGCTGTTGAGCTGGGGCTGGGGCTGAGGACAGGCACTAACACAGTGCCTGCTTGTGCACAGGGACCCTGGCAGTCGGTGAGCTTTTGCTTAGGATGTGTGGCCATGCTTTTGTGTGGTAAGGAGGAGCCCAGACTTCTGGCCTGCTTCCTATTTCCCTAGGACACTTGGGAGGCAGCTCTGGTCTCAGCAGAAGCCAGCAGAACCTAGAAGAAGGGGTTGTTGATGGTGGCCTGATTCGTTCTTTTCACAAATGGCACATCCACAGCAGAGATCCGACAAAGGAGGAAAAGACAGCCCTGTCTGGATGGTCACCTTACGAAAGTTTTGGCCTAATTTGCCATGTTGTTAAGTGCCATCGAGTCGGTTCATACTCATTAGTGGCCCTGTATAGGGTTTCCTGGAGTCCCAGTGTGGCGTTGTGGGTTGATGCACTGGACCAAAAGGTCAGTTTGAACCATAAGGTTGGCGGTTCAAGCTCACCAGATGTTCCTTGGAAACCCTATATAGGGTCGCTATGGAGATCTGGTAGCGTAGTGGTTACAAATTGGGCTGTGAACCACAAGGACAGCAGTTCAAAACTACCAGCTGCTTCGCGGGAGAAAGATGAGGCTTTCTTCTCCCGTAAAGATTTACAGTCTCGTAAACGCTGTTCAGGGTCGCTATGGATCAGAACCGACTCAATGGCACTTAACAACAACAATGGGTCAGAATTGACTTAATGGCACTTAATACAACATAGGGTTTCTGAGGAGCATCCGGTGGGTTTGAACCACAGACCTGGCGGTTAGCGGTCCTGTGCTTATCCAAAGCACCAAACCAGGACTCCTTTGACATAGACACTTGTGAATTGCCATCCAGTCGGCCCCTGACTCACAACAATCTCATGCCCAATGGAACTCCAAGCTGCCCAGTTCCATACCATTCTTGTGATTTGCTGTGCCCAGTGTGATCTATAGGGGTTCCATTGGCTGATTTTTGGAAGTAGATCACCAGGCCTTTCTCCCTACTCTGCCTGAGCCTGGATCCTCACTGAAACCAGGTTAGCATTGGCCAGGTCTCCTTCATGGGAGATGAGGAAATCTACCAGAGAACTATCACTGTTCTTAATGCCGCTAAAACCCCTTGGAGCATTCCCTAGTATCTTTCCAAAAGAATTGTCTCTTCATTGACAATGGTGGAGAGACTTGGCTTTTCCTTTTTCTGGGTTCGGTTTATTTGAATTCTCACTTTCACCTTCTTTTTTTCTTCATTTTATTTTATTTTTCCACTTTATTCCCGATTCCCCCACTCCCCCCACCTTTGAGCCTCCCCCCAGGTAAATTCCTAAACTCTTACAATTCACTTTATTTTCTCGGCAGCTTACTTTATCTCTTGTATGATCTCAGCCCATGAACATTCATCAACAGGAGACCACATCCATCACCGTTGATGCTACCATCAAGATACCAGGCGGGTCTTTGCCCTCTTTGTCATCTTATTCTATAAATCGGGACTCAATTTCCCATTCACATAAGCTGAATCTCTATTTAAATCCCATTTGCAAGGCTTGGGAGAGCTTCCTTTTTATAGTAAAACCCTTTTCTTAATGATCTCATATATGGTCCTGGAAAATTACTCATGGCAGGGTCAGGTCATAGAGCAATGTAGTTATGGTGTGAACTTTACTTATAAAAACAACAACAAAACGTCACAAGCCCCTGGAATTCTTGGGTAAAGAGATTACACAGAATAATGTGGCGACAAACAGGATCACAAAACAGGATTACTGTGATGTTGTTGTTGTTAAGTACCATTGAGTCATTTCTGACTCATAGTGACCCTGTATAGGGTTTCCAAGGAGCAGCTGGTGAACTTGAACCACTGGCCTTGTGGTTCAAACCAACCTTGCAGTCCAGTGCATTAGCCTGCTAGGGATGTTAAATTTAAATTCAAAGAGAATTTCTGCATTTATCAGTCGATCCCAATAATTTGTATCATGTTGAGATTCCTAAATAAAATATTAGGTGACCTAAGTTGATTCTAAGAGATTTATGAAATATTTTATATGCAAAGTATGTTCAGAAAGTAATTGTCATTGAGAAGTGGTTATAGTCAGTCTCTGGGGACACAAGTGACCAGAGTTTGAATCCCAGTTCTTCAACATTATAACTGAGGTCTAGAGCCAGCAACTTCATCTCTTTGGACTTTAGTTATTTTGTATGACAAGTAATACCTACTTCACAATGTGTGTGTTAAAATGATTGAGATGGTACAGATGAAAGGTCTGCCACATACTTATAGCATAATTAATGACTGCTGCTTTTCTTCTTCAAAAAGGGGATAAACAAAAGGGAGAGTAGAGGGGTATGTGGTGTGTCCCTCTTAGAAGACAGTGAATCATAGTCTTACATTGTTCTTGTATGTGCATGCATAGAATGAAGTCTCACCTGCTTCCAACAGCTCAGGGATCCCTACCACCCACTCCTATAGACTCTGGGAGCTGGATATCAAATAAGTTCAGATGATCGACCAATCCATCTAGACATGGACCAGCTCTGGTCTCTGAGGACTAGGGAAGTAAACCACAGACAGTGTATGGTATTCAAAGGACTTTGCCACAAGGAGGCAAAAACAGTGCTCTCCCAGCACCCCCTTCTCCAAGGAGGAGGTCCCAGGGCATCACTGCATCATCTTATTTTCATCTCTGTCATCGTATCCAAGAAATTTAGTCCATTAATCATTGACCAACTTCTGGGTGTAGAGCACATAAGTATTTCAGCAATGAGTTAGCTGAGCTCCCTAACAAGATGGATGGGCACAGCATAGCAACGGTTGTGAGGTTGGCACAGGACTGGGCCTGGAGCAGTGGATCATTGCATAAGAGAAGATAACGCAGATGGTGCAGTGGTTCAGTGTTTGGCCATTAGCCAAAAGCTTAGCAGTTCCAACCCACCAGTGGTTCCATGGGAGAAAAGAATTTGGCAATCTTCTTCCATAAAAATCGTTGTTGTTATTAAGTGCCATTGAGTCTTAGAGTGACCCTGTATAGGGTTTCCAAGGAGCAGCTGATGAGCTTGAACCGCCAACCTTGTGGTTCAAACCAACCTTGTAGTCCAGCGTATTATTAACCTGTAGCACCACACCAGAACTTCAAAAAGATTACAGCCCAGGAACCATAAAAGGCAGTTGTACTCAGTTGCATAGAATCACTGAGAGTCAACAGCAACGTACATTCAAACCCTATGGAAGGTTGCTATGATTTGGGATTAACTCAATCACAGTGGATAGGATTTTTTTGGTTTTTAAAAAAGTTTATGGAAAAATTCCATTATGTTCTAACTCCATTTTTCCCTAAACTTTTGAAGCCTCATTTTATGTGGCACAGGACTGGGCAACATTTTGTTCTGTTATACAAAAATTTGCTATAAGTTGAAGCCAACTTGCAGACACCTGGTAAGAATGACTACACACATGTGAACCAGAGAAGGGTTGTTGTTGTTGTCAGGTGCCATCGAGTCGGAACCGACTCATAGCGACCCCATGCACAGCAGAACGAAACAATGTCCGATCCTGGGCCAACCTCACTACCACCGCCACACTTGACGCCATCAATGATGTCACCTGGCTGATCCATCTCGTTGGGGGTCTTCCTCTTTTTCTCTGACTCTCCATCTTACCCAGCATGACATCCGTCTCCAGCGACTGTTCTCTCCGGACAATGTGTCCAAAGTATGAGAGACGAAGCCTAGCTATCTTGGCCTCCAAGGAGCACTCTGGTTGCACTTGTTCCAAAACAGATCTATTGGTTCTTTTGGCAGTCCATGGCACTTTCAGTATTCTCCTCCAACACCACAACTCAAAGGCATCAATTCTTCTATGATCTTCCTTATTCACTGTCCAGCTTTCGCATCCATATGAGGTTATTGAAAATACCATGGCTTGGGTCAGGCGCACCTTAGTCCTCAAGCTGACATCTCTGCTCTTCAATACTGTAAAAAGTTCCTGTGCAGCAGATTTGCCCAGTGCCATAGACAGTGTGCCTTCCTTTAGCTTTGACATGTCATTTCTGGTTGGAGAACTGGGAGAGCTTCATGGGAGGGCCCTCACCTGAAATCAACCTAAAATACCAAGAAGAGTAAAAGAAATAGATGGATTAAACTACTGATTAATTTGTCCCACTGACATTTTACCAAGTAAGAAAGATACTATAGTAAGAAGTGAGTAGGAACTGAAGTAAAAAGATTTTCACTGAAAATGCAGCATAGCTGTTCACTATCATTTTGTATTCTGGGCCACTGAGAGACTAAAATAGACACCTGTCTCTCTGTTTCTGAGATGTCATACCACTCACCAGGGCCTACAATTGAGATTTTAGTATTTCCCCTTCACGCATTTGGCTGGGCACCTTTGTATGGCAAACAATCAACACTAGTATATTTGGGGATCCTTCTCTAACTCAGTTTGCTTGGAAACGTCTCCTCAGATTAAGTAAATTCTTACATAGGAACAATTTTTCTATCACTGTCTGATTTGTTCTTCTGGATCATCTCTGATTTTTTAAAAATTTCTTACATTTTTTTTCCCTCCTTTATTCAATAGGATGTTCTACCAGTTGGTAGTGAATACTGTAAAGAATTATCTGGAAGTTTTTATACTCTGTGTTTTGTTTCTTTATCCTTGTGCATTACAAGTGGTCTTGGTTACCTAGTGCTGTTGTGACTGAAATACCATAGGGATGGCTTTAGCAAACAGAATGCTCTTCTCTCACAGTTGAGGAGGCAATAAATATTGAATTCACTATTCATATAGAACTCTAGCCTATATGCATGTGAAAGTTGGACAGTGAATAAGGAAGACCGTAAAAGAATTGATGCATTTGAGTTGTAGTTTTGGAAGAGATTATTAAAAGTGCCATGGACTGCCAGAAGAACAAACAAATCTGTGTTGGAAGAAGTACAGCCAGAATGCCCCTTAGAAACTATGATGACCAGATGTTGTCTCTCATATATCAGATATTTTATCAGGAGGGACCAGTCTCTGGAGAAGAACATCATTCTTGGTAAAATTGAGGGTCAGCAAAAAGAGGAAGACCTCAATGAGATGTAATTGCACAGTGGCAGCAGCAATGTAGCATAGCAA
>NW_006408597.1:5308534-5309632 GCF_000296735.1 Chrysochloris asiatica
TCTGTGTCTCTTCTGACATTCATTTTGACCTTTTCCTTCTTTCTTGTCTTCTTAATGACTTTTTGCTTTCTTTATGTATGATGTTCTTGATGTCATCCCACAACTCCTCTGGTCTTCGGTCTTTTAGGACCATGCAATGTTTTTGTTCTGTTGTACATAGGGTCATTATGGGTTGAAAGTTACTCAATGGCATATAACAACAACAGCTCTAGGGGAAGACTTTCTGTCTCCAATGGTTCTAGGGGAAGATCCTTGACTCTGTTCAACATCTGTGAGTCTGACATCCCTTGGGTTTCTCCATGTGTCTTTGTATCAAACTTCCCCTGGGTCAGGAGTTTCTCCACACAGGTACTATGGGCCCAAAGGATTCACTCTGTTCCTGGCTCTTTTTTCCTGGTGATCCTGAGGTCCCTTGATTTCTGCTCATTCTTTAATCTCTTTTATATCTCAAAAGAGATTGACTCAAAATACAACCTAATCCTATACATTTTATCCTGCCTAGTTAACATAACTGTTTCTGATCCTTCCTCATTAACATCATAGAAGTTAGGATTTAGAATACACAAGATAATTACATCAGGTCGCACAATGGTTAATAATTATATAAAACTCAGACTCTAGACCTAGCCAAGTTGACATATATCTCTGGGGTACATAATTTAATCCATAACACAGTGTGTTGGAGAAAATCAGATTGCCTAAAGATTTTGAGAATTGGGAAGAAGTCAGACACAATGGAAAACCCCTAAGAGACAGATAATGAGAGTGGACCTCATGAGAATTTTAGTGGCATGGCATACACAAGATTGTTTGATTGCCTTTCATTCAGGAAGATATATCTATGTTGTGATTGGCATCTCTACATTCCATATCCCATTCATATCAGTCATGTAACTTGGCTCTAATTTGCCCTCCTCCCCTAAAATTAATATGCCCCACCTCTTCTTTGTATTTTTGAGACCAAGAATATGTTTGATAACAACAACAACAACAACAAAAAAAAAAACAGAGAGGGAAGGAGTCTTCATATCAAGCAACATAAACATTGGCTACTTAAAATGAGGGAGCAATAATGGCAAGAAGTGACTGGCTTACAAG
>NW_006408597.1:5310482-5329232 GCF_000296735.1 Chrysochloris asiatica
AAAAAAAAAAAAAAAAAAAAGAATATGTTTGATGCATTGAACACTAATGACTAAAGACCAGACAAGTTGTGGAAGGGCATCAAGGGCACTATACACGAAAAAAAACCAAAAGGTTATTGTCTTAGGTATGTAATGCTGCTCTAGCAGAGACCCCACAAGTAGATGGCTTTCATAACCAGAAATTTGTTTTCTTAGTTGAGGCAACAAGTTCAAATTCAGAGTGCCAGCTCTAGGGGAAGACTTTCTCTTTGTCAACTCTGGGAAAAGGCCCTTGACTACTTTCAGCATCTGTAGGCCCAGTGTATTGTGGAGGTCGCCATACATCCTAGCATAAGTCTGCCCCTGAATCTGGGCGCATCACAGTATGGGGACCCCAGGTCCAAAGGATGCACTTCACTCCTGGCTCTTCTTTCTGGTGGAAGTAGTTCCTCCTCCTTCCATGTTCATGTCTCTTCTTTTATTTTATTTTATGTTTTTATTGTGAATTATGTGATAGTTTACATGGGAGAACATTAGCTTTACATCCATCCTATCATATTTGTTTCATTGCCATGGTTACAATCCCCTCCGTGCCTCATCAAATATCCAAAGGGTACATCCTGCAAGCCTGCCCCCCGGTCATCAGCACACAGCCCCTCTCCCTCTCTGGGTCTAGAGTCCTCAGCCGCTCCATCTCTCCATGTCATTGTCTCTGCCTCCATCTCTGGCATCACTGCTTCTCTGGGTACGGTCCTGCTTTCTGCTCTTCTCCCTTGATGGTCCCAGGGACTTCCACTCTTGGACTACAAGGTCATCCACTCCCCTCCTTTTGTTACAAAATGTCTACCTTTACATTTCTCACCCTCACAGTCAGTCCTGATAGCAATTATTCACTATTGTACCACAAGACTCTTATCCCCATCTTCTGTCATCAGCCCAGTCCAGACAGATTAGAAACCACTCAGTGGAGAGTCTACTTCCTGCACACCCTCTGGATCTAGGCTCCCTCTTGAAAGCTTGTAAGTCAGTCACTTCTTGCCTTTGTAGCAACTTCCCTCCCCGCCCCCCCACCCCCCACCCCCAACTTAGCCGATGTCTAAGTTGTCCATCCCTATCTACTCTGTGTACTGAAGGGGGGGTGGGTGGGAATGATCCTCGCTATAAAGATTTGCTCCCTCTTTTGAGCTACTACATCCATAGGTATAGGTCAAGTTCATCAAATTGTATCAGATTACACTCCCCCGCCCCTCTTCTTTCTTCTGCTAGTTGAGTTCTGATCATCCAGCCATTGAAGCCAGGTCAAGTGGGTTCTATTTGCAAGTAAGGGTGTTCTTGTGTATCTCCCCTCACTTCTTATCAGCTGGATGCTTTACTCTCTGCTCTAGTCCTATGTGATCATGTCACTGTTTCTGGGTCCAGGAGTCCCCAGGGCTGGCCATACTGCTGGCCAACCAGGTCTCAACCCAGGTTCACAGGAGTCTATTGAATGTGGTTGGACTTAGTTCACAAATTCATTGCTGTTTTTCCCCCACTTCTCTCCCTTTGTCTCTTTTAATATAAAAAGTGTTGTATGCCACACTCTTGGATGTTGTTGTTATGTGCCGTCGAATCGGTTCTGACCCATAGTGACCCTGAACAGGGTTTCTGAGGCTGTAAATCTTTACGGGTGCAGAAATCCTCATCTTTCTCCTGCAGAGCAGCAGTTCACAGCCCGATTCGTAACCACTACGCTACACACTCTTGGATAGCTCCTATAAATCAGATCAGGGTGGTGGTGGGATTAAAGGTGGTACATCCTACCCTTAATCTTTTTACTGGTTTAGCACATGAAATCACATCATGGGGGATAGCTACATCTCAACTGCCAAACCATAGAGAATCCTGGTCCAACAAAGTTGACACAAAGCCTAAAGTATCATAGACATTAAAAAGATAGGAAAGAGGACTCTAGACTTATGGAAAGAAAAAGGCTATGTACTGACAACCAGGAAGCAGGTTTGCAGAATGTTTAAATGAATGATTATATTCCTGAGTGTTTTTGTGTACATCCCCCCAAAACAAAGTAAAACAAAAAAAAAACAGAGGGCATAGAAACAAATGATGATGCATAGAGGAGATTGTAATCATTGCAATGAAATGATGAGTGTAAAAATGATGTTCTCCCATGCAAACTATCACTCAATTCACAATAAAACCTTAAAAAAAAGTTCATGGGAAAAAAAGATAGGAAAGAAAGAAAAGGCCAAAATGGATGTCAGAAGTGACTCTAAAACTTGCTCTTGAATATAAAGTTATTAAGAAAAATGAAGAAATGATGAAGGAAAATAACTAAACAGAAGATTTCAAAAGGTAACTTGAGAAGACAAAGTAAAGTATTAAATGAATTGTACCAAGACCTGGAGTTAGAGAATCAAAAGAAATTTCTAACTCAGCACTTCTCAAGCTAATAGAATTGAAGAAAAAATCCAAGACTCAAATGAAAATATTGAAGAATTCTATGTGCAAAATATTGAACAATGCAGAAAGCATCAAAGAAGATGGAACGAGTGTAGGGTTACTGTACCAAAACAATAGGTTTATATGCAACCCTTTCAGAAGTTAGCATATGACCAAGAACTAATGATCTTGAAGGAAGATGTCCCAGCTGCACTGAAGGTACTGGGGAAAAAGGTCCCAGGAATTAAGATGGAAATGTTTATGGAATATCAATTGAGATGCTTCAACAGATGAAGAACTGGAAGTGTTCAGTTGTCTATGCTAAGAAATTTGGAAGACAGCTCTCTGCCAACTGACTGAAAGAAATCCACATTTGTGCCCATTCCAAAGACTGGTGATCCAACAGAATGCAGAAAGTATAGAACAATATCATTAATGTCACAGATGCAAGTAAAATTTTGCCTGAGATATTTAAAACTGGTTGTAATGGTACATTGACAGAAAGTTGCCAGTTGAATTCAGAACAGGACAGGGAATGAAGAATATCATTATTAATGTCAGATGGATTTTGGCTAAAAGCAAAGAATACCAGAAAGATGTTTACCTATGTTTTATTTTCATTCAAAGGTATTTGACACTGTGGATCATAAAAGATTATGGTTGTGAAAAAATGAGAATTCCAGAACACTTAACTGTACTCACGGGAAACTTGTACATGGACCAAGAAGCAGTCATTTGAACAGAGTAAGGGGATATAGCTTGGTTCAAAAGCTGGAAAAGTGTGTGTCTGGGTTGTATCCTTTCACCATATTATTCAATCTGTATACCGGGCAAATTATTCGAGAACGTGGATTAATGAAGAAAAACATGGCATCAGGATTGTAGTATGACTTATTAACAACTTGTGATATGCAGATGACACAACCTTGCTTGTTGATCGGGAAGAGGACTAGAAGTACCTTCTGATGAAGATCACAGACTATCTAGTCTTCAATTTAAATTACACACCAACATAAGAAAACAAAAACCACAATGGCAGCAATAGGCAGTATGATAAACAGAGAAGAGATTGAAGTTGTCAAAACTTCATTTTACTTGGATCCACAATCAATGCCCACGGAAGCAGCAGCGAAGAAACCAAAAATGGGTTGCATTGGGTATATCTGCTGCAAAAGATCTGTTTAAAGTGTTAAACAGCAAAGATGTCACTTTGAGGACTAAGGTGCAACTGACTGACGTGAAGATATTTTCAATCAACTCATATGCATGATTAACAAGGAATACCAAAGAAGAATATTGAATATACCATGGACTGCCATAAGCATAAACAAATGAGTCTTGGAAGAAGTATAGCCATAATGCTCCTTAGAAGGTAGGATGGCAACACTTCATCTCAAGTTATTTGAATATGTTATCAGGAGGGACTGACTAGTCCCTGGAGAAGAATATCAAGCTTGGTAAAGTAGAGGGCCATCAAAAAGATGATATGTCACATCAACCTCTGTGTCATTTGGTAGGTTACCACAATAATTTCTTGAGTTTGCTTGATTCATAGACATGCTTAGATTTCATAGGAAAGTTGTAAAAATAGTTACGTTGGCAATTGAAGGGAAAAGAAGAAACTTTAGTACTGTTGGATTTGCTCAATGAAAATTGTATAGGCCAAATTAGACTTTTGTTGATGACATGATGCAAAAATGGGATGGGGATGGCAGCTGACCTCCTCAAACTTTACTAGGGGAAGGAGAATCAAAACCAATAGCATCAGCATCCCCAAACCAATCAGCCTGAGCTGATTCTTATGTCTTATAGGACATGCTTCTGTTCTCCAGCCTTCTTAAAAATTCTGTCACCAACCATTGCTGTAACAATACTCTGTGCTTTATTGTTGAGTTCAACAATTCATTACAGTGGCCACACAGAACAAATAATACTCCCAATTATGGGATGTATTAAGGAAGTTAACAGTTACAATTCAGGATCAGAAATTCTTCAGGATACAGTTCTTTGCTCAGACAGCCCCCTCTCAGTCATGCCCACAGGCCCCTTGGGTAAGTGTTATGGGTTCAAAGGACACTGCACTCCATCACCAAGTCTTGACTCAAAGACACTCAACCCTAACTTCTTCAACTGGCAAACCTAGCTCCCCAGATAAATGTCCAAGAGGCAACCAAATCAACCAGCAAGCCCAAAGGCACTCAGTTTTCTTGTTCTGTGGACCAGGAAGCCCACTGCTTTGTCTTGTGATCCTAGTCACCTGGTTCTGCTACCTTGCTACTGCTGCTTCTCTGACACCTTTTTGCCGCTCTCTGTCACTTCTCTGCTGCTTCTCATCTGTCTCTTGCTTTCTCTACAATCACAGCTCTTTGCCTCATGGATAGACAAGGTTCACTACAGGCATCTTGGGGTCCATAGGACATGCTCCACTGAGATACCTTTTCTGCTTCTGAGATTGCTCACTTTAACTTAGTGGGATGGCAAAACTGACCAAACAAGTTATTCAATCCCCTTAGTGGACCACAACACTTCAGATTTCATAGCATAGTGATTACGAATTGGGCTTCAGACCTTAAGGTCAGCAGTTCAAAACTACCAGTCACTCCATGGGAGAAAGATGAGGCTTTCTGCTCCTATAAAGATTTACAGCCTCGGAAACCCTGTGTAGGGTCACTATGGGTCGGAACCGACTCCACGGCACTTAACAGCAGCAACAACAACCCAGTCATTTGGTTACAAAGACAATGGCCGTTATTGTTATTGTTTAGTGCCATTGACTCATAGCGACCCTGTATAAGGTTTCCAAGGAGCAACTGACCTTGTGGTCCAGTGCTTTGTCCCACAGTGTCACCCCACGGCTCCTAGAAGGGTCTTATCATGTAACTCACCACACTGCACATGATCATCAGAATTTACTTGCAAAACCTTTCTGTATGATATGAGACGCCTTTGAAATGCAGTGAATGCTAAAGGAAAATCCACCTTCAACCCACAGGACATGGTCAGCTCCCCTGTCGCCTCCAAATAGCAAACACTTTCTCTTCTTGCAGAGAATTGTCTGCCTCCCTGAAGATGAAAATCATTGACTTAGAAACTGATTAAACAATCCAAACAGCAACTGATAAATGGATTAACCCTCTATAATGTAATTCTGCAAGCTTTTGTCTTCCGCCTTCCCCAGGTAAGTTTTTCTATTCCTGGAGGCAAAGCAGAGGCAGGGAGGAAGTGAAGGCCAGAGGGAATCATATTAAAGTGGGTGAATCCGTTTATCACTTACTGTCTGGATGGTATTTCTGCTCACATATCTGCTTCCTTTTACAGATTTGTACCCTACAGGACCCTGATTAATGTTAGACCATGAATAATGAAAGATAGCAGCAGACATTTGGGTATGGCGAGGAGGCATATACCCTGGTGGTTAAGACTGATCCCATAAATGGAGAGACTTTTCTTCTTAGGTACACACAGGGATCATAATGATTCCTTTGGGGTATTTTACAAAGAAATGTCCATAATAGGGAAAGAAAACCAGAGAAAAATGGAGGCAATTCTCCCTGTGAAAAGGGGAACCCCCTGTCCACTAGAAATGGAGAAGAATTTACATTTCTTGAGAACATGTGCTGTTTTCACAAGACGTTTGTTTTTAAGATCATGTCTCAAGAGTTTTCTTTGTTTTTGTTTAAGCAGAAAAGATTTTCAGCATGGCGGGTTATGAGTTAGTGTGTTCAGTTACTTGGGAAAGTCTTAAGCTTAAAGATGTGCTGTGCACTCATCATTCAACCCATCTCTGACGTGATGACTTAGCTAAGTGTCTGGTAAACCTGGGTCCAGTTGCGATTCTAGGCACTTGGGGCCTGCAGACTAACTTGTCCTGGGTGCTTTCTATGACCAATGAGTGGGGACGTCGGGGAGGTAAGGCTGAACGACAGTAGACACCTGCATATTTGCCTATATGCCCATCGAAGTCCTCAAGAGCATCTTCAATTTCCTTCATGGAAATGATCATCTATCAGTGCTTCTTTGTTTTCCTTTGCAGGGACAGGAGGAATATCTCCTAAACAAGAGCATCTTTCCCAAGGTCAAGGTCCAGGTACTGACCCTTCCCTCTCCCTCTAGTCACACCACTGTTTATGATGGCCATTTAGTGTTGCTCAGTGCCTAGAGAAGTTCACTTGACTAGTGGACCTTCTGGGTGATTGATTCATCCAGGGACGCAATCAAGAGAGCAGGGATGTTGCTATAAAAACACAGGGCTGGGAAGTACTGAAAGATTCCACTAAGCTCTGGATGACTTGCAAGGCATTAGAACTATTGAACCAAGAAGGATCAAAAAGAAAATCTAGCCCAATTTAACAACTTGTCACAAAACCTCAGGTTCTAAACTTCATATTCTCTCTGAAGCAGATTCTGCCACACTGTGGGAGGAGAGGTGAAGGCAGTAGAAAACGATCTCCACCTAAGATTGGAATTGTTTCCTTAATGTTTCCACAGCCCAGAAAGGACCGGATGGGACAGTCATTCCCAATAACTACTGTGACTTCTGCCTGGGGGGCTCTAACATGAACAAGAAGAGTGGGAGGCCTGAAGAGCTGGTGTCTTGTGCGGACTGTGGACGCTCTGGTGAGTGTGACCCCTTCGTGTGTCCAGAGATCAGCAATTGTTCCATTATATCCTTCTGCCACCTCAGGGAGTGTGAAAGGGCAGAGTAGAGAAGTCGGGGGATGGGGAGTGATTTTGAATGGAGAGGGGTTTGAGGGCATTTTGATATTTTTCTTCTTTGGGTTTTAAGAGCCAAAAGTTATACTGGGGTGAAGAAAGGACAAGGAGAAACTTTTTATTTGTTTCTGGCATTACCATGAGGTGGATATATCTTTTGAGTATTGTTGCAAACAATAGTGAGATAGAATGGAAACAATGGGTACAAAGGCAACATGGTTTCTTGTATTAGATGATGTGAATGCAACAAAAGATGTGTTTGTTCTGTGGGAGTGCCTGGGGGCAAACTGAAAGAATTTGGAAACTGACTATTGAGAGAGCAGCATCCACACCTTGAATTGTGGAAGTCAGAGACCCTCGGGCTCTTGAATAGCTTCATCACCACCATCCCATTGATCACTCATATCATTTTCGCATATGGAACAGAAACAAGAGATCCCTACCAAGGAGGTGATTCTTGAGTCGACTTGGCGTAGTTTCTTCTCTGGTAGCGTAGTGGTTACGAATTGGGCTGCTAACCTCAGGGTCAGCAGTTTGAAACTACCAGCTGTTCTGTGGGAGAAAGATGAGGCTTTCTGCTTCCATAAAGGTTTACAGCCTCGGAAACCCTCTACAGGGTCACTATGAGTCGGAAGCGACTCCACGGCACATAACAAATAACAACAACAATCTGTTATAAGATTATAGTTTTTAAAATGAAATAAAGATTTTGGTCATTCTTAAAATGAGTTCAGATCTTTGAGTTTTGTTCAAGTTTTGTTTTCACTTCCAACCAAACCATTGTTTTTGGTTGATCATGCTTGGTTGGTACTATCTATTTTTCCAACTGTTTTATGTCATAATTTGGCCAAAGTGCCAGGCAGGGAGGAAAGGATTTCAGGTTTATTTATCTCTGCTCTTATCAATTACTGGCTAGAAGGTGAGACACAATTCAGTTGTGTGGTCATTTTCAGCAGTGAGGGTCACTGCCCCTGCCCACCTTTCCCTTCCCAGTCCACAAGAGAAGGACTGCAATGACCAGACTTTGGTTTACTGAAGCGTCTTAGTTCTTCTCTTACTTTATCTGTAAGTGTTAGCCTTCTTAGAATGTTAGGGTCGCTTAGAGCTTGGCTAGAAAATCAGTAATTAGAAAAAAACCTCTGGTTTCTGTCGCATACAACCCTTGACATTTAGCTCTCAAGGATCCTAACTTGTTTGTGCGGTTCTGTCAATTCACTTACTTTCCAGACACGATATGCTGAATTTTTACTTTACTGGTGTTATCTTAGAAGGCAGAGCCTATGTGTTAATGGACTCTGGTTTTCAGATAATTAAAAAGAAAATGAAACAAAGGAAATTCAGTTTTTAGAAAACAATGAGGCAAAAATCTCTGTTGCCAGAATCAAGGTCACTTGGCAGAGTGATAGTCTAAGTAGAATGTTCCAGTTGTAGATTTGGGGCCGGGGGGCGGGGGCGGCAGGGGGCTAGAGAGAGAAGCATCAGAATCCTCATTGCAAATGTCTATATTGACTCCCTTCCCTTTCCTACAAAAATTTGGGTACTTAAATTTGATCCATAGGTGACCAGAAGTGGGCAGTTAACTTTGTCTACCCCAAATCTCTCTCTCCACAGCCTTCACTCAGCTCTCCCTTCGCAGGCTCTGTCTGCTATTTGACCCAGGAGGCCATTTTATAGTAGTCTAGATATTTTTGTTCTATTTTCTGAGGATGAATTTTGGTGGATTATTCAGTCAGGGTCTAGCTCTGATGTCCCTGAAACCGTTGATACCTTGGGAATAAACAGGTGGCATTAGCCCGTGGGATATGTTTGTTAAGGCAGGTGGGTGAATATTTCTGTAGGGCCTCCCTGGGGTCCTTGCAGGGGGCTCAGAAGAGCTACCTCTTCCTTCCCATCTGCCCTAGTACTTCTGTTTCCTGGTAGAAAGTAAAATACCTAAAATTGGCGTTATAAGTGGCATGTAGTTACTTTATTTGGGGGCCCATTTAGAATGTGGAAGAGGTTAAATCTAAATTTTATAGATTTCAGGATGCTGTATTTTATTATTTTTGGTTTTTACCCCTGGCTCTCACTTTCAGAGCACTCTGAGTTCGATTTGACAACTCTTTGAACTAAGTAGCTAAGTAACCAGTCCCTGGACATGTCTAGTGCCAGGTAGCTGGATGTGTGTGTGTGCGTGTGTGTGTGTGCACCTGTGTATGTACATGTATGTGAGTGTAAATCACAAAAACTTTGCCCAGTGGTTTTGAAAAGAGAGACTCTTTTATTCCTTACCATTTATCAGACTTTCCAACCTCTTTTCACTTTGAGTTCAAATGAACTACATGGTGTAAGGGCAGAATTGAAAGGGCATGGAAAGAATGGGATTAAAAGTGGGTAAAAATAAAAATAAAATGGATGGAGGCTTAGCCACTTTGAATGGGTTATCTGACAGTAATACCTTTGAGAAGCAGACTGTCAAAGTGAGGGACAAGCATTGTTCAAAGAAACACCCACAGAAAACACCAAAGAAATACCAACCAGCCTTAAAAACAACCCAGGAAACTCATTGTCTGGGGCAGGGTTGATTGTATGTGTGTGTATGTGTGTGTGTGTGTGTGTGAGTATGGAAGAGCAGAAAGATCATGGTTGAAAATCCTTCACTGTCTCAGAAGCTGTACCGTATGCATTATGATAGAGAATGTGCTTATTCTCGGGGGAGGGGAGAGGCTGTCTTCCCTGGGAATATTTGCTTTGTCCCATTATCCCAAATCCCTGTTACCAGGTGACGGACCTGGCTAATCCCTTTTGGTGTGGACTGGTTTTCTATTTTGCTTTAAGAATGACGTTGTAATAGCATAATATGAATATTAATAATGATGTCTGTTACTTAACCCGTGTGCTGATATATTGATCATACATGTCAGCTCATTTGGGAGGAGAAGGCAGGAAGGAGAAGGAGGCAGCGGCCGCAGCACGCACCACGGAGGACTTATTCGGTTCCACGTCAGAAAGTGACACCTCAACTTTCCACGGCTTTGAGGAGGACGATTTGGAAGAGCCTCGCTCCTGCCGAGGACGCCGCAGTGGCAGGGGTTCACCCACAGCAGATAAAAAGGGCAGTTGCTAAACCCATGGAACAGACTCTGGGCAATTCGCCGCCACCTTCTGACTTTGGTCTTTGTTCTGGTTCTGATATAAATATTTTTTTTAATGAAAGAAAACTTTTAGGTTTTTTCCTTTATCCTTGCTTTTTCCTCTCAACCTCCATGCGTCCCTTCCTCCCTTTCCCTCGTTTGAGTATGTACAACAGAAGCACAAACTACTGAAAGCAAAGCAAAACAAAACGAAATGAAACCAAGAGCAGAATGAGAGTCCTTCCACGAGAGACGGAATCATGATGTACTATTTATCTTCCATAGAAATGGGAAGTTAGCAGATGATCTCTTGTTTTTGGGGGGGTGGGGGTTGGAGAAGGGGATCTTTTTTGACACGGAGCAGAGCTGGTTCCCTGAGTTTTCCTATTTATTGGCAAAATGAAGACAGGAGGAACATTGGGTTTGGAAATAAAGACCCAATACCATTAAAAAATATTATTTATATACTCTAGTTATTGTTATTAGAAACAGACTTTTTTATTTTTCATATTTTTATGAGAGAGGGGAAGTCAAAGAAATTGCAGTAAGAAAGCCTCTGGGGGGAAGGATAGTCTGAAGAAGCAGAGTCAGGATGACACCTCCATGGGAGAGGACAGCAGTTCTGTACCCCACAGAGTTTGGGGCTCCCCACAGCAGGCCCCCTCCCCGCTCCTCCTCCCTGTCCTTTCCATCTTTCTACCCGCTTGTGAGAATGTCAGCAGCTCTAGACAAGTCCAGGCTGTCAGCACCCAGGCCCCTGACCAGCAGGCGCCTCTTCAGCTCCTCCTCTTCCTCCTTCAGCACAGTGGCTCTTTGGTGGTTACTGTTTTTTTCCTCACTGTACTCCTGGTGAAGAGCAAGTTCCAAATGCAGGAATGGAATCTAAGCAGAACGTCATGGACTCAGCAATGACAAAACACCCTGAGACCACGCTCATGGAAGAAAGAATGATACCTCACAGTATATTTCCCCTCCCCTCACCCTCTTTAAAACCATATATAAATACCTGTTGGATTATCAAGTCTCCGTATTGCTTCTATTTTTATAGTGCCCGCCAGGCACTTTGTTTTATGTCTCCAATAGCACCACCTGAAATAAACCAAAGCAACACTTGCTCAAGGCCCCTGGGGTGATGGAGAAGACCCTCTACTTCTTTGGCAGCCCCAAGAACCAGCAGCTGTATGGTCCTATTCAAAAGGTAGGTTTGGCTGGCCTGTCTGTCTTTCAATAAGGGCAAAACCATCATGGTTTTTTTTTTTTTTAAGTTTTTTCTTTGTTTCTCTGGGTTCTGACCCCCTTAGTGTGAGAGTGGCTTTTGGAGGATCTTGTGCCCACCCTCTGCTGCTGTGTGCATGCATTCCTAGATACAAGTGTGGGAACTCAGGCTTGCATGGAACATGGGAGGGGCGCTGTGTGGAGAATCGTGGGCTTCTGGCTTCCGGCTCTGAATTCAACTGCAGGAGAAAATGGCTGGGGAAATGCTTGGCTAACTCTACCTCCCTTGACTAAACCTGGAAGTGGATTCCAGGGAACTGAGACTGGAGTTTCTGCTGGATTCAGGTAGCAATGAGGAGCTGTGGCTTTGGGGCACCGCATGTCTATGGTGGTACTCCCTGCTCTGGGGATGAGCCCAAATTAAAGATGATTAGGCACTAAGGAGCTCTGGTAGCGTAGTAGTTATGAATCGGGCTGCTAACCTCAGGGTCAGCAGTTCGAAACTACCAGCTGTTCTGTGGGAGAAAGATGAGGCTTTCTGCTCCCGTAAAGATTTACAGCCTTGGAAACCCTCTACAGGGTCGCTATGAGTCGGAACTGACTCCACAGCACATAATGACAACAAGCACAGCACTGCACTGTGTTGTTTGGAAGATTTGAACTCCCACAGAGGATGGCCAGCTTCTCTAGCCTCCACGGGAACACAGGTCCAGAGATGTGGATACCACCATTTGGCTTGGGTTGGAAGATCTGGGTGGCTGTCTGGGTAACAGGCTCCTTGTAGGTATCTGGAAAGATCTATTCTAACAAGTCAGCGTTTGTTGCTCCTTGTAAGTTAGACCGCCCATTCTAATAATAATAACAATAATAATAAAACCAACCAAACCAAACCAAAGCAAGGACAAAGCAAAGAAATAGACCCTATGCTTTCCTGGTAGTTTGAGATAAGAAGAACTTTGCTTTTCTTCTGCTTGAGATGTGAAAGTGCTGGGCAGGGAGGGCATTGTGCTCAATTGTGATAGAATGAAAGTGACAACACCATCTCTTTTGGGGATGTTCTGCTCAATCTATATGTGGCTCTGTTCCTGGGAATGATGGCATAAAATTGCAACGTTGTAATGTTCCTGCATGCTCATATGTGCGAATATGCCAATGTAATTGGTTTAGGAGATACAATCTCTCCCTGTCTTTCTCCACCTCTTTACTTTGCCTGTTCCTGTTACTTTGCCTTAGATATTGGATTTATAGCATTACCACTCACTCTCATTGATGAAATGTGAGCTTCCGTGTTAATACAAATATGTTCAACCAGTCTGCACAATCATTTGAAATCTGCCTGGTTGTTTGTGGTTTCTGAAATTCTCAATGACAGCTTGCTTTTTTGAATTGGAGGTTTTTTTGTTTTGTTTTGTATTTAATCCACACAGTTAAAACAAGTTATAAAAGGCCACCTAATTTCAGAGTCTAGTTTAGGGTTCTGAAGGAGAACTAAGAGTGTAGAACGTTTTAAATAAGACAAAGCTCTAGGGAAATATTTATCTGAGGATGGCGATGGCTTGTCTATTTTATTTTTACCCTAGTAAAACTTGATTTTCAATTTCTCTTCTTGGGAATCATAGATGGCTTTGTCTGTCTCAGTTGTAGCAATGAAAGCATAGTAATACCACTTACCATTGTTTGGTTTCCTTGCCTTGCCCTGCAACAGACTCAAAACTTAAATAATTAAAAAAAAAAAAAATAGCTGGAAGAGACTTTAAAGATGATCAAGTTAAAAATTTTCACTTTTCAGTTGAAAAAAATTAACACAGAGAGGTTAAGTTTAAGAAATTAGAATGAACACTACTTTGGAGGCAAACGTCTTAAGTTGGAGGAAGTAAACTTAAGAGGAGATATACAAGGAGAAAGCTGGCTGACTTGGGTTTCTAAACTTGTTGATGGTTGTTGTATTTTAATTACCCTTTCTGGAGATAATGATGGATAATATTTATGTGCCAGGCATTATCTGAGGAATCTCATTCAATCCTCATAACTGCCCTGTGAGACAGGTGCTAGTTTTATTCCCAATTTACAGATGAGGAAACTGAGGTTTGGTATTATGTACAGTTAAGAACTACTGTATAGTCAAGGCCCATAGCTAGCAAGGAATCAGTTTTTATTTCCTGACGTCTTGACTTCAGAGTCTATAGTCTTTACTGTTGTTCTTTTGTAAATTCCTAGTATATGTATAAGGAGCTCTGGTAGCATAGTGGTTACGAATCGGGCTGCAAACTGCAAAGTCAGCAGTTTGAAACTACCACTGTTGGTGAAAGGTGAAGCTTTCTGCTCCTGTAAAGATTTACAGCCTCGGGAACCCTATGCAGGGTTGCTCCGAGTCGGAATCCACGGCACATAACAACAACAAGTATATGTATATATGAAATAGAGAGGTATATAAAAGGCACCAGGTGTGTGCTCTCTCCCTATATATAGCAATACTGTATGTATAGAGTTTCCTAGGAGCAGCTGGTGAATTTGAACCATCAACCTTGTGGTTCAAACCAACCTTGCTGCCCAGAGCTTATCCTACAGCAGCATACCAGGATTCCTATCTATATATGTTGTTGTTGTTGTTATGTGCCATTGAGTCGGTTCCGACCCATAGCGACCCTGTATAGGGTTTCCGAGGGTGTAAATCTTTATGGGAGTAGAAAGCCTCATCTTTCTCCCGCGGAGCAGCTGGTAGTTTCGAACCGCTGACCTTAAGGTTCGCAGCCCGATTCGTAACCACTATATATACATGCTTTTTCTCAGTTCCAACTCAAGAAAGCATTATTTGTAATGTGAATATGAGTTTCAAAAGAAACCTTAACAAGAACCATTCAAATAACTGAAAGGTAAATAATTAGATTCTGAAAAAGAAAATACCTATTAGAAATTTATGTAAAATTTTATAGCGAACTCATTGTCTAGCAGCCATTTCTAGACCTGTTCCTCCTAGACATTAGGGACAAAGACCAATTAGGGGCCTTTTGTATGACCTCGGGGATTTATAGAAGCTATGTGAACAGTCAAGACACCTATCTTTGTATTGCTGAACTTGTTAAATAAGTATCGACTCAACATTTGAAAAGGATCTCTGGTAGTGTAATGGTTATGAATCAGGCTGCAAACCTCACGGTCAGCAGTTCGAAACTACCAGCTGCTCTGCAGGAGAAAGATGAGGCTTTCTGTTCCCGTGAAGATTTACAGCCTCAGAAACCTGTACAGAGTCGCTATGAGTCAGAACCAACTCCATGGCACATAACAACAACATTCAAAAAATCATTTTATTGGGTTTTTGGTGAAAGTTTACATAGCAAGTTAGGTTCTCATGTCACAATTTCCACACAAATTGTTCAGTGACATTAGTTGCATTTATCGCAATGTGTCAACTTTCTCTTTGTGTTCCGTTTGTTCCTTTTCTAGTATTCTAGCTTCCCTGTCCCCTTATTTTCTCATCTTTATCTCTGAGTAATTGTTATCCTTTTGGCCTCAAACTAATGGTTTTTAAACAGAGCACCCATCTTTGGGTTAATATCCTTTATTTTGTGTGCTGCTCTGCTATTTTGCTAAATGGTAATCTCAGAGGATAGGCTGAGTTCTAGGCTTAAAGAGTATCTCAGGGAGCGCGCTGCTCTCTGCTGCTCCCTCTTCCAGTTTGTCTGGCTTTTTTAAAAAATAAGATTTGAGTTCTGCTCCATAGTTTTCTTCCATTCTACCTGGGACCATCTATTGTGACCCCAGTCTGAGTGGTCAGTGGTGGTAGCTGAGCACCTTCTAGTTCTTCTGGCCTCAGGGTGGTTGAGGTGGTGTCTCGTGTAGACTTGTTTCTTCTGTCAACTTTTGGTTACCTTCTTCCTGTTTTGCTCCTGGTAAGCAGACGACCAGGAGTTGTGTCTTATATGGCAGCTTGCAAGCTTTTAAGACCCCAGATGCTACTCACTTCAGTAGGATACGGATTGTGACTTTTGTGAACTATGTTAATGCCAACTGACTGAGTTGTCCCATGAGACTATGGTTGTAAGTCTTCAAACCCAGATGACCAATGTTGGAAGATGTTTGGTTATGCCGTTACTCGGATTTTAAAAGAAAAGGAGGGTAGAGTCATCAAGGAAAAAATGATCACACTAGTGGAGTGTTTTTTCTTAGTTCAATAAAAAATACTTGAGATGTGCCATCTAATTTTCGAAGTCCTAGCTGTGTGGCGCTGTGGGTTAATGCACCAGACTGCAAAGCCATTTGAACTGCAAGGTTGGCAGTTCAAGCTCACCAGCTGATCCCTGGAAACCCTATACAGGATTGCTGTGTGTTGGAACTGACTCGACAGCACTTAACAACAACAACAAGCCCAAAGATAGAGAAACCAAAGATATAGAACTTTCTGAATTTTCTACAGTATCTAAATATTCAGGGGGGGGGTGGCACAGGGCACTGATGATGTGGAGATGACTATTGTCTAATTTTTGTTTTCCTACTTAGAAAAATCAAATCCTTTATTCCTATTACTGAGATGAGATAGGAATTAGATCCTATCATCACTATAATACTGGAAATAAGAAATAGGTACTTAATTTTTTAAAGGTCCTTTAAAGTCAGTAATGCAATTTGCTACTGGTATTTTAGAGAGAAGGATTTAATTTAAAAAATGTGATGTTCACATCTGTAGTATCCTTTTAGGTTACCCAGCTTACTTTGCATCTCTCTGTGCACCTAATGGGCTGCAGCCAGATACTGCTTTTAGATAGCACTTGAGGGAACACAAGATCATTACTCTGGGAGACAACTAACGGCTGTTTGGAGGTTCTCACTTCATGGTGGAATACAATTAATTAATTTTGTCCCAATATGCCTCCTGTTACATCTGATGACTATGATCTTAAAAATGCACTTAAAGTTGGACAGACTCATGCATTAGAACTTTTCCCATGGGGATTTTGTTTAGCCTTTGGATGTGAAGTTATTTGTGTTGTGTGTTTTCTGGGCGAGGCATTTTTCATCTGGGCCTATAGAAATGAAAGTCTAGAGAAATGAAGAATTCTGGAATCTAGACTCCACTCCCTATGTGAGTTTGTTGCCATGGATCTCTGCTGTAGTTTCTCCAACCAAAAGATGAAGATGTTTCTTTTTCCATCATAACATGTAACCAACATTATGCCCTAATGATTCTTAAAAAAAGCTTTGGGATACAGGATTGATGCCATCTACCCCATTCATAGATGAAGAAGCTGAAATTCTCTTAGCTGAGATGAGTAGGTGGTATCTCGGCCATCTAACATTCTCCTTAATCATATGTACTTCCTTATAGATACACTTGAAAGATTTGTTGAGTAAAATCTGTAAAGGTTTCTGAGGTCTTTCATTTAAGATATCACTGGATTAGAAGAGGTACCTGATGATGTACAAAGAAAAAACAACAAACAAAAAAACAAACCTATTCCCACATTAGATTTGTATTGAGGAATAGCAATGAAGGTGTTTGTTCTAAAGCCTCATGAAATTTTTCAAAGAGCTAAGGCTGCGTTCTAAAAGGTCAGGTGGCGTAGTGAGGGGTGGGAAGGAGGTGATGATGCCTGATGACTGAGTCAGCCCTCACACCCTCTTTTGGTCACTGCCTAACACTAAGATATAGACTTATACGATACTGTTATACTTAATAAAAGTAATTTCTGACTACTCAAAGTAACAGTATAGAAAAAAGACTTTTTGCTTGAGTGATTTCTAAACAGTTGGAAATCATAGAAGATCCCTATCAGAACTGAATTGTTAGTTAAAAAGCATTGACAATTAGGCTTTCAAAGTGTTTGAACACTGACTCTCAGCCAATGATTACGACATTTAAAAAATTAATTTAGAAATAATTTCTGACTTAAAAACAACTTACAAAATTGTATAAAGAATTCCCATATACCCTTCACCCACATTCCCAAATGACTAAAGTATGATGATCACAATCTGGAAATTAACATCAGTGTAAAACTATAATCTGTAGACCTTATTTAGGAATTTCCAGTTGTCTCATTAATGTTCTTTCGGGGTCACATGTTATATTTAGTTGTCATGTCCCTTTAAAATCCAGAGTTCTTAGTTTACCTTTGTCTTTCATAACCTTGATACTCTTAGAGAGCACTGATCAGTCATTTCATAAAAAGCCTTGCACTGTAGGCTTGTGTGATGTTTGCTCATGTTCGAAGTCAGACTACGCATTTTTTGGTAGGAATACAATAGAAGTGATATTGTGTTCTCTTTAGTGCATCATGTCAGGCAGTCCATGATTGATTTGTCCCACTACTGGTGACCTAAACATTTGACCTCTTTTAAATGTGCCCTTCCTTTAAACTGAAGGTTTAGATTAGTATTTTTATAGATTTTGTATGAGAATAGTTTTATTCTGATATACCTTTATTTGGTGACTAGAGGCTGAGTAACAAAAATATAATGGTCTGTGAAGGATTGGGTGAAATTAAACACAAGACCAATGAATGTATTGAACAACCCATTTATTGACCAAAGATTTATCTGGGATCTAGATGGGCAGACTCTGTAAGGAACACAAATAGTCAAGAGATGTCATGAGGATAGTATGGAATTATTTTTGCTGTGAACCACAGTGATCAGAGAAGTTTTTGTTGTTTTTTTTTTAAAGGAAGCTGTCCAGTAAAGAGCTTTAGACTGACTATTGTAATTCAGTCTGTAGGCAAGAATATCCATTGTCAGAGAGAATGGAGATGGAAGTGAACAAAAAGCAAAGCTGAGAATCAAAAATGATGACCTGAAAACATGTTTAAGTATTATCCTGTAGCATTTTGTTCATGCTACGAGAGTAGTGGGTTCTCACAACATATTATGATGGCTCTTTCTCATCAAGCAGATGGTGTTTCTTGAGGACAAAGTAGATGTTATTCATGTCTCTTGGACATTGACTGACACCAATGTGCCATACTTATCTGTGGAGATGAACTGAAAGTGGAGCAATATTGCTAAGCTACTTATTGATGGAGTGACTCTTTCTTTCTTTATATAGTGGGAGCTCAGTAAACATTGTTTACAGAGATGTTGGCGAAGTCATTCATATCTGGACACAGCATCTGTAGGTCAAGTTAGAAGGAGGTCCAGGAGGCAGTGACGTGGTGCTGAAGGAAAAATAAAGTGGGGGAGAGTCAGGATTTGAGGGTCAAGTTGAAGACTAAAATTCCTGGGAGGGAACTGCAAGAAAAAGAGGGAGAATACTATAATACATTTCAGTGGCCTGATATATACTATAATACATTTCAGTGGC
>NW_006408597.1:5329332-5334734 GCF_000296735.1 Chrysochloris asiatica
TGATATATACTATAATACATTTCAGTGGCCTGATATATACTATAATACATTTCAGTGGCCTGCAGTTGACCAACCAGAGGATGTGAAAGACAAAATAGATGCTAAGAGTACAAAGTTGGGAAATAATTAGACATTTTCTAGGAGACTTAATCAGAGCCAAAGGAAAAAAAGTGGAAATTTGAGGAAACCAAAGAACATTGGGGGAATGGTTATGAAACCGACTGGCAGGTGATATCTGACCAGAGGGGCCGGGGGAATTGAGGGAGGGACAGAGAGACACCTGGCAGGGTGTGAAAGTCTAACTGAATCGGGAGGGGAACATGGGAGTCGGGAGAAAGGCCACGCTGGCCTTAGCACGCACGTGAAGGGGCTGGAGGCAGGTAACTGTTGAGGAAAGGAGGTGAGCACTAGGCCAGCTGAGGGAAACCTGGGAAGAGGCACAAGGAGGCCGGACAATGAATGGGGTGACAGGGAGGGGTAGGGAAATACCAGATATGGAAAGAGAACATGGAAATGAAGCCCTGCTCAGACTTGCTTTGAAAACATAAGTAGGCTTATAGAGTCTCAGCTTTGGAAGTGTATCTAATCCAAAACTGTGCAGCTAACCAGTGAGTGAACATTGGGTTGTGGAAGGAGAGAGTCTCTGGGTAGTGCAAACGGCTGACTTGCTTGGCTGCTAACTGCAAGATTGGAAGGTTGAGTCAACAACCCTGAGGTACTTTGGAAAAAGAGTCTGGCGATCTACTTCTGAAAGCTCAGCCATAAATGTCCGGTGGAACCCAGTTATACTCAGGCACACATGGGCTCCCGTGAGTTACCACGAGTCACAGCCAACTCATTAGCAGCTAATTGAAGTAGAAGGAGAGATGGTGGATGGGAGAGGAGCTTGGAAAACACTGAGTTGCTCCTTTGATTTTGAACTTTCTTTTTGGACCATTTTCCATGTGGGTCCCTTCTTCCAAATAGATTGACTCAAACTGGGCACTGTGCTAACAGCCTCCACCTCTGCTCTCAGGAGCTGCTTCTGGATTTAAATGCAGTCCTTACCAGTTTTATTGCTGCTGACTCCTTTACACCAACTCAACTCCATTCCAAAGACTAAACTAACGTGTATTAGGTGCCGTTGAGTCAGTTCCGACTCATAACAACCTTAAGCACAACAGAAGGACACACTACAGTTCTGCACTATCCTCACATTTGTTGTTATGTTGGATGGAGCTGACACTGTGTCAATCCATCTCCTATGGGATCTTCCTCTTTTTCCCAGACCCTCCACTTTTCTAAGCATGCTGTCCTTCTCCAGGGACTGGTCCCTCCTGAGAATATGTCCAAAGATGAGAGATGAAGTCTCCTTATCCTTGCTTCTAAGGAGCATTCTGGCTGTACTTCTTCCAGGATGGATTTGTGTCTTCTTCTGGCAGTCTGCTTTCAGTATTCTTCGCCAGCACCGTGATTCAAATGCATCAATTCTTCTATGGTCTTTTATAGTCATTGTCCAGCTTTCACATGCATATGAAGCAATTGAAACTACCATGGCATAGAAGGAGCACTTAGTTCTCAAACTGACCTCTTTGCTTTTGCACCAGATGTGTTAATGTACTATGCCATTTGACTTCTTGACTGCTGCTTCCATTCATGAGTGTTGATTGTGAATCCAAGCAAATTGAAGTCTTTGACAATGTCAGTCTTTTCTACATTTATCATCATGATGTGATTTAAAGTAACTTAGCAAATTTCATTTCAGCTAAAAGCAAAATCTTTTTTTGTGGGCACCACCTGGTATGAGCTGCCACCAAACCCCAAGGCTGACACTTGGGATCACTGGGCTAACTGAGGACCTGAATGGAGCTCTGGGCTTGGTTCTTTCTCTGAGGAATTCTGGGATCACTTGGGATGAGGGAGAAGGTGTGTAGGGCAGTAATATCCTTTTGTCCTTATGCCAAATGGAACATCAGTTAGGATTTTCTGTGGCTGCAACTGATCCTACACCATAGAACTCATTCCCATCTACTTGACCTAGAGAAATATTGGGTCACTATGATCCTTTCTAGAAAGCTTTAAAGGATCACTGTTGGCATAGTGGTTAAACAATGATACCCAAAAAGTTGGTGGTTCAAACCCACTCAACAGCTAGCTCCACCAACAAAGATTGTGGCGATCTGTTCTGGTGAAGATGACAGCCTGGAAAACCTGATGCGGCAGTTCTACTCTGTCACACGGGTCACTGTGAGTTGCAACGGACTTGCCAGCATTTAGCAAAAACAGGGCGTTTTAACAGTGAAAAGTTTCAGTTTGTCTAGTTTCCAAGTGGAAAGCATGGGAAAAAGATTTTGCTAACACCATTTTGCCTGGTACATCATACTGAATTGAAAATCTAGCTGTGTTCTCTCTGTTTTTTGTCATCCAGTTGCCCAGTAGCAACGGACTCACCCTATTTCCTGGCTGATTTCGCACTGCTGATGTTCAAGGTGCAGGGGACATAGCCTGGTTCTTACTGCACACAGTTAGTCTGACAATTAGCTGGTGGTGTGTTTTATTAGCCCTGTTCAGTTCATTTCATTTCTACCGCCGCCATCAAGTTTCATCTTTTTTTTTTGTAGGTAGTAGGTCCGTGCTGTTGTTTTTTGTTTTATCTTTCGTTGCCTTTCCCTCTGCAGTCAACTGTGTGACCTGGGACTCCGCCATCCTCCAAGCAAGCCATTACCGAAGAAGGTGGAAAGAAGCCAAGATGATTTACACCACGTCCTCCTCTTCCTCCTCTTCCTCTTCCCTTGCCCAGCCCGGCCCCCTCCTGTGCGTGCGTTTCGGCCAACACAGGAGCCTGGATCCTGCAAAACCCTCGGGAACAACTCAGCACAGCTCAGAGAAGTCTCGGGAATGGCCTAAGTTTGTGCAATAAGAAGATTTCTGTTTTCCTTTTTAAAATTCTCCACTGCAGTCTCTTTAAATATCTCTGAGAAAGTACCCAGGTCAGACTGGAATTGCCCTACGATAGAAATAACCGAACACAAACAAACTGATAAAGAAAAAAAAAGAGTTGACTATTTTGTTTATTTCAATATTTATAAGAAAATAGTGCTGACACGGCACAGTATTTTTGTTTAAAGTCCCTTCTACTTCAAAAGTTAAAAAGCAATTTTGTGAAGACACGAAATCAAAAAAAGTACTTAATGGCAAATAAAGACTGATTATTAACTCTAAGGAAAAAGATCTCACCTTTTTAATAAGAAAATAAAGATCAACTCTGCTCTCTCAGGCTGCTTTAAAAAAAAGCCATTCATGTATGTGCTGTAGGTATTTTTTTTTTTTTTTTTCTGTGAATTGGATGTGGTGAGGAGTGACCAGGTTTTTTTTTTCTTCCTTTTTGGAAAGACTATTGGAAGTGTTGGTAATGATCATATGTTGCAGCTGACTGAGTGAAATAAATTAGCCACAAAGGCTATCAGCAGTTCCTCCTCCAGCACCTTTCCCCTACCTCAGGCAAGCCCTATTTATCTGAAGCTTGAGAAGCAGTTTGCTTCCTGGTTATCATGTCTGATGAGGCCTGGTTCAGAAAAGAATGCCATCTAATGATTGAATATATCTCTGCAGGTTTAATGGGTTTGAACATAGACAGGCGTCTTTAAAATAATGCAGCAAAGAAAAAAGAGTGAGACAGTAAATATATATCTGAGGTGGTATTCTCGCAGGTACCTTCTAAAGGAGGCTTGCAGAGGGAAGCCTTTTGTCTAGATGGCTTGGGGCACCTGAGATTCCAGTACTGTTCCCAAAGGCTAGGAAGACATACCTGAATGATAGAAACATCAAATTCGGTGTCTAGTGGGGGTGAAAACAGGAAGGCAGGTGTTCTAACATGTCCTTTTATGTCAGGTTGGTGGAAGAAAGAGATACAACCTCTGAAAAGTAGTTCAACATGGTGGCCTTGGAAGGAGCTGGGTATGACCAGCTGGCCACTGGGTTCTACTCCTGGTCTTCCCACAGAACTGATCTTTTACATGTTCATGCTGTGAAACTTCTCTCACTGGTGAGCCGTCTTCACACTCAACGTACAGCTGAATGCTGGATACTCTCGGTAGAAAAAGCCCACGAATCATAGTGTTACTGAAATGGTTCCAAGTATGAGAATCTCTCTTTTGACTTGAAAAGGGGCAGTTGGGTGGACACAACTTGCCTGCTGACCCTTCCAGGTTTCCCATTCAAGGCCAGTCCTGTGGTGGGAGATTACCAAAAGTGTCTTTGTGTCTTTCTGTAGCCCTTTTTGTGACATTTTCTGATGGAAAATGTCCTTTGTCAAAATGCTAATAATTATAATAATAATAATCCTCTCTCCAACCAACCCCCACAAATTACAACATGTGTAGAATTGTGATAAAGTTTTGCATAATGTAGGGTTTGTATCAAGTTTGTGTACGTTTCTGTTGAATAAAAGTCTGTTTCCAATGCTCCTATAGCATCTCTGTAAATTTTGCGTTGCCAGCCTCATCCTACATGAGTTCTCTTTTCACACGGTCCTGTGGAAGGGACTCGGGAGGATTCTGCCCACTTGCCTGCCTAAGAGTTGTTGACCCCTGTTGTTTTATTTAGAAGCATAGTCTAGAACAGCAGTTGTCACTGACTTAACTGACTAGGCGAGGCATGGAAGTGAACAATGCCCAGGGTTGGTGCCAGCATCTGCACTCACAGCCCAAAGTGGCTGTCAGTCATCCACCATTACCATCACCATCATCACTCCTCTCATGGTCAACATGGATTGATCGGGAGCATAGCTATATATCTAGCACTTAATATACCTGTTCCATGTTGCCATCATATCAGTGCCCAGGAGAGTAGTTTTGCACAAATAATGTAAAATTTGTGTGTACTGGAGAAAGATGAAATGTTCATGTTTTATTGCCTGAGAACTGCTTTTGGTATAGCCAGCTCAAGTTACTAGCAGGTGTGATTGTGAGCCTGACCCCCATGGAAGGCTTTTCCTGTGTGTGAAGGTATATACTCTTCTCTCATCTCCTCAGTCAGCCTTTCCAGCCAGGTCTTGTCCTGGGAGCATTGCCAGCTGCAGGTGGGGCGGGTTTCTAGGTGAGAATGAAATGTGGCGGAGCACAGAGATGGCACTGTAATCCAGCTGCAGGTAGAGCGGGTGTCTAGGTGAGAGTGGAGTGTGACCGAGCACAGCCATGGCACACTGTAATCCAGCTGCAGGTGGGGCGGGCATCTAGGTGAGAGTGGAATGTGGGAGCGTGCAGTGATGGGCACTGTAATCCAGCTGCAGGTGGGGTAGGCATCTAGGTGAGAGTGGAATGTGGAAGCGTGCAGTGATGGGCACTGTAATCCAGCTGCAGGTGGGGCGGGCATCTAGGTGAGAGTGGAATGTGGGAATGTGCAGTGATGGGCACTGTAATCCA
>NW_006408597.1:5334834-5354051 GCF_000296735.1 Chrysochloris asiatica
CACTGTAATCCAGCTGCAGGTGGGGCGGGCATCTAGGTGAGAGTGGAATGTGGGAATGTGCAGTGATGGGCACTGTAATCCAGCTGCAGGTGGGGTGGGCGTCTAGGTGAGAGTGGAATGTGGCGGAGAGCAACCATGGCACACTAATCCAGCTGCTACTCTGTTCTGTCTTCTTGCAGAATGAACATGATGACATTCATTAGGGACTTCATAAGTTTCCCTAGCAGTAAAAAAGGAATTTTGCATGTTTATTACACCCTCCCCCCCACCCCCCCCACTTCCTGGGGACTCCTGGTATGGTGCTATAGAGTAGGCCCTGGACTTGGAACTATAAGGTTGGCAGTTCAAATCCACCGGTTGCTCCTCGGAAACCCTATACAGGGTCAGTATGAGTTGGAACTGACTCGATGGCACTTAAAAACAACCCACTTCCTACAGCAACTCAAAATTTGAGACACTAGATATAGTTCACTAGGGAGTAAATACTTTCTTAGGAGGAAAGTGATGGCACCTAACTCCTTTCTTCCCCTTTGCTCCCTAAGAAAGGCTACCTTGATTCTGATGAGCAAACACTCTTCACCTAAAGTGTGTCTGTCACACCTCATGATTAAGACTTTCTTGGTAGACCTCATCTTTGGGCTGTTTATAGGGACAAGATATGTGCCATGGATGTGTAGTGTCGGTGTGAATAACTAAGGATAGAGAAGACCTAGGAGAATCGAATATCCATAATTGCAGGCCATGATGGAAGGGCAGCCATTTTCAAATGTCTGATGGACACATTTGAAAGCACATATGTGCTTTATATCTGTAGAAGGTCAGTGACCCAACCCCAAACCAAACCTAGTGCCAAAGAGTTGGTTCTGACTCAGTTACCCTGTATAGGATTTCTGTGACCATAAATCTTAATGGGAGCAGACAACCTCATCTTTCTCCTGCAGAGCAACTGGTGGTTTTGAACTGCCAACCTGTCATTAGCAGCTCAACACCTAATCTATGGTGGTGCCACCAGGGTTCACTGGCCACTGAACCAAAGAGAGGAAAAAAGTATCTGTGAACTCAAAAATGAGAAAGAGACAAAAACATCCAAGCAAAACTACTTTCCTTATCCTCGTGGAGATAATTATTATAAAGGGTTGGTTCTAGGACTGAAGATGCCTATGAGGAAAATGACAGTACCAGGGATGAGGGGCACTTACTGTTCAGTTTCAGGCCAATGGGGAGACAATGGGCAGGGATAGGAAATATATAGAGTGAGAAAGAACTTGTGCTCCAAATGGGATAGCACCTGCTCAGTTCAAGGGCTACTGCTGCAGGAATGTAGGCCCCGAGTCCCCAGGGGTTCTGGGTTTTCCAAAGCAGCCCAAAATTCCACACACAAAGAAAGTATTGGCAGTAAATGAAAAACTAACTGAAAATCAGCTTTGTGTGGACCAAGCCTACTATGACTGTGTATACTTTGATGGCTTTGCGGCAACTTTTACTCCAAGTTCTGCCATTCTGGGTAAGACTGAGGTGGAGGGTTAAATGCCTTGATTGGACTCCTTCATGATAGTAGGTCCTTGTCTTAACCTCTGGGTACATCTAGAGGTATCCTGATTAGAATTGTTATGCAATGGGAATGGGTCCCTGGGTCGATAGTGATTCAAGATGCAGCCCTCATAGACAGCATCCCCCATTCAGTCCCTCTTTCAGTGCTTGTAGATAGATGAAAGATCTTCCCTGGGAGGAGCCATATGATGTTGAGTTTAGAGATATGTAGAGTTGTTTTGCTCTGTTTTAAAATTTCACTTTATTCTTACCGTTGATCATTGGAGCCATTTATTATATCATATTCTTCTACCCTTCTTTCCTTTTCTGTGAACCCCAAGTCCTTGCATTTGATTGGAGCTGAATTTGAATTTTTTTTTGGTATTCCCAAAGCAGCAAATTCTGGACTTCCTTTGATTAAAAAGAGGTATAGATTTCTCCAGAATTTTTATTAAAATCTGTCTTTTAAGTAGTTGACATCTTATATGCATCTCATTTCAGAGGATGCTTTATAAGAGAAGATGCAAAGACTGTTCACTTGGGTCAGGGTTTGTTTGCTTGTTTAGTTTTATTTTATTTTGTATATGTGTTTTTTTCCTTTTTTTGTATATGTGGGTGTTACTCTGAATGTACAATAACTTTTCATTATGATTGAAAACAGGGGCTGGCAAACTTTTCCTGTAAAGGCTCAGATAGTAAATATTTTAGGCTTGTGGTATGGTCTCTGTTATAACTCAGCTCTGTGGTTGTCAGACAAGAGTGGTCATAACAACACTAAACTAACGGGCATGGCGGCATTACTGTAAAACGTTATTTACAAAAGCAGGTAGCTGTCTGGGTTTGACCCACTGACCGTAATTTACTGATTGCTGATTAGCAAAATAGAATTATACTATTATATTGTGTAAGGGGTGATGTATAAGGCATTTTCTAAGTGTTAGGATTAGGAAAGTGCATTGTGCATTTCATGACCAGGAGTCCTGGTGTGGCGCTGTGGGTTAATGCACCAGACTGCAAAGCCGTTTGAATTGCAAGGTTGGCAGTTTAAGCTCACCAGCTGCTCCTTGGAAACCCTGTACAGGGTCGTTATGGGTCGGAAACGACTCAACGGCACTTAACAACAACAACAACAACAATGTAAACTGGATGAGGTCTAGTGTGAAAACATTTCTGAGCTCCAAACAAAATGAAACAAAACAAAACAAAACAAAACCAGAATATGCTAGAAAGATGTCTACTAGATTTTCCACTATGGGTGCTCAGTGCAATGCTTTCCAAAAGTATCTATGAATAATGTAGCCATAACAATGACTCTTTGAGGCCAACATGACTAATTGCATCTTTAGCAACTTGTAATCCTGGTGTGGTGCTTTAGAATAAGCACTGGACTGCTAACCACAAGGGTGGCGGTTCAAACCCATCAGCCACTCCTTGGAAACTCCTATACATGGTTATGAGGTTCCATTGAGTTGAAACTGACTTAATGACACTTAGCAACAACTAGCAACTTAAATATGAAAAAAAGGTCCAACTTTAAAATAGTTAAGTGTGCATGCCAATGTCTCTTGTGGGTTCCATGTGCAGAGCTTCATATGCATGAGATAAATGAAGACTTGGGAGGGATGGAGTTGCTGTAGTTACAGAAATGGTCTCTTTCTGATGACTGTTGTTGTTGTTAAGTGCCATTGAGTCAGTTCTGACTCCTAGCGACCCTGTACAGGGTTTCTGAGGAGTGGCTGGTGGGTTTGAACCACCAACATTGTGGTTAGCAGTCCAGTGTTTATTCTATAGCACCACACTAGGACTTCTGAGTCTTTAATGACTCTGGTTCCTGGAAAATGTAAATTTGGGGGTGTAGAGGATGCTGCTGAGATGCGTTTCTTTCCAAGAAGTCACATTTTCGTGGGTATATTAAGGATCACAATACTTTCTCCCATTTTTTTTTTTTTAAATCACATCCCCCCAAAAATTCATAAAAAATAATTTTCCTTCATGGACAGGAGGTTCCTGATACCAGATCTACTACTGAATTGTAAACCTTTTTACTGATTGAATGTGAACTGAGCCTGAAGGGTGTGTTCCACACCACAGTTATTGACAGCAATTGGAATCCACATGATAAATGTATGCTCCATTTGTTCCAGGCTCCACCTTGTGATCACATCTCAGGTCACCCAGAAAGGCATAGGCTAGCAGAAGCAGGGTTCTTCTGACCCAAAGTTAGAAAATCCTATGCTTTGTATTTTCCATAAGCACAGTGTGAAGAGCACAAATCTCTTGCTACCTGATCTTTTCTATCATTTCTTATATCACAATAGGAAATAGCTTTTGGGGGAGAAATATCAATGGTTTAGCACGGACCTGACTGGTCCAATTATGTTGATTGTAAAAATAGTGATCATCTGGTGAAGAATAATCCGAGCCAAAGTGAATCTGAAAGTCCTAATGGAGCACTGTCTTTATTTTTAAGTAAGCAGGATATCAGGATGTGTTACATTGGAAATAACGTGCAAGAACCAGGAAGTCATTCTGCAGGTCTATTTAATATTTGAATTACGATGCCTTTGAATTATGGTGTTTGTGAGCAGTAGTGGACATATCATGGATGGCCGGAAGGACAAACAAATCTGTCTAGGAAATACAGCCAGAATGCTCCTCAGAAAGCAGGATGGTGAAACTGTCTTAGGTTCTTTGGACATGTTATCAGGAGGAACGAGTCCCTGGAGAAGGACGTCTTGTTTGGTAAGGTAGAAGGTCAGCTAAAAAGAGGAAGACCTTCAATGAGCAGGACTGACACAGAGGCTGCAGCAATTGTGAGGATGGTGCAGGACCAGGCGAGGTTTCGTTCTCTTGTACCTAGGTCGTTATGAGTGGAATCAACACTTACAAAAACTAACAACAACAACATTTAATATTTGACCTCACTCTGATAGAGTGAACTGGAAAAGACTGTAGAAGAAACAAGCACAGAGAAAGACCGTTAACAATGTTTAAAGGAATGAATGATAGTCCTTTGAGGAGAAGATTTAACATGGGGAAGAGAAAGTTTAGGGTTGCTTGACCATCTTTCTGTGTATCTTAGAAGAAGACAGTAGTTTTTTGTTCCAACTCACAGTATAGGGTTTCTGAGGCTGTAAATCTTTACAGGAGCAGAAAGCCTCATCTTTCTCCTGCAGAGCAACTGATAGATTCGAACTGCTGACATTCTGGTTAGCAGCTCAGTTTGTAATCCACTACACTACCAGAGTGATCAATTAATTAAACATCAGTTGAATGCTTCTATGTTGCTAACATTATGCTAGGTTTTGAAGAACATATGAAAGACGTAAAGGAAAATTAGAACAAACTTTTGGGGATGCATTCTATGTGCTAGTTGCCAAGTGTAGACATTTTACAGATGTTAGTTTATGAAAGTCACATAACAGCCCATTTCAGATTAAGATTACGATCCCAATTTTATAGAAATGGAAGCAGATGCTGATAGAATGAGTTAACAAACATAGTAGTAACAGCAAGGGAGGTCTGATTTTTCCAATTGAGGGTATTCTGGCTCAAAAATCCTTTCCACTGTACAAGACATCGTTTTGATTCTTGAGGACGAGAGACAGGTAGTTAACATATTACTCAAGACAAGACCATTTATTATGACCAACTTGGTGCAGACTGTGAGTGCCAGATGGGCTCAGCAACGGGTATTGACAGTGTAGGTTGAAGTAATGTGGGAGGGGAATCTTCATGGAAAGATGAATAGCGTTCAGGCCAGCTGAGAGCAACAGCTCAATCAGAGCAGATGAGCCTAAATGAGGTATTGGGAAGAAGACACCAAGCTGTGGTGTGGAGTGAGAATTATGGAGAGAGCATTCACATTATGTTGGGGCCTGATACACACAAAGGAATCCAGAACTATCGACGGCTAGCATGGGTTCTTGAGCAGGTTGAATGCGATGTTTAGGATGGTTATGTGAAGGTAGCTGAACTGGGCATGTCAAGAAGTTTGAGTTCATTAATACTTCCCAGCTACTCCTCAGAAAGCCTCTACAGGGTTGGCATGAATTGGAATTGACTCAACGGCACTTAACAATGCAACAACAACATCAGGCTGCTTCTGATCCCAGCCCTTGCAACAGGATCCCAGAATATACTATCTTCTGTGTGACATTTGTCCCACTGATTAAACATTCATTTTATTGAGTGTAAAACCTGGAGATTAACATAATTTTCCATCCAGTTTTCTTCAGAAACCAGAGAAGCTGCTACTACACTACCTACTGGTGTGTGGTGCTTTGGGAGGCATGTAAGTCCCAGCGTGGCGCTGTAAGATAACCACTAGATCTCAAGGTTGTGTGAGTCACAAGGTCACTGGTTCCATTTCACCAGCCACTCCTTGGAAACCATATACAGGGTCGCTCTGAGTCGGAACAGACTCGGCGGTACCTAACAACAGCAACAGGATATTCTAAAATGCTGGTTGGAGTCAGAGAGTATTTTATTCAGAGGACAATTTAAACTTTGGATCAAAATCAATGGTTATCTTTCTCATTAAGGTAGAAAAAGGGCCATGAATGTGAGGAAAAGCAAAGGAAACCAGACTCAAATTCTGGTTAGTGCCTTTGTTTACGAGTAGGAGCTCTGTGCCGTACATTGTCTGGGCACCCTGAGATAATTCGCATCTTGGAGGAATTAAGGAGTCCTGAAATTGCAACCCCTAAACCCTCACTCATTTCTAACACCTATTCTCTGCTATCCCCAGTTCACCTTGTTGATGGCTGTGTGTAAAGAATATGGATTATGGTCCTAAAGAATGGGACTGCCTTCTTCTCAGTGGCCAAGGATAGCTGGTGCCCCCTGGCATGCTAAGTAATAGCAAGTACACTTTCAATGGAATCTTCCTAGCAGCCTTGCCAGAAGTTATTATCCCATTTAGCGGATGACTAGATCAAAACTCGGAGTAGTTAAACGACTTGGCCAAGGCTGCACAGAGTGGTAGGCCTGAGACGAGATGCCAGATCTTCTTTCTTATGTTTGCTTTAGTGCACTTGTGTAGGCAAGTGTCAGGGACAATTGTCTTGGCTTGTTGTTGTTGTTGTTAAGTGCCTTCAAGTCAATTCTGACCTTTTGTTACCCTGTATAGGGTTTCCAAGGAACAGCTGGTGAGCTTGAACCACCGACCTTACAGTTCAAACGACTTTGCAGTCTGACGCATTTGCCCACGGTGCCATACCTAGAAGTGACAGAGCACTGGGCTGTCGATGGTTATCTTATAGCATAGAATTGAAGCCCACAGTAGAAGAATAGTCACTTTCCCTCTGAGAAAAGGCAGGGAGCAGTCATGGGGATGGACCCACTCCTCTTCTCTTCTCCTCTCCTCTCCTCCATCACTAATTTCCTCTCTCCATCACTTACACACTATCTGGGCCTTGTACAGCACTAGCTCACCAAACCCTTGCAAAATCCCTTTCTTGTATCTGCTACAGGTTGTAGCATCCATGGTGATCTGGCATCACCTTTGTTCTGGGGTTGTGTGTTAACTGTAGAGTCAGTGCAATGGGAAATGCTCTGTGACTGTATCCTGTATCTTGGCTTGAAACCCCGTGTATGCTCGTAGAAGATTCCCAGGCTTACCTCTGATGTCCATAGTATGTACATTGCAGGTAACTGAGTGGTTTTGCTCTGCAGAGGTTGAGAGGGTTGGTTTCAAAAGGAGTTTCCGCCTGATTGGCACAGAGAGCAAGTGGTCTTCTGAAACAGCAACTTGTCCTCCTGCTCCCTGTCCATTAATTCCAGGAAGGGCTCTGTGGCTCATCCCCCTCTCCCATCTCCCTCTTCTGCCTGTTCTTCCTGCTCTCTCCTTTGTGCCAATCACAGCTTCTTTCTGCTATCTGCCTCATTTGGGGGAAGAGAGCTCCAGGGCTCCCAAAATGTGGGAAGAGACATTAAAGATGGTTGATAAATGAGCCATCCCATCCCCCTATCCCCACCTCCACCCATCCTCTCCTCTGTGCTCCTGGAAGGGTCTTGTTCCAGGGCTTTCCAGGGAAACTACCCCCTCTATCCCCCCAGCCCCCACCCGTGGGCTTTTTGTCTGGACCAGATAGTGCTGGCTCTGAAGTTGGAGGAAAAGACGAGGGACTTGTCTCACTGAGTGCCAGTATACCTTACCCTCGGCTCTCTATGCTCATTGTCTTCTTTAACAACCCTAAGAATGAGAGTTTGGCCCCATTTTGCAGCTGAGAGAAATGAGGTTGAGAAAGGTTAAGTAACTTGTCCAAGATCAGTGTCTATTTGACTTCACAGGAGCACTGTGGTGTTAAAGAATAATACACTGGACTTCAAGGTGGGTATGAACTGCAGGAGTGGCAGTTTAAAATCACCAGCCACTCCTTGCAAACCCTATACAGGGTCACTATGAATTGGAATCAACTTGACAGCATTTAACAAAAACAATAACCACAAGGTCAGCAGTTCAGACCCACCGGTCACTCTGTGAGAGAAAGATAAGACTTTCTACTCCCATCAAGATTTATAGCCTCAGAAACACCGATATAGGGTCACTATGAGTCAGAATGGACTCTGTGGCACCCAGAGGTGCCTCAGAAGAAAGGTGACCTACTTCTGAAAGGTCACAACCTTGAAACCCTGACGGAGTAGTTTTACTTTTGTAACACCTGGAGTTGCCGTGAGTTAGCATTGACTCCGTGGCAACTGGGTTTGATTGATTTGACTTCCAAGTCTGTCTTCTTTTCTATTCAGCCATTTCACAGCAAGTGGTGACCCTCTCTTAATTCCCCTTTAAGTCAAAGGCTCTGGGCGGCTGTTCAGTTTTGTTTCCCTTCATCCAATTTCTTCTGTAGTAAAAAGAGTTCTGCTGGCCTTTGGGAGGATCCACCTGACTGTGAGCTCTGTTGCTCATTGGCTGGTCATCATTGTGGGATAAGACCAGTCTGCTAATGAATCTGAGCTTCCCAGCCAGGACAAGCTGGGCCACTGAAAAGGCTGAGCTCCCCTGTGCTGGACAGCTCTGCTCCACCATTTCAAGTGGCTGGGAGCTTCTCACAAAGGAGTCCTGGTGATCAGTACTTAAGTGTTTGATTGTTTGCCAAAAGATTGGTGGTTTGTCCCCAACAAATGCTCTGTAGGGAAAAGATGTGAGAATCTGCTTCCATAAAGATTTGTTATTTTCAGACTCGCAGACACCCTGTTTTCTGAGGCTGTAAATCTTTGCAAGAGCAGAAAGTCCCATTTGTCTCCCTTGGAGTAGAACTGCCGATCTTATGGTGCAAAGTTCAGTGCTTATCCCACAAATCCACCATGCTCCCAAAAACATTTAGAACCTCAGAAATGCTATGGGACAGTGAGTTGGAATCTACTTGAGGGCAATGGGTAAATGGGTCAAGTTCACACTCCAGGCAGGGGTGGGAATTTTCTGGAATTTCTTTGCCTCTCATTACCTCAGTTGACTGACCTTGACCTGCTTTAGAAGACATATGCCTCCAACTTTGCAAATAATAAATCCAAACCCGTGTTAGTCAAGATGATCTTGAAAGTTCTAGGATGCTATTTTGGAGACAAGATAAATTGAAAAAACGAAAAGCAGCCTTTCCTTTTTTCTGAGCCCCTGTCTTCCTGCCTTACCCCCATTGACCAAACAGAAGTGTGTTGCTTAGAGAGGTGCCTTTTAGAGTTGTCCTTCTGGAAATTTCTCCCTCCCAAGAAAAAGATGCTGAATGCTCAGTGACCAGAAATATTTTGGCTCTGGGGTACTGATGTGCATTCATCCTTGTGGAAAGCAGGGTGAGGAACAGACAGTCTTGTGGGTGAGGCCCCTGGGACCCTTGTTTGTGGTGGTAGCTGAGCAGTAGAAGGCGGAGCCACGGGAGCAGCAGGAGTGCTATGCATCCCAGACTCCAGATTTCTCCCTCTTCCCCATCTTTGACCATATCCTCTCAGGAGCCAAGGCCATGTGGTGGAAAGACTTAGGAGACCTGGGCTAGACTTCCAGCTCTGCCACGACCTTGTCCTGTGGCCTTAGGTAAGTCACTTCACCTTTGGGGGATTAAGTTTCCTCATGTATATAAAGAAGGTGTTGGACTAGATGGTCTGCAAGATTCACTCTGACTCTGACAGTTTGAGATTCTGAATTGACCAATAAAGAAACACAGAACACTGCTGGTTGAGAAACATGTTTGCGTTTTCTTTTTTAACTTCTTTATTGTGAATAGGGTGACGGTTTACAGAGCAGATCAGTTGTCCAACAATTCATGCACATGTTGTTTTATCTCCTTGATTGCAACCCCTTCAATGCAGCATCACTCATCCCACATCCTCCTGAGCTTTCTGTTTCCTTTCCTTCTTCTTTTCTAACCCTTCTGAACTTTGTTCTTGAGTAAATGCTGTCCTTTTGATCTCAAATGCTAGATATTCTAAGGTGTGAATACCGCCCTAGAGTTTTTGCTCCCTTTAAAGAGTTATCTATTGTTTGGCTGAAAATTGAACCATGGGGGTGAGTTCATTTTCAGATCTGTAGAGGGACTAAGGGCCAGAGTCTCTGGAGTTCCAACAACCTCCATCTGTCCAGTAAGCTTGGTATTTTCTGAATTTTGTTTCACAGTTTTCTCCCATTCTATCTAGGACCTTCTATTGTGATCCCTTTCAGAGTTGGTAGTTGTAGCTGGGCTCCACCCAGTTCGTCTGGTCTCAGTGTGTGGAGACTAAAGTTCATATGTTCCATTAATCCATTGGACTAATTGTTCCAATGCTTCTTCCAGGCATCTTAGATGGCCACGAAGAAGCTTTTAAGACCTCAGGTGCTACTTAACAAAGTAGATTATAGAACATTGTCTTTGTGGACTATGTTATGCCAACTGACCTTAGTGATCCCTGAAACCATAGTCCTGAGCCCCCAGGTCCAAGACTCATTCCCTCAAGGTGTTTAATTATGTCGAGAAGTTTTCATAACTTTGCCTGCTGTGTACTTTCCTACGTTCATGGGTATATTTGCAGTGTGTGCATATATCTGTCAAACCTATATGTACTTGTGGAGATGCTACTTTCCCTTCCCATGTTTGCATTTTTACTGGAGATATTTGGAAACCAGGTCTGTAATACAGTGGAATAACTTCAATGGTGGAAGGGTTCTATTACCAAGTATGTCTTGGATAATAGATTCTCTCTGTCCATCTACCCTTTGTCCTCATAGGCCCATCTGCCTGTTATACTGACTGAAGGGGCAGATGGAGAAATGTCTTGGCTAGAGTTAGATGGGGCCTCTACTATGTGGTTCAGGGTGAACACATGACACTGAATTGCAGAGAATTGTTGGACTCTCCCAGCTCTGGCTTCACAGAGGTCAGGACCCATGTCCCACAGGCTGGGCTCAGTTCAGATGACGCTGTTTTGACCACAGGCACCACCTAAGCTATTGGGTGCAGAGAAGAAATGACTGAGTTTTCAAAAGTAGATTTCTAAATCTTTCTTCTGAGTCTCCTCTGTGTAGGTTCAAACTTCCAACTTTTCATTTATCAACAAAGCATGTTAACCGTCTGCACCACCCAGGGGCACCCTTTTCCTTGGAAGCCAGTCCAGTTCCTCACCTTGAACTCTGTGGGGTTGGGGCTTGGAGGTGACCTTGACCTGGATTTGCATTGAAGTAAGCCAGACCCTTAATCAAGGATCCTAGAATGTGGTGAGGGCTGAGCAGAGCAGTTCCTCATCATCCCCAATCCCCATTCTGAGATTCACTATTTTCTCAGGGCATCCTGGAGAATAGAGGGGACAGGATGGTTGTAGAGAAGACAGGATGTTAACACAGGTGGACAGGCACTGTGACCCAGCACTCTGACTTGGGAGGCCCACTGGATGGCCAGATAGTCCAGTGATTTCCAAGAGCTGCTCAGGCCTTCAGTGGAGCTCCTTGGACCTGGGCCTCCTTGTACCAGAAGGTGAATAGGGTGAAGAGTTTCCCCCACTGCCTGTTTCCAGTGACTGAGTGGTGTAACAGTTACTGGCATGGATGATGGAATAAGAGGTGAGTTTGTACCTTGCCTCTGCCACCTCCTTGCTAAATTACTTTTCTGAGCTTCAGCTTCTTTTGTGTATAAAATGGTACAAATAATAACCAGATCACAGGTTGTTTGAAGAGTTAAGAGAAAAAGTATATTCAAGTGCCTAGCATATAGGAAGAACTCAATAAATGCATTGTAATGTAATACCCCTCAGAGTATTGAGTTTCTGCATCGTTTAAGATTTCATTGGAATTCTGCTTTCCAGAATAAGCAAGGACCAAAAGCTCTTCTCCTGGCTCTTCTCTATTCCTACCCATTCCTTTAGCTTCCTTCTTCTTTGTCTCCTACTTTCTTTCCATTCCTCCCCCACACTCCTCCCCTAAACCAAAACCCACTGCATTCGAGTCGGTTCCAACTCACAATGTCTCTATATAGGATCCCCAAGGTTGTAAATCTTTATGGAAAGAGAAAGCCTCCTTTTTCTCTCTCGGAGATGCTGGTGGGTTTGAACTTCTGACCTGCAGCTAGCAGCCCAACATGGAGCCTACTATGCCACTGGGGCTCCTCTTCCCAGTGTTACTAATTCCTCCTCTGTCCCGTCCCCCTCTTCTCACTGTAACTCTCCTCTCTGCCTCACTATTCTGATGACCTGAAATGATCTCCTTTCTTTACTTATTCATGTTCTAAAGTGCATCCTGGAAATTCTGAAAGCTGCTGTTGTCCAATTGATTTCTGTTTGCTGCGAGCTCCGCCTTCTACCCCCATGAAGACATACCCCTAAACAAATGCTCTCCTTTTGGCTGGCAGGATCCCCACGACCCCTTTAGATGGGAATTTTTCTATAATGATCTTTCTCCATTTTGAATCTTTTAAACTTTTTACTCCTTGGGTTCCCAACCACCATGGTAAGTAGAGTGAGGAGTCTGGAATTCAGGGGAGAAGTTAGTGCCATACTTACAAGGATATAAAACCCAGTAGTTGAACAGCCAACTCCATATGTATCTGAGTAGAACTGTGCTCCTCAGAGATTTCAATGACTCATTTCTCAGCTCACCAGATCTTTCTTCCAAGGCACTTCTGGATGGACTTAAACCTCCACCCTTTGGTTAGCAGTGACCAGGCATGTTAACTGTTTGCACCACTAGGATTCCTGTGAGTGTTAACCCACAGTACCACACCAGGACTCTATAAGTGTGCAGATAGTATTTAAAGGAAGTAAGTCTAGCTAGAATAAAGACCAGTCCCGAGTAAGGAAGAAGGGGAAGATCTAGCAAAGGAGACTAAGAAGGAACAGCCAGGAAGGGAGGAGGAGGACAGGCAAATGTGGGAGGGGGAGTTGGAGAGTACTCACTCGTTCAAGGAGTTGGTCCATAAAGAGGAGCAGAGGAATGGGACACTAAATGGAGGGAAGCTTGCTCAAGAAGGGTCTCTTTGTGAGGCGTAGACTCTAACTACTTATTTCTATGCTGACAGAATGGTCTACTGGAGAAAGAGATGATTCAAGTGTGAGAGGGACTAATGTCAGTTGCAACTCATAGCAGCCCTATGTACATCACAGTGAAGCATCTTCATAATTATTGCTATGCTTGAGCCCATTGTTGCCACTGTGCCAAACCATCTCATTGGGGTCTTCTTCTTTTTCATGGATCCTCCACTTTACCAGGCATGATGTCCTTCCCCAGGAATTGGTTCTGCCTGATAGCATGTCTGAAGTATGAGAGACAAAGTCTTCTTACCCTGGTTGCTTCAAGGAGAAATCCAACTGTACTTCTTCCAAGACAGATTTATTTGTTCCTATAACAGTCCATGGTGCTTTCAATATTTTTCTCCAATACCATACATAGTTCAAGTGAATTGCTTTTTCTCCAGTCTTCCTTATTCATTGTCCACTTTTCACATGTATATGAGGTGATTGAAAATACAATTGCTTTGGTTAGGCACACCTTAATCTCAAAGTGACATCTTTGCTCTTGAACACTTTAAAGAGATCTTGTGCATTAGATTTGTCTAATGCAATACACGTCATTTGCTTTCTTGCTGGTATTTCCATGAACTTTAATTTGGATTAAAGTAAAATGAAGTCGTTGACAATTTCAATTATTTCTGCACTTACCATGATGTTATTTATTGGTCCAGATGTGAGGATTTTTGTTTTCTTTACATTGAGGTGCAATCCATACTGAAGTCTTTGATCTTCATCAATATTTTAAGTCCTCTTCACTTCCAGCAAGAAAGGTTGTGTCTTCTTCATATCACAGTTTGTTAATGAGTCTTCCTTTAATCCTGATGCCACATTCTTTTTTTTTTTTTACGTTCTTTTTCATGTAATCCAGCTTCTTGGATTATTTGCTCAGCATACAGATTGAATAAGTATATTTAAAGGATACAACCCTGGCACATACTTTTCCAGATTTTAATCCATTTAGTATACCCAGTTCGAACAACTGCCTCTTGTTCTATGTACCGGTTCCTCATGAGCACAACTAAGTGTTCTCGAATATCCATTCTTCACAATGCTTTCCACAGCTTGTCATGACCCACACAGTTGAAAACTTTGGCCTAGTCAATAAATCACAAGTAAATATCTTTCTGGTATTCTCTGCTTTCAGCCAAGATTCATTTGATGTCAGCAATGACATCTCTTGTTCTATGACATCATCTGAATCCCACTTGAATCTCTGGAAGTTCCCTGTCCAAGTACTGTTGCAACTGTTTTTTAATTATCTTTAGCAAAAGTTTACTTGCGTGTGATATTAATGATATTGTCCAATGATTTCCATATTCTACTGGGTCACCTCTCTTTGGCATGGCACTATATGGATCTCTTCCAGTCAGTGGGTTAAGTAGCTGTCCTCCAAATTTCTTGGCATAGATGAGTGAGTGCCTTCAGTGTTGCATCAGTTTCTTGAAAGATTTCCATTTGTATTCCATCAATTCCCAGAGCTTGTTCTTTGCCAATGCCTTCGGTGCAACTTGGACTTCTTCCTTCAGTACCAGTGGCTGTTGATTATGTGCTTGAAATGGTTGCGCATCCTTATGTTCAATGGTTGATGGAAAATGGTTGATCTTTATTAGAGTGTATTTTAAGTCCTCATCACTTCTAACAAGCAAGGTTGTGTCAGCTTCAGATCACGGGTTGTTGATGAGTCTTCCTCCAATCCTGATGCCATGTTTTTCTTTATATAATCTGGTTTATTGGATTATTTGCTCAACATGTAATCCAGCTTCTTGGATTATTTGCTCAATATACGGATTGAATAAGTATATTAAAAGTATACAACCCTGGTGCACATCTTTCAAGATTTTCAGTCATTCAGTATTTCCTTGTTCTGTTCGAACAACTGCCTCTTGGTCTATATACAGGTTCTTCATGAGCACAATTAAGAGTCACAGAATACCCATTGTTTACAATGTTGTGCATAGCTTGTCATTATCCTAATAGTTGAAAGCCTTTGATTAGTCAATAAATCACAAATATTTCTGGTATTCTTTGCTACCAGACAAGGACCACCTGATATCAGTCATGATAGTTTTGGTTCCATATCATTTTATGAATTTGAGTTAAATTTATGACAGCTCCCTTTTGATGTATTGCTGCAACTATTTTTAAATTATCTTCAGTAACATTTTTATTACATGTGATATTAATGATATTGTTCCATACTTTCTGCATTATATTGGATCACCTTATCATATATTGTTTGATTCCTTTACTGCTGAAACAAAGTTTCAGGTATGCGAGGCTAGGCACCAGGTAAGAGTAGAGGACTGGCTTTGAGTAGGAGTTGGGACAGTTCATTCTGATGCTAGGTAATAGGAGAGGCAAGTGTAGGAATACAGGCACAGGGAGTTGGCAGTTGGGGTATGGAGAAGAGATACTTTTACTATGATTGTTTATGTTTTCCAATGAAATCAGGAAAATGTGAGAAAGGAGGATGAGGTTGGGAGATTTAAGAAGATGGAGAGACGTGAAAGTGTGGGAGACTGGTTTTACCCGGGCAGTATGGTGGCATTGCTAAGATCCATGGTGATCTTTTATATGGAGACCAGTCAGCTGAGTGGTATAGTTTTCTTTGTATGGTTATAGGCACATGTAGATGGAGAGTTGGTTTTAACTAGCATTTGGATTTCTGGTGTGGTGCTGTTGGATCAGCACTGGACTGCAAACCACAAGGTCATCCGTTCAAACCTCCAGCTGCTCCTTGGAAATCCTATACAGGGTTGTTTATGAGTTGGAACTGATTAGATGGCATTTAACAACAACAAGGGTAAAGAGGACACAGGCGAGATAAACTATGTGAAGGCATGGTTTAGAGATGGATTTAATTTCATGAGAACAGATGCTGTGAGGGGCTGGTGTGTGTGGGGAAGTGGAGGGTCGATGGATTTGAGATCCTGAAGAGAGTAAAGACTTGATAGTGACCATTTCAGTGCTCTAAATAAGTAAGGGCCAACTGACTTTAATAGTTATCTTATTACTTTGTTCATTGATCTACTTATTTCTGAAAATAGACATAATAAAACATATATCATTGCAACAATTGCTGCATATCCCATTCACTGACATAGATTACATTCTTTAAGTTTTATAAACAATCTCTCTCTTTTTCAAATCATCCCACCACCATTCAAATACACTCATTGCTCACTAAGCAAAATATCTTCCCCCCACTCCCTCCTATGTCTGATAAACACTAATAATCTTTGATTTCTATATATTTGCTTGTGTGGGAGTCCTTGTGTGGACTGCAAAGTCAGTTTGATCTGCAAGGTCAGCAGTTCAAGCTCACCAGCTGCTCCTCAGAAATCCTATACAGGATCGCAATGATTTGGAACCGACTTGATGGCACTTAACAACAACAACAGGATCATATGCTATTTGTCCTTTTGAGTATTTGTCCATTTTTCTATGAACTTTCTGAAGCCCCCTTGTATCTCACCCAGCTTGATGTTTTCAAGGTCCAGTGCCTCGGTGACATCCATTAGGACTTCAATTTTCTTTGTGGCTGAGTAACATTGGAACCCTGCTGATGTAGTGGCTTATACGTTGGCCTGCTAACCTCAAGGTCAGTGGTTCAAATCTATAAGCCTTTCCACGAGAAAAAGAGGAGGCTTTCTGCTCTTGTAAATATTTACAACCTTGGAAACCCTACACAGGGCCACTGTGACTTGAAATCAATTCCACGGAAGTACGCTTTGTTTTGAGTAGTATTAATTGTCCCCTTTTGATTTGGATTTAGGTATATTCCTCTTAAGAAATTTGAATAGGCACTCAAATACAGAAGCAGCGCTTGTTCTGGGGCCTGGTAATTCATTCATCAAGTGTTGTTGTTATGTGCCATCAGGTTGCTTCCCACTCATAGTGACCCTGTCTAGGGTTTCTAAGGAGCAGCTGGTGAGCTTCAATTGCTGATCTGATCTCCCAATTCAAACCAACTTTGCAGTTCGGCACATTAACCCATAGTGCTACACCAGGACTCCAATTTAATTCATTTTGCATAGATATACAACAGTTCACATAGACACAATGGAAAGTATCATTCTTTTTTTACCCCAGATAGATCAGTCAACTTATCCTACAAACACTAGGGTAGGTGTGTATGTTTGTTCTTACTGATAGCAAGGAAGATTTCTAAATGCTCATCTAAAAGACTTCATCTTGGAGGGAGGGTGTATGTTACCTATCTCAAGATGCAGAGAGGAAGTGAAGGTCTGTTTATGCACGATGCCCATAGGTCGCAGGCAAACAGAACCGCTCTCAGGAAGACAGCTTATGTCTGGGCCCTGGCCAGTATGAATTGATACCCTCTGCATCCAATAATCACAGGACTGTCTAAAACTCTGAAGTGTATATTGACAGTAAGCTCTGTGGTTGTTAGAGAAATGCATAACTTCCAGAAATGGATGCAGAGGTTCGGTAGTGACCAAAGAAAGTGGAGTGGCAAAACCGGGCCTTTTTGTCTGTTCCTTTTTTGGTTTTTAGGGTTTTCGAGTTTAACAAAGCAGGAGCACATGCCCGATCTCCATAATCCTTGAAATAAAACCATGAGATGGGCAGGGAGTATTTTGGAGATCAGATGGGTTGGTGGACTTTTCCCTGGCCCTACAGACTTGAGTTACAGCGTTGGCTGCTGATATGTGCAGTCCCTGGGATCGGTTTGTATAAATGGTTAAAGCTCTTCACTGCTAAACAAAAAGTTAGGAGTTCAGGTTCACCTAGAAAGGGTGAAAAGTGTGGTGGTCTCCTTGAAATACCAACACTTGGAAAGTATACAGTCACAGGACATCGGTTTGATTTCTGCTTCTGTTCTTTTTAATTGGAGAACAGAAGAAGGCTGCACAGAACGGGGCCATTTGAGCTAGATTTGAAGCAGGCACAAGGTGAAAGTGGCATTTCTTGTATTCTTTTGTTCATATACAAAGTGATAATTTACTAATTCAGTGAGTTGTTTTGGTGGAGAGGTGGGAAGCGTGACTAGAGAGATCAAAGACTGAGTGAATATCCCAGAAATGGGAGAGAATGAGTTTAGGGCAGAGCATCTCGCATGTTCCAAGCTTCTTTTGCCAACCGCAGCATTCCTCGACCCACCCTGCACTGTTTTCATGAACACTATATGTGTGGGCTGGAGTCCTGGTATAGCAATGTAGGATAAGCACTGGACCACAAGCTTGGCTTGAACTGCGAGGTTGATAGTTCAAATCCACCAGTCACTCCTCAGAAACCCTATACCGGGTCACTGTGAGTCAGACCTAATTCAATGGCACTAATAACAACAATAACATATATGTGGTTGTGTTATTTACATGGCTGTGTTATTTATGTGAACACATTTTTAGCAAAAACAATGGTATTGCTAAAATGCAGATTTTGATTGAGCAGGTCTGGGGGTGTTTCTAATAAGCTCCAGGTGAGGTTGTACTGTTGGCCTATGGACCACTCTTTGTAAACTTGTCAGAGTGTAGAAAACTTGTTTGACAGTGAATGGGAGTTGAGAGATAGGACCGAGAGACCTTCCTTCATGTGCACAAGTTTTAAGTCTACAAAAACCAGGTGTTTGTTGGAGAGGTTATGGCAAATATTTTTTGGTGTGACACCTACCTAAGATAACAATGCTGGTTGGGGGTCAGTTGTGGGGAAAGAAGATGAATCTAAAATAGGGTAGCTGTGACCAGATGGCAAAGGACTTGTGATGCTAAGGAGCTCACTTCATGCTGTAGACATGAGCTACCGAGATTGCTGAAGAACAAGTGTGCTGAGACTTCATAACTAACCGAGCAGAAAAATATCAATCACCATGAAAAAATGTGAAAGAATTCTTCAGATTATTTTCTGTTGAGGGGGCTTCAAAAAGTTCATGAAAAAAAAAAAGAAAAGATAATGGAATTTTTCCACTAACAGTTTGAAGACCCCTCATAGTTGACCGTCAGCACATCCACAAAAACAAGGTTACCATTTGAGTGAAAGTCCTACTTGTTTATACAGGATCTTAACTCATAGAAAGGAAAAGAAAAATAAAATATTTGCTCAGTGGCTGGATTAAGGCTGGAACCCTTAATTCTAACTAAGAACAAAGCAAAACAAAACACCTGTTGCCACTGAGTTGACCCTGATTTATTGAATTCATGGCATCCCGTGTATGTTCATGGTGTGTTCATGTTCATGCTGTATAGAGTATTCATGAGTCA
>NW_006408597.1:5358176-5362901 GCF_000296735.1 Chrysochloris asiatica
CGGGTATTCTGTGTTGTTGTTGGCGGAGCTCTCTGCTATACGTCCACCCGATCCGCCATCTTGTTTGTTCTCCAGCTGCTGTCCTTTTGGTTAGAAGTTGAGCATGTTAACCATTCACACCACCAGGAACTCCCTCAATTCTCACAAAAGGCTTTCAACACATTAAGCTTGATAGCATCTAGCTCAGAGATCAGCAAAACAGAAGAAGGCCCTCAGTAAGATGATTGACACAGTGGCTGCCCTCCTGGGCTCAAACATGGTAGTGATTGTGAGGATGGTTCAGGACTGGGCAGTGCTTCACTCTGTTTAACAGAACATCTCTGTGGGTCAGAAGTAACCTGTAGCATCTAACAACAGCAGCTCAGAGGTAGCAATTAGGTTGGTTCTTGCATACAAATTCATAGACTGCTAATAGTTGCTTGGGGTGTTGTATTGAGGAGGATCCTGAGATCTTGCCCATTGAATATTGGAAGAGAAGTTTCCACTGATTAGTGAGGTCTGTCATGAAGATGGAAGGAACAGTGGCATGTATTAGGTGATCCCTGAAGGGGGCAACAATTTCTGGTGATATATTTCTAATTCTCTCATACTTATTACTTTGGTGGATCAAGGCCAGTCCATGATATTCAGTACCTTTATTTTCCTGTTTCTGAAATGGAGTTGATCGCTACTTATCCAAAAGGGCTTTTTAAATCTTCAAACAGCTGAGGATGCTTGTCTAGTTTTACAAAATGCCAGGAAAGGCTATCCTTCTAGATGAATGCTTGCCTAGTTTACTCTAATATTGACGGGCATTTTTTACTGAATAAACGGAATAGACTATGTGTCTTAGGGCATCATTTCTATTAAATCTGAAGACAGATGCTGGTAACTGGAAGTAGTCATTGATTTACTTTCTTTTGTACTATCCCAACTCTCTGATTTCTCCCGAGGAAGAAAATAAAACCCATGTAAAAATCAGCTCTTTTAGTATAAGTAAACAGTGAGATCCATTCTGATTCACGAATTTGTTGGATAAATGTTTGCTTGATTGCAAAGAAAAGTCAGATTCACCTCGATGAAAATTTGACCCATGGAAAACGATCCGTCAGTTGGACTGAATGACAGGAGCAGAGCAGACCTGGGGTGCCTCTGTGCTGGGGTTTGAAGCAAGTGCTGACTTAATTCAAGGCCAGATGGAGCTGGTTTTGATGCGCTCCCGTGGAGCCCGAGGATGCTGCTCCTTTAATCCATGTTGTTTCAGCCTGATTTGTGTTTTTCTTGTTGAAGGACACCAGTGGCCTCAGGGGCTTGAGACACCTTTGTGAGAGACTTCAGGGAATACTGATTGTCACCATCCTCCTTCTTTTCCTTGTCTGTTCTCCTGGCATTGCGTTTTGGAAAATGAATTAGGGATGAATGTGAACAAGGGAAATGATTCAAAGCCATTGTTGGGCTGGGGACAGAGTTACGGATGCTTTGACTGTGGCACAATCTGGTGACTGTTAAAAAAGGAGCCTATGTCTGCTTTTCTGTTGCTCTCCTAAATAAGGTGAGTCGGGAACATGGCTGTCCTTCCTTGACTGACAGTGTAATGGAGGTGTCTGGGGCTGATGTCAACTCTGCTCTGGATGCCAGACTTCTTTTTGTGTTCTTCTCAGAGGTTTCGCAGGGAGAGCTGTTGATGGGCAGTCCATTCAGGGTGGCCCTAGGGGGGACATGGACAACCGGCACTGTGTGGGAAGACAGAGTCAGACTGGATGGGAGAGCTGTAGAGAATGAGGTCAGGGGATCTGTTGAGATACTCAGGCATCCAAGCCCACCAGCTCAGGACTGGACTATTCCCTGCAACCCCAAAGATCCCTTTTGTGTGGTTGGACTGCCACTCCTGGCTATTCATCCCCAGGGTTTCCTAGGATTAGTAACGATCAAATGGTGAGGCCTTGATGTCCTCCCATATGCAAAGAAGCCTGGCTTCCTGAGGGATTTTGGTAAAGGTGGAGGTCCAAAGGGGCCTTGGAGGACTACCCGTGCACCTGTGTGGGGAAACTGAGGCACTGTGAGATTCAGTGCTACAGCAAGCTTCTTATGAAGAAAAAGGAAAATGGTGCTCAACTTCACAGCTTACATAAGAAGCTGGTGGAAGCAGGACTGCTACCTACATTTATTTGGGGTTGCCACCCCAGGACATGATGTAGACAAAGACAACAGGGTGAAGTAGATTCTAAAGGAGTAGAGTGTGAGGACATAGATTCTACAACAACTCGCTGCCTGAGCCTTGGCTCCCTTACCTGTAAATTAGGGATAGTCCTCTCTGCCTGCTTACCTCACAGGACTGACTGCCTGCATTCCTCATGGTGGGGAATCAAATGAAATTCATTAATGTAAAGATGTTTGCTGTAAAATCTACTAAGTAATTATCATTAGGGTACCCAACTAGTGTTTTTCTTAGGCTAAGATACTAGTTGTGGATTGTTGGTTGGCTCATATCAATTTGGTGGTATTTCTAGGTAGCCTTTGACCCTCTAACATTGGGGACTTATTTCAGGAAACTGAAGTGGAAAGTTTGTTGGAAGAGAGAGGTAGACTTTGACAGATGGAAGGCTAGAGGAATAGGAGACAAGACCAGAGGCCAAAGATTGTGGCCACTGATGGAGTGTCTGCTGGAGGCCACACTGGGTAAAAAAGTGGTTTGCTCCCAGCAAACGGAAAGTGGATGCCTTCATGCTGCTCCAGATTGTGAGGACTCATGCCACTTTTTTTTCTTTTTTTCGGTCATCCCCTCAATGCTAGTTGCATCATCTTAGTTTCCACCTTTAATGGTTTTAAAGAAGATTCATTAGAAAATTAACAGCCCTCCAGGGAGGAGAGGGAGTCAGATAAAGTTCCACAGCCCATTTCTGCCCTACATTGTTCAGCCAAGTGCTAGGCCTCACCAAGCCTGGGAACACAGTCTATATATTCCTGTCAAATGTCCTGCCAGTGTCTGCTTTCCCAGAGCCAGCTGACCAGACTCCTAAGTGTTCCTCCTTTGCTGCCATATTAGTTACCTATTGCTGTATAACAAACTACCCCCAAACTCAGCAACTTAAAACAGCAAACATTTATTTACTCCCCTAGTTTCTGAGGGCCAGGAATCCGGGAATGGCGAAGCTGGGTGGTTTGGCTCAGGTTTGCTCATGAGGTTGCCGTCAAGATATTTCCTGGGGCTGCAGTCATCTCAGGGCTCACGAGGGGCCGGAAGAGTCTCTCGGACCAGGTCCTCAGTGTTTGCTGACTGTTGAGTAAAGGCCACTCTCATGCGGGCCTTTCCACAGAGCAATTCAAAACTCAGCAGCTAGTTTCCTCTAGAGTGAGTTATGAGAAAAAGACAGAGCGAGAGAGAACAGTACCTTTTAATGACTTAGTCTCTATAATTACACCCTCTTTCTTGAACTTGTTGTAAGTAAGCCACTAAGCCCAGCCAACTAGTGGGTTATGAGTTGGGCTGCAAACTGCAAGGTCAGCAGTTCGAATCTACCAGCCGCTCTGCAGGAGAAAGATGAGGCTTTCTGCTCCCATATAGATTTATAGCCTCGGAAACTGTGTGCAGGCTTGCTATGAGTCGGAACTGACTCAGCGGCACACCACCACCACCACCACCACACTCAAGCAAATAGGAATAAGCTCCATTTTTTGAAGGAAGGAGCATCAAGTAGTTCATGGACATTTTTAAAAGACTACCAGGGCCACCATGTTGCTGCCTAGTGAACGTTTCCATTCTCAGCTCAGATTCAGTCAGTCTCATGGTGCTACCACACTGGCCGTTGACCTTGGTTTTCCTCCTGGCTCCCACACCTGAGGAATTTGCATGACTACCACTTTACTAAGGAGTCCTGGTGGCACAATGGTTAAGCACTTGACTGCTAATCAAAGGCTGGTAGTTTGAGCACACCTTGCAGGTTTTCAGGAAAAAAAACCTTGAAATCTGCTTCCATGAAGGTGATAACTTAGGAAGCCCTATTGGATGGCTCTACTCTGTTGAATGGGATTGCTGGAAGTCAAGGATCAATTCCACAGCATGGTAGCAACCACCACCACTGGATTAGATGTCTGAGACTGTGTTTCCTGAATGCTCCACTAGGACCTGCCCCAGTCTTGTGGGAAGGGCTCAGACGCTTAGGACTGAAGAGCTTCAATCAAAAGTCAGAGGGAAAAAAATGGCTTCCAGTGGGACTTGATACAACTCCTGAGGGAAGGTCACACACGGATGTTGGCAGAGCCTCATTTGGCCACGGAAGCTACATCAAAACACTGGACCACAAGGTCAGTTTGAACTGCAAGGTGGGCAATTCAAACCCATCAGTTTTGCTCCTTGGAAACCCTTTACAGGGTTGCTATGAGTTGGAACGGACTCGACAGCACTTAACAATGACAATTTCAAAGAATGGAATCAGAAATAGACAGCATTCTATTTTACATGATGCTTCTAAGTTTGAGCATGGTGGACGAAGTCTGTGAAGAAAGATGATCAGCTGATGTCATGGTGTTCTGAGACGATCTAGACATGGATTCATCCACTAGTGCTGGAGACTGCTTTAGTTCTTTTTTTAAATGTTTTATTCTGAATTACATGATAGTTTACATGGGGGAACTTTAGTTTTACATTCATTCCATCGTATATCATCTCATTGCCATGGTTCCAATCCCCTCCATGCATCATCAACCACCCAAAGGGTATATCCCAGAAACCCGCCCCCTACACTT
>NW_006408597.1:5364189-5374149 GCF_000296735.1 Chrysochloris asiatica
TCTAGTGTGATGTTTCTGACTATTCTTTTCTCTCCCTCTCCAGTGTCTACTCTGTCCTGCCCGGTCAGGGAAGCGCCACCCTCTCCTCTGCTTTAGTTCTTATCACCAGTGGCTTGTAATTGGCTTATGTTCTCACTTGAGAGTGATGGCCAACCTTTCCTCCTTCCTGAACTCCATGAAGTTCTCCTTCTCCCTTTCTGACCACTTTACCTCTCTCTCAGTGGGTTCTGTTGTTGATGCCTTTTAATACCTCCAGTTCCAATGGATAAGCACTGAACTGCTAACCACAAAGTTGGCAGTTCAAGCTCACCAGCCGCTCCTCAGAAACACTATACAAGGTTGCTGTGAGTTGGCACCAACTCAACTGCCCACAAAATAGCAACACCTCAACTAACTCTTTTTTATTTTTCTCTCTGTGGTCACTCCCTGAGCAAGGTTTGATCTACCACCCAAACCCGATTATTTCTAACTTAATCTCTCCAGCTCAGTCTTCTTACCTGGACATAGACCTACATTTTCTCACTATCTTTTGAGACCTTTTCACTGAATGTCCTCTCTTCACAACATAAAGCGATGTACCACAATTGGACACATTATTATTTCCCCCAAATGTATGGTCCTCGTCTTGGCTAACAGTGTAATCATTTGCCCTGTGGCCCAACCTAGGAGCCTTGGTGTCACATTTTACTCTTCCTTCGTCAAATGCATATCCAAGCAGATATCATTTCCTGTTGATCAAGTCTACATCACAAATGTTTCTTTCATTTATCCCCACTGTTGCTAGGTCCATCCTAGAAGAATACCTCCACTATAGTATCTAATCTCCATAAAGGTAGATGGTTGTGTCTGTGTTATTTGTCTGTATTATGGTTCAGTACATACATGGTGCCTGACACATCGTAATTGCTCAGTAACTATTCATTGAGTAAATGCCGACCAATCCTCTGATCGGTCACCCTGTCCATCAACCCACTATACCTACTCTCTTCATTGCCAGCCACCAGAGTCATCTCTCTAAATCATTGTTGTTATGTGCTGTCGAGTTGGTTCTGACTCATAGTGACCCTGTCTGTATAGGGTTTCCAAGGAGCAGCTGGTGAGTTTGAACTGCTGACCTTGCGATCTAAACCAAACCTTGAGGTTGAGTGCTTATACTATGGGGCCACACCAGGACTCTAAATCATGGTCATAAGTAATCAGATCCCTACTTAGAAACCTCTGAGGGGTTCTCACTGCTTGCAGAGTCAAGTTCAGACCCTTACACTTGCATAGGCCCTTCACATTTTTTCTTGACCTCTTTAGCATCATCTTCTGCTACTCCCCAATCTCTCTTGTATCTTTGAGTTACTCTGCTTTGCTGTGTGTACCATGCACCTCATGTTTCCCACTGTTCCCTCTCCCTATAATTTTCTGTCTGCTTAAACAATTACTAGTCATTTTTCAAGGCCCAGTTCAAATACTACCTTCTCTCAGTATTTTTCCTGACCTCTGTTATTGTTAGTTTTGACTCATAGCAAACCTATGTACACCAGTACAAAACACTGCCCAGTTGTTGCACACTTGAGCCCATTGCTGCTGCCACTGTGTCAATCCATCTCCCTGGGGGTTCTTCCTCTTTTTCACTGACCGGCCACTTTATCAAGTGTGATGCCCTTCTCCAGGGACTGGTCTCGCCTGATAATATGTACAAAGTATGCACAACTAGGTCTGTCTATCCTGGCTTGTAAAGAGACGTCTGGCTGTACTTCTATGGTCTTCCTTACTCATTTTCCAACTTTCATATGCATATGAGGCTATTGAAAATACCATGGCTTGCTTCAAGCACACCTTAGTCCTCAAATGGATATCTTTGCTCTTTAACACTTTAGAGGTCTTCTGCGGTACATTTGTCTAATGTAGTACATATCCTTTGATTTCTTGTGTGTTAATTGTAGATGTAAGACAAATTAAATCTTTGACAACTTCAATTGTTTCTCCATGATGTTATTTATTGGTACAGTTGTGAGGATGTTTGTTTTCTTTACACTGAGGTAGAATTCATACGGAAGGCTACAGTCTTTGATTTTCATCAGTAAGTATTTTCATCAGTAAGTCTCTTGGCTTTCGGCAAGCAAGGTTGTATTAACTGCATATTGCAGGTTAGTAATAAGTTATCTCCCAATTTTGACGCCATGTTCTTCTTTGTATAATCCAGTTTCTCAGTTTATTTGTTTAGCATACAGATTGAATAAGTATGGTGAAAAGGTACAACTCTGCGGCTCACCTTTCCTGATTTTAAATAATTCAGTATCCCCTTGTTCTATTCGAACAAATGCCTCTTGGTCTATGTACAGGTTCCTGTTGAATTATTCTGGAATTCCCATTCTTCACAATGTTATCCATATTTGGTCATGTAAGCCTTTGCGTAGTCAATAAAGAACAAGTAAACATCTTTCTGGTATTCTCTGCTTTTAGCCAAGATCCATCTGATGTCAGCAGTGATTTCCCTAGCTCCACACCCACTTCTGAATCTGGCTTTAATTTCCAGCAGTTCCTGTCAGTGTATGGTTGTAACCATTTAAAAATTATCTTCAGCAAAATTTTACTTGCATGTCTGATGATTTCTGCATTACATTGAGTCAACTCTCTTTGGAATGGACCTGACCTCTACCTCAACATTATTTATTGTGTCCCCACCTGTAAGCACTTTATTTACTTGCTTATTAAGCACTCATTACATTATAGTATAGTTATTTTTTAAAGTGACTCTATTCTGATAATAATTATTTATTGCTGAGTAATAAATTACTCCAAAACTTAGCAGCTTAAAACAACAAGCATTAATTATCTCACAATTGATGTGGGTCAGGAACCTAGGCATGTGTTAGAGGGGCTCAGAATCTCTCACATAATTGCAGTAATGCTATCAACCAGGGCTGTGGTCTCATCTGAAAGCTCTCCTGGCAGATAATCTAATTTCAAGTTCACACACAAGGTTGTTGACAGGTTTCAGTTCCTCTTAGGCTATTGGAATGAGGTTTTCCTTCACTCTGTGTTATATGGACTTTTCCACAGAACATCTCAGAACATAGCAGCTGGCCTCCCTTAAGAACAAGGGAGTGATAAAGAGAGTGCTTAAGATAAGACCACAGGTTTTTAATAGCCTAATTTAAAGTGACACCCTGTCACTTCTGCTGTGTTCTATTTGCTAGAGGAGAGTTGATAAGTCTGACCCACACTCAAGGGGAGAGAACTATAGATGGGTGTGAACACCAAGAGGTGGGGATCATTAAGACCATCTTAAAGGCTGTCTATCACAACCACTAAACTTGAGCTTCTTTGGGCATGATCTATGTTTCATTTATATTTGAAACCTCAGCATCTAGCACAGTGTTTGGCAGGTGCTCAATGAATTTGGTAAAATTAAATGCAATGATTTTTCTGTAAGAACCTGACTACAATTAAGTAGATTGCAAGCGCAGAAGAACTCTCAAAATTAGACTAGAAATTATTTAAAACACACAAAAACTAAAGCAAAGTTTCTAAGTGACCTGAGCATACTGTAAGGTCTTTTTTTCTCCAAGGCATTTTAATGACTGTTTCCTAGTCTCACATAGAAATAGAAAATGATGGAAAAGCAAGAAAGAATGTTTCCTTTTGACTTTGCACAACTCTAGGAAATGTTTTAGAAGTGAAAAAAATCATTAATGGGCATATCACCTTAAAGACAAACCAAGAACACTTAGACAATCCATGAATCCATCTTCTAATTCATGAGGGTTTAGCAGCTAAAGGATCACAGGCATTCAGGGACTGAGTCACCACTGCGCTTTTCCACTAGGTGCCCATCAATTACAGACATCAGAAGACCTTTCTGAAACTCCAGGAATTTCAGGGTCTCCAGCAAAAGTAGTTTCTTCTCCAGGATCACTTTCCTAAAGAAAACCCAGAGCTTTTAGCTAAGGTCCATGACTGGGTGCTCCTCGTGTCCAGAGAGATCGACAATGCACAGCTAATGTCAAAGATTCTCCTCTACAAAATACTCTGGGGCAAGCATCATTTGACAGATGGTTGCCCACGCCTACGATCCTAGCTAAGAACATAAAAGGAGACTCAACTCAAGTTGATAATATCAAAACCCTCTTCTTCTTCTCTCTGCCTAACAATGTCTTCCCACTATTGCACAGATCAGTTCAATGGTGGTGGTGGTGGTAGGTTGTGTACTGTTGAGTTAGTACTAACTCATAGCAACCCTAGATAGGGTTTCCAAGGCCATAATTCTTTATGGGAGCAGAAAGCTGTATCTTTCTCCCATGGAGCAGCTGGTAGATTCAGCTACTGACCGTGAGGTTAGAAGCCCAACTCATAACCCAGTACGTTACCAGGACTCCCTGACCAGCTCAATATAGATCTAATATTCAAGTATAAAACATGACGGAAGGCCTTTGTGTGCCTGCAGATTCACGGCAAGCCGTTTGTGCAGTCCTAACTTATTGTCTGGGGGTGGGAGGCGTGATTGATGACATTAGGAGATTTTGTTTTTGCTTTCTGTCATGACCATATGGTGTTGATACTGGGCTAGAACTGGGCTAGTCAACATGAGAACGTTGACGTGAATTGTGGCCATTACTCCTTGACTTTTGATTTCCCTTTTTGTTTTTTTTTCACTGAGTTTTAACTAGTAAACTCTAGAAGACCTGTTTGTTCCACCAGTTCGATTGACAATTTGTTATAGATTGCTGCTGTTGTTGTTAAGTGCCGTTGAGTCGGGTCCAACCCATAGCGACCCCAGGTAGGGTTTCCGAGGAGTGGCAGGTGAGCTTGAACCGCTGGCCTTGTGGTTCAAATGACTTTGCAGTCCAATGCATTAACCCACACCAGGACTCCAGTGGTATTTCTAAAAATTCTGTTTTGGGTGACATAGATGGAGTCACAGCTTCATGAATACCAGATTCTAATTCTTTAATTGAATACACTGGAAAACTATGTCCAGACAGACAAAGTGATTTGTCCAAAGGACTTAGATGTGGTAATGCACCTCAAACTGTGATAGTTGCTTCCTGAAGGCAGAGACTTCAATTTTTCTCCCTGCTATACCCCAGTGCCTAGAAGAGAGTCTGCCGCATTTATTTATTCAACAAATCCTGTCCAAGGAACGCACAAATGAATAAATCATCTTCAATCCTCAGGTGCAGTGACTAATTAGGAGCTCTGGGGACATTACTGGTCTGTCAGTATCTTTTGAGTGCTGAGCTTTAGCCCTAACCTGAGCCAGTCAGGTATGGTATATATACAAGTCAAGGTTGCCCCATTCCAGTATTTCATTGCAAAAGAATTAACCATAATGCGCACAGGTTTATAGATGGGCACGGGTCCATTTCCAGACCAGACCATGAAAACGTGGAGAATTTCTAGTGTCATTTGAGAATGGCACTATGAATCCTTAGTTGTTTATACCATAAAAATGCCCTAACTCTCAAGCATGAATGCGTTTTCTATGACTCTTTATAATAATGATCATTGCAACAATCCCTATGGTTTACCTTCCATGTGGTATCGGGGTACCACAGAGTTTGACAGATTTTAGGGGAGGGAAGATAAACAAACCTCTAAGAGGAGTAGAACTGGCTGTATGTTGAGGTACTTTTCCCAAGCAAAAGACAGCTGGCTCATACCATTGTTTATTTTGAATGTGTTTTTGTTTATTGTTTGGCCGTTTGTTATTTCCACTTTCTTTCTCCTCTTTAAAGTACATTTTAAATGGTGACAGAAGGGAGCTCAGGGGCCTCTGGAGTGCCATTATGAGCATCAATTTGCAGATGTCTTAGTGTTACAAGTGACACCAAGGCAGATAAGAGGTGAACCTGCATGCTATGTAAGTTTACAAAGCAGAGCTAGAGAAATAATCCATGCCAAGAAATAGTGCCTGGTTAACATACTTATTATAATATGTGCGTAAAAGAGGCTGCATTCTTGATTGTTCAGAATTGGATCCCCTCTTTATGGATTAAGGGTAGTGACTCAGAACCTGTCCCTTCACCTGACCGTCTGGGTCTCCAGTCAGGGGTGGGATGGAGAGGGAGCAGAAAGGAGAGAATGAAAGAGAATGAATGAATCTAATTGAATGAGGTAGCTTCCCAAAGTGAATTAGTAATATATATTTTTTCTCCTCAAATTACTCTTTAGCATAGATTTGACTGTAATTCTCATACATGTTTGTGTGAAAAGTTGTTATGCATTTTTGCAATATATAAATATTAGAAATTTAATGTTTGTATGAACATAGAGAACTGTTAGAAATTTGAGCCAAATTATTTTCTAATGAGTGCCCATGGAGACTTGTTTCCGGTGCTATTTCAGATTGGAATAGATTCTATACATTTCATATAATTTGTAAAATCAGACATCGGACCAAGGAACACAATTTGAGTCTTGTACTAACTTGCCTAAGAACTCTGGGTATTTAGGTCCTCTGTTCCTAAGAATGAGTTTTTAGGAGATCAACATTGATAAATAAGGTAATAAAACATAATTAGATGTTTATAATTTCACAATGAATAAATAATAGACCATGCTTGTAGCACAGTTGTTTGGATTCATTTTATTTATGTTTGTCAGAACATACTGACTGATAGAATGTTTTATAGAGCTCTAATTTAATCAGTAATGTGGCTTAGTCTAGTCCAAATGAAATACTGTGGATAATGAAGTAAAAACTCTTTTAATAAGGCTCATAATGTAAGAAACACATGTCAGAGCAGTTTGCGTATTTCTTTTTGCTCTGAGTTTGTTGAAAATGAACAGTGTTTCTCTCCCTGGACTGGATCTCTACAGAGTGATTCTGGCTGGATAATGACTTGCATTAGCTTCTATGTCACAATCTTAATGCAGGCTTAATCAACAAAGTATATTTAGATATTTTCTTCCCTAAAAGGTTGGAAATATCCATGCGTGGGGGCAGTTGTGTGTGAGCATATGTGGGCATAGACAACTGTAAATGTGGAACTGGTGCTGGTTTGGCATGGCTCTCTGTGTATGCCTTCTTACACAAACACCAAGAATTTCCATTTGCTATCCCTTGATCCTTCCCCTCATCTGTGCCCAGACATTCTTCAGTCAGGGCATGAGATGTGTCCTTCAAGTGACAACCCAGTAGTCACCGTTTCCAGACGACTGCCTTCTCTTTTCACTGAGGTCAGTAGACTGCAGTGCCATAAACAGCAGGTTCTCCTAACCTCAAGGACAATCACCTATTTCGGAGAAGCTTCTGAGAAGTCGTGGGTTTCTACTTGGTTCCCATGTGCTGAAGTAGCACCCTGAAGTGAAACCTCCATTCTCTGAAGAACCTTTCCAGCAGTTAGGTCTCTGGCACATGGGGATTACTGATTATGATCCCTGTTTTATTCTCTAGGGAGGATTGGGCAATTTTGGAATAGTGGCACAATTTTTAAGTGCTTAGTTGCTAAACAAAAGGTTGGTGGTTTGAACCTACCAGCTGCTCCATGGGAGAAAAGATTTGGTGATATGCTCCTTAATGATTGTTGTTGTTGTTAGCTGTCATCGAGTCAGTGCTAACTTTCAATGACCTTATGTGCAATAGAACAAAACACTACTCAGTCCTGAGCCAACCTTACCATCATTGTTGTGCTTAAGCCCATTGCTACTGCCACCGTGCCAGTTCATCTCGTTGGGGGTCTTCCTCTTTTTTTGCCAACCTTCCACTTTAACAAGCGTGATGTGCTTCTCCAATGGCTGGTAACTTATGACAGTATGTTCAAAATATGAGAGATGAAGTCTGTCCATGTTGGCTTCTAAGGAGCATTCTGGCTGTACTTCTTCCAACACAGATTTGTTTGTTCTTTGGATAGTCCATGGTACTTTTAATATTTTCCTCTAACACCATAACTCAAATGCATCCATTCTTTTTCCTTATTAACTGTTCAACTTTCACATGAATATAAGCTTACTGACAATAACATGGCTTGGGTTAGGCATGCCTTAGTCCTAAAACAGACAGCTTTGCTCCTGAACACTTTAAAGAGATCTTGTGCAGGATTTGCCTAATGTAAATGTCACTTGATTCCTTGACTGCTGCTTCCATGAGTGTTGATAGTTGATTCGACCAAAATGAAGTCTTTGACAATTTTAGTCTTTTCTCTATCTTGATGTGATTTATTGGTCTAGTGGTGAGCATTTTTGTTTCTTTACATTGAAGTGCAAACCATACCAAAGGCTATGGTATTTGATCCTCATCATTTTAAGTCCTTTTCATTCCCAACAAGCAAGGTTGTGTTATCTGCATATCACAGTTAATGAGTCTGTCTTCAATTCTGATGCCATGTTTTTCTTCATATAATCCAGCTTCTCAGATTATTTGCTCAGCATACAAATTGAATAAGTATAGTTAAATGATACAACCCTGGTGCACATTTAAGTCATTCAGTGATCCCTTGTTCTGTTTGATTAACTGCCTCTCGGTCTATGTATGGGTTCCTCATGAATACAATTAAGTGTTCAGGAATACCTGTTCTTCAAAATGTTATCCATAGCTTGTCATGATCCACACAATTGAAAACATTTACGTAGTCAATAAAGCCCAAGTAAACATCTTTCTGGAATTCTCTGCCTTCAGCCAAGACCCATCTGACGTTAGCAATGATATTCCTAATTTCACATCTGAATCTGAATCTGCCTTGAACCTCTTTTGGCAGTTCCCTGTCAATGTATGGTTACAGTCTTTTTAAAATTATCTTTAGCAAAAATTTACTTGCATGAGATATTAATGATATTGTCTGATGATTTCCACATTCCGTTGGGTCCATCTCTTTGGAATGGGCAAAAATATGGATCTCTTCCAATCAGTTGGCCAGGTAGCTGTCTTCCAAATTTCTTGGCAGAGATGAGTGAGTGCCTTTAGTGCTGCATCAGTTTGTTGAAAGATTTCAATTTCTATTCCACCAATTCCTGGAAACTTGTTCTTTGTCAATGCACCTTGTACTTCTTTATGCACCTTGTATTTCTTCCTTCAGTATCATTGGCTCTTGAGCCTGTGCTGCCTCTTAAAATGTTTGAACATCGACCTTTTTTTTTTTTTGTACAGTGACTCTGTGTATTCCTTCCATCTTCTTTTAAAAGTTTTTATTGTGAATTGAGTGAAAGTTTATAGGGCAGATCATCAGCTTTACATTCAACAAATCATAAACTTTGTTTCATTACAATGATTATAATCCCCTCCATGTACCACCAGTTAATGGTATTTCTCTCTATTCATTTTAGCTCTTTCTTTTTTTAAACACTCAGGCATTATATAATAATTTACACCACCAAAGGGCATATTCTGCAAGTCTGCCTCCTGGCTGCCAGCTCTCAGTCCCTCTCTTTCCATGAATCTAGAGTCCCCAGCTGCTCCCTTTCTCCTTGTCTCTATCTCTGTCTCCATCTCTGGTGTCGCTGCTTCTCTGGATAAGGACCCACATTCTGCTTGTGCTCTTCCCCCTTGATGGTCCTAGGGTCCTCTGTTTCTGGACTGTAAGATTAAGTACTCCCCCATTTTTCTTATAAAACTTCTACCTTTACAATTGTGACAGTCACAATTAATCATGATAATGGTTACTCACTATTGAGTCATAAGAATCTTATCCCCATCTCTTTTTACCAGACCCATCTAGACAAGATGACAACTATTCAGTGGGAATTCTATCTTCTCCACACACTCAAACTAAACTCCATTTTGAAAACTTGTAAGCCAGTCACTTTGTGCCTTTATCATTCTCTCATTTTAGGTAGCCAGTGTCTAAGTTGCCCATCCCTATCTACCCTGTATACAGAGGGGATAGCATTGATACTTGATGTGAAGACTCATTCCCTCTCTGTTGGTATTTTGAACAGCTACATCCACGAATATAGGTCAAGATCATCAAATTGTAGCAATTCACCCTCATTTCCTTTATCAAAAAAAAATTTTTTTTTTAAAATCTCCCC
>NW_006408597.1:5377334-5382168 GCF_000296735.1 Chrysochloris asiatica
CTCGAGCAGCCAAGCGTCCTGGACTAGAAAGCAACAGATTTCTTGCTTCTGCCATAAATTCCCCCAGCTGTGAGCCTTCCAACCTTCTAAATATTCCTTCATATGTGGTTCAGAGTTCTGGGACCATCCCCTGAGCCTGCTTGGTTGGGTATTCTGTGTTGTTGTTGGCAGAGCTCCTTTACTACATGTCCACCCTATCCGCCATCTTGTTTTTTCTGCCTTCCATCTTCTTTTGATGCTTTCTGAATCTTTCAATATTTCTAGTTGAGGCTTGATTTTTTTCCCTCAGTTTTCTTAGTTTGAGAAATGCTGAGAGTGTTCTTCCCTTTGGGTTTTCTAACTCCTGGTCTTTGCACATTTCATTATAATATTTGACTTTGTCTTCTCGAGTTTCTCTTTGAAAATTTCTATTTAGTCCTTTTACCTCATTTCTTCCATTTACTTTAGCATCTCTATGCCACAGAGCAAGTTTCAGAGTTTCTTCTGACATCCATTTTGGTCTTTTTCTTCTTTTTTGTCTTCTTAATGATTGTTTGCTTTCTTTCTTCATAATGTTCTTGATGTCATCCCACAGCTCTTCTGGTCTTTGATCGTTAGTGTCTAATGCATCAAATCTGTTCTTTAGATAATCTCTAAATCCAGAATATGTCCAAAGTCATATTTTGGCTTTCATGGACTTGTTTTAATTTTCTTCAGCTTCATCTTGGACTTGCATATGAGCAATGGATAGTCTGTTCCACAGTCTGCCCCTGGCCTTGCTTTGGCTGATGTTGTGGAGCTTTATTCCATTTGTGTCATCATAGTCAACTCTATTTTGAGGAGGCAGCTCTTCCCAGTCATATTTTGAGTGCTTTTTCCAGCACCATATCTGACAGTATTCTGGTGCTCCTCATCATGTTTTAAAATTCAATATTCTCGTGCTATCTGACTATGTTCTACTGCTGCTCATAAGGTTTTTAGTGACTAAATGCTGAGAAGTAGTCCGTTTGTCTTTCACAGAGACTGCCTTAGCTTGAAAGCTCATATGAAACGTGTCCACCATGGGTAACTCTGCTGTTTTTTAAAAATACTGGTAGCATTAGCTTCCAGATTCACAGCAACACACCAGCCACCACAGTAGTGCAAACTGACAGATGAATGCTTAAAGATGAAAGTCTAGGAAGTTCTATGGGATATTTCTACTATGACATATAGGTTTGTTCTGAATTGGAATAAACTCAATGGCACACAACAGCAACAGGAAGGTTGGGTTAGAAATGTTTCCTCATACCAGATTTATTGCTGGGTCAACTAGACATGCTTGGCAGAAGATTTACTGAGCCCTCCTGAGAAAACACATTTGGAATTCGGAGGAACACTCAGGAAGGACTTGGTTTTTAATGATCTGGCTGGGATGAATCATGCACATGGCATTGCTTTCTAAATTCATTTTGGTAATTGGAATCTTATAAATGTCCTGTTGAATCATCTCACCCAGAGGGACCTAGGAAGACTTATTTGCTTTTCACAACAATGGGCTATTTAAATAACAATAAAGGTATTCCTTACTTTAAGAAAACTGGAGATAAGAAAAAACAAAACAAAACAAGAACAACCTAGACTTCTAACAAGTACATTTGGAGAATGATTATTAACTTTAAAAATAGTTTAATATAGGAGTCTGTAAGCAGTGAGTAACCATAGTACATTATTTTACAGCAATACACCTTTTTTCCTTCCATCATTGAATTGGAAAGACTGTATTTACTGTCCATTCACTTACAGAGACTCCAGGAATTGGTGGTGTTGTTAGGTACTGTCAAGTCAGTTCAGACTTATAGTGACCCTGTGCATGACAGAACAAAACGTGACGCAGTCCTGTGCTGTCTTCAAAGTTGTTATGTTTGAGCCTAATGTTGCTGCCACTGTGTCAATCCACCTTGTTGAAATTTTCTCTTTTTCACTGACTCTCCACTTTACCAAGCATGATATCCTTCTCCAGGGAATGGTCCTTCCTGGCAACATGTCCAAAGTACCATCAAAAATACCATGACTTGGGTGAGGTGCACCTTAGTCTTCAAAGTGACATCTTTGCTCTTTCAAACTTTAAAGAGCTCTTTTGCAGTAGATTTGCCTAATATGTTGGCTGATTTCTTGGCTGTTGCTTTCTTGAGCATTGATTGTGGATTCAAGCAAAATACGGGACTGCAAGGTCAGTTTGAATCACAAACTCACCAACCACTCCTCAGAAATCCTGTACAGGGTTGCTATGAGTTGAAACTGGCTTGACAGTACTTAACAACAATAATATTTTCTTTGTATATAGTTTATTGTTCCAGGTGTGAGGGTTTTTGTTTTATTTACATTGAGGTGCAAGCCATACTGAAGGCTGTGGTCTTTGATCTTCATCAGTAAGTATTTTAAATCCTTTTCCTTTCCAGCAAACATATGTAGATCATCTGTATTTTGCAGGTTGTTAATGAGTCTTTGCTACAACTGTGATGCCACATTCTTCTTCATATAACCCATCTTCTTGAATTATGTACTCAGCATACAGATTGATTAAGTATAGTGAAAGGATACAACTCTGGCTCACACCCTTCCTAATTTTAAACCAGTGTCCTCTTGTTCTGTTCTAATGACTGTTCTTGGTCTATGTACAGGCTTCTTTTAAGCACAATTCAGTGTTCTAGAATTCCCATTATTCATAATGTTATCCATACTTTGTCATAATCCACACAGCCAAAAGCCTTTGCATAGTTTTAGATAAAGCACAGGCAAATACCTTTCTGGTATTCTCCACATTCAGCCAAGATTCATCTGATGTCAACTGTAATATCTCTTGTTCCATGGCCCCTTCTGAATCCAGCTTGAATTTCTGGCAGTTTCCTGCCAATGTACTGCTGCAACCATCTTGAACATCTTTAACAAAATTTTACTTGCATGTGATGTTAATGATATTGTTCAGTGATTTCTGCATTTGGGTGGGTCATCTTTCTTTGGAATGGGAACAACTATGGATCTCTTCCAGCTGACTGGCCAGGTTGCTCTCCCAAATTTTTTTTAGCATAGGTGAGTGAGCACCTCCGGTGCTACATCAGATTGTTGAAACATTTCAACATTTGTATTCCATCAATTCCTGGTGCTTTCTTTTTTGCCAATCCCTTCAGTGCTGCTTGGATTTCTTTCGTCAGAAGTTTTGGTTCTTAATCATATGGCACCTCTTGAAATGACTGAACATCGGCCAATTCTGTTTGATACAGTGACTCTGTATATTCCTACCATCTTCTTTTGATGCTTCCTTAATCATTCAATCTTTTCTCTATGTTGTTGTTGTTAAATGCTGTCGAGTCAGTTCTTACTCATAGTGACACTGTAGAGAGTTTCCAAGGAGTGGCAGTAAAGTGCTTATCCTACAGTGCCACACCAGGACTCTTGCCTACAGAACACTTCAATATTGCAAGTCGAGGCTTGAATATTTTCTTCAGTTCTTTCAGCTTGAGAAATGCTCAGTGTGTAATACCCTTTTGACTTTCAGACTCCAGGTTCTTGTACATTTCATTATTGTATTTTTGTCTCCTGAAGCTACCCTTTGAAATTTTCTGCTCAGCTTTTTTACTTCATAATTTCTTCTAGTTGCTTTAACCTCTCTACATTCAAGAGCAAGTTTCAGAGTCTTTTGGAGATCATTTGATCTTTTGTTTCTTTCCTGTCTTTTTAATGACTGAAAGCTTTTTTCATGTATGTTGTTTTTGATGTCATCCCATAACTCTCCTGGTCTTGGGTCATTAGTGTCTAATGTCTCACATATGTTCTTGAGATGGATGGTCTCTAAATTCAGGTGGTATATATTTAAAGTCATATATATATGTATATATGCTGTGGTAGCATAGTGGTTATGAATCGGGCTGCTAACCTCAGGGTCAGCAGTTCGAAACTACCAGCTGCTCCACGGGAGAAAGATGAGGCTTTCTGCTCCCGTAAAGATTTACAACCTCGGAAACCCTGTACAGGGTCGCTATGGGTCGGAAGCGACTCGACAGCATTTAACAACAACATATATATTTTTACGTTTTTATTGTGAAAGTTTAAAGGGCAGATCATCAGTTTTACATTCAACAAATCATACACCTTGTTTCATTACAATGATTCAATGATTATAGTCTCCTCCATGTACCATCAGTTAACAGTATTTCTCTCTACTCATTATAGCTCTTTTTTTAAAAATACTAAGGCATATATAAACATTTACACCACCAAAGGGCACAATCTGCAAGTCTGCCTCCTGGCCGCCAGATCTCAGTCCCTCTCTTTCCATGAATCTAGAGTCCTCAGCTACTCCCTCTCTCTATGTCTCTATCTCTACCTCCATCTCTGGTGTCACTGCTTCTCTGGATAAGGTCCCACATTCTACTTGTGCTCTTCTCGCTTGATGGTTCTAGGGTCCTCTGTTTCTGGACTATAAGATTAACTACTTCCCCATATTTTTACAAAACTTCTGCCTTTACAATTGTGACAGTCGCCATTAGTCATGATAACAATTGTTGTTGTTGTTAATGCCATTGAATCGATTCCAACCCATAGCGACCCGGTATAGGGTTTCCAAGGAGCAGCTGGTGAGCTTGAACAACTGACTTTGCAGTTCAAATGACTTTGCAGTCTGACGCATTAGCCCACAGCGCCACAATAACAATTACTCACTATTAAATCATAAGAATCTTATCCCATCTCTTTTTACCAGACCCATCTAGACAAGATGAAAACTATTCAGTGGGAACTCTATCTCCACCCCCACATTCTTAAACTAAACTCCATTTTGAAAATTTGTAAGCCAGTCACTTTGTGCCTTTATCAG
>NW_006408597.1:5383722-5424756 GCF_000296735.1 Chrysochloris asiatica
CATTGTTTCGTTCTGCTGTGCATGGGGTCGCTATGAGTCGGTTCCGACTCGATGGACCCTGACAACAACAACCTCCATGAGTATAGGTCAAGTTCAACAAATTTTAGTAATTTACCTACCTTCATTTCCTTTCAAATGGGTACTATCTGCAAGTTTGGGTGTTCTTGTGTGTCTCCCCTCACTTCGTATCAGCTAGATGCTTCAATCTCAGCTCTAGTCCTCTTTGGCTATGTCCTTGTTAAAGTCATATGTTGACTCTCATCTATTTGTTCCTCCTTCCTTAGATCATTTCATTAATTCTCATGGTTCCAAATACCATCTCTTTAGCAAACACCGCTTACATTTGTATCTCTAGTTCATGTCTCTCTTTTGAACTCCATTACACTATCCACTTGGCATTTCTACTAGGAAGTCTCACAGACTCCCTCAAATTCAACATGCTCAGAATATATTTGATCCCTCTTCCATTTGGTCCTCACATTACTCAGATGAGGAAGCTCCACTGCAATCTACTTGGTTTCTCTATTCAAAAGCTTGGGACAATTTCTCATCTGTTTCCCACACTCCCAGCATCCCAACAATTGTCAAGTTCTGTCAATTATATCATTAATGTTTTTCAAATTTCCAACTTAGTCTAATCATCCTTCTGTCTTTCTCTGTAGCTGCATCAGCCTCCTAACTAGTTTCCTGTCTTACATGTCTGCATTCTCTTGCCCATCCAGTCCCCAAGAAATTATTTCCTTAGACAACAGCTCTTGTTTTTAAGATGCTGATAGAAATTTTTTGGTGAATGTTCTAAGTGCTTTTCTTATTTATTTTTTTAACTCTTCATTTAAAAATAAATGAAGATTCATAAGAAGATATAAAATATAGAAAGATATTGTATATTCTTCAACCATTTTTTTCCCTATGGTGACATCACACATAACTATATTGTCAAAACCAAAAAATTGTCATTGATGCAGTCCTCAGACCTTATTTAGATTTTACCTGTTTTCTATACATACCTGTGTGTATTTATATATGTGTATGTTGTTGTCGTTAAGTGCAGTCAGGTCAGTTGTAACTCATTGCCAGTATAGGATTTCCAAGGAGTGACTGGTGAGTTTGAACCACCAACCTGTGGTTCAAACTGACCTTTTGGTTTAGTGCATTATCCTACAGCACCACATCAGGACTCCATGTATGTGTATAGTGCTATGTTATCTTATCAACATGTGTAATCACCACCTCAGTAAAGATACAGAACTATCCCTATCACTCCAAAGGATCCTCTTGTGAATGAATTATCTTTTTAAAGCACAATGTGCTTCACGAAATGGCTTTGCTGAAAACCCTTTAGTAACTTTAAAGTCACAAATCCTTCAGTGAGGGTGTAGTCTGGCTCCAGCTACCTCCTTGTTTGTCAAGTTATGTCTTGTTCCTTTCCCTTTGCTCACCAGCCTTCTTCTCACTGGCTTGTCCCTTCTTTTAAATTTGCCCAATGCCTTCACTACTCAGAGTCTCCACATGTGCTGTTCCTCTCCATTGGAATCCTCTGCCACTCTGCTAACTCCTTCTGATACCAGCGATATCAGCTTCAAGAGTTTTTCTCAGGGAAGATCTCCTTGACAATTCAGACTAGATTAGATTCTGTTGTTTGCTTTAATTATGCTTTTCCTTCATGGCACTTATCACATGTTGTAAGTAGACAGATATATGTGTAATTTATTGACTTATAGTCCTTTGGCTAGACTATAAAGATCTGTGTGTCTCTTGCTATCACTGTACCTTTTCTGTCTAGTGCAACGATTGGCCTGGTAGATGCTTAATGTTGTTGTTGTTGTTGTTGTAGTTATGTGCTGTAGAGTCGGTTCCAACTCAGAGTGACCCTGTACAGGGTTTCTGAGGCTATAAATCTTTACAGGAGCAGAAAGCCTCATCTTTCTCCCGTGGAGCAGCTGGTAGTTTTGAACTGCTGTCCCTGAGGATAGCAGCCTGATTCGTAACCACGATATTACCAGAGCTCCTTAGGTGCTCAATAGATACTTGTTAAATGAGTGAACCATGATTTTGAGCTGGCTAGTTGTGGTTGGGTGTGGTCTGACTGTGGAGATAGGCAAAGTCAAGCTGCCTAAAGGGACGTCTACTCGGTGTCCTTGATGTCACTCTTCCCAATGGTACTTTGTCAGAGAACTTAGTGTGTCTGACCTACATCCCCCAAATCTCAAATTTCATTTTCTCTCCTGTTCCCATCCCAGCATTCCTAGCTCTTTCTGAGAATCTGGAAAAGGTCAGTGTCCTTCTAAAATGGATCTTTGAAGAGTACCAGCTGGATATTCATCCAGACTTCTGATGTTGGGCATCTTTCTCTTCAGGACCATTGCCATGGTATCACCTTAAGAGGGTTATTAGTTCAAGAGCCCTGGGAGTTTCTAAGTTGGATGGCACCTGAGAAGTCCTTAAACAGCTTTTATATCAGCCCTATTCTCAATGCTTCCACTTTGCTAAGTGTCCCCCAGCCCATCAATGAATCATTTCCACTCCAACCTTACCTCTCAGAGATAATGTAGTTTGTACTTTAGTGCCCCAAATTTGAAGGACTGTCTGAGTTGACAATATTTCATTCAAGTGACTGTGATGTAACCAGTTCTCTGAAGATTTGAAATAGAGAAAATGTAGGCCTCCTTCTGGGATAGGACTTTGCCAGGGGACATGGGGATCTTATGGGATCTGAACCTGTTTGTGAAGGGCACTGGGTTGGTACCCCCTGACTATAGTATCTTTCTTTGGTGTTAGTTATTAAGTGCTGTTGAGTTGACTCTGACTCATAGTGACCCTGTACAGAGTGTTTGAGGAGTGACTGGTGGGTTTGAACCACTAACCTTGTGGTTAGCAGTTCAATGCTTATCCTACAGTGTCACACCAGGACTCCAGTATTCTTCTTTAGAATGAGGCAACACAATGTCCTAGGTAGTGGGTATGGTGGAGTTGGGCTCTCTGGAGGATGGTGAATCTCCAACATTAGACAGAGCTGTTAATTGAATTGTGATAGAGTTAGTAATGGACTCTGTGCTGGGTGCTCAGGGAAGAATTCGGTCTGATCCACAGCACTGGAAGCATCGTGCAATTGTCCCTTTCCTGACAATAGAAGGTCAAGGGTCTCCCTTTCTACAGCTCGTTGTTGGTATCTCTCTTTTGGATGAACTCTGTGGGGCTGTGAAATAAAGTACTGGACCGCAAGGTCAGTTTGAACCACAAGGTTGGTGGTTCAAACTACCAGCCACTCCATGTAAACCCTATATGGGGTCGCTATGAGTTGGAACCAACTCAACAGCACTTAACAACAGCAACAACAACATGGCCGATGATAGAATTCAGCCTCAGATGTTGGTCCACTGGGACTATGTGCTCAAAGTTTGTGGCTCAGTGCTCCTCCATTCATCTTGCTAGTGGTGTGACTAACTCATAGACACGGGGATGGAGAAAAGAGTTAGTTAGAACCAGTGAAAGTGCATCTGGCCCTTGTGTACCTTTTGTTTTGATGGTCCACTTTTTCACCCTCCCACCTTCTTTTTTGTAGTCCTGTTACTGTTCAGAGCATGGGCTTTTGCTAGTTTCATGGCATGGGCATGGATGGATACTTTAGATGACACTGCAGTGCCCCGTATTGCCCCTGGGCACTGTCCCTAGAAAACTTACATGATCAACCTGACCTTCTTCCCAGTGCCCCAAGGCCATGGGAAAACTTTTTGGATAAGAAGGTCTAGCTCCAAATAGCTCTTACCAGTAGCTTGGACTTTTGCTAGTTTCATGGCACGGGCATGGATTCTTTAGATGACACTGTAATTAATGCCTCATCTCATCCCTGGGCTCTGTCCCTGGAAACCTTACATGATACATCTGACCTTCTTCACTGTGCTCCCAGAGCATGTGAAAAACTTTCTGGATAAGAAGGTCTAGCTCCAAATAGCTCTTACCAGTTGTTTCTGCCACAACTAATACTGTGGCTTGGAGATGATGCTGGTGTCCACCTCGGTGCTGCCTCATGCCGTTCATTCTGCAATTTCCTTTCTGGTTTTCTCTGATTACTACTTTCATCCTTATCAACTTGTTGCCCCTTGGGAGCACATGGCTATAAGTGCAAGGAGACTTGGTTGACATCTATCCCCAGTTAAAGATCAATGCCCATTTCCCCCTCTTAGGTCTCGGCTTGGTGTAATTGAGGAGCAAGTGTCAGTGAGAACCCTGGCCTGTCTCTTGACAAGTGCTAACCTCCTCATAGATATGTTTTTGGTTAGTGGTGTTGACGGTGACAGGTCAGATCCTCTGGCCCTAATACAGCTATTTCCGGCTTCCTCCAGGTCACCCAACCTGCCTGCAGTTCACCCTGAATATGACGGAGGCTGTCAAGACCTACAAGTGGCAGTGCATAGAGTGCAAATCCTGCATCCTCTGTGGTACCTCGGAGAATGATGTGAGTTTGGGGCTTTCCCTGGTGGGAGGGAGAAATCCAAGGAAGGGTGCTTTGAAGAGTGGAAAGGAAGGCAGGGCTCTCGTCACCACTGGAGACTAGGGAAAATGTCAGTCCAGACCTTCTCTTTGGTCTCTGCCCCAGAACCCATGGGACCTTTGTAGTATGGGACCTTGGGTGCTCTTTGTCGTTGTGGAGAGAGAGATGCAGGGGGTGTTGGACAGAGGTCACCTAGCTGGCCATTTGCCCTTACCTTGGAGTTCAGTGGTTAATTGTGGTGACCATTACGTATGATCAGGATGCACTTGGCTGTTTAAACAACATTCCAGTGTGAATGATCTCATTCAGTCTAAATGTTACATGTACTAAATTCAAAATTTAAAATGATGCTTTTTGTGTTGGACAATTCTAAGCATATATAAAACAGACAGAATAACAAAACTGATATACCCCATCATCAGTTTTAACAATGACCCATATATAGGTCAGTCTTGTTTGATAAATACCACATCCTCCCCCCAGATACCAATCACCTATCATGCCACCTGTAAATAGTTCATATATATCTCAAAAACGTAAGAACTTACTCTGATTTTTTTTACGTAAACACCAAAATATTAGCATGCTGTTGTTAAGTGCCATTGAGTTGGTTCCAACTCATAGTGACCCTGTATAGAGTTTCCAAAGAGTGATTGGTGGGTTTGAACTGCTGATCTTGCTGTTCAAATCAACCTTGCAGTCCAGTGCTTATCCTACAGCATAATACCAGTACTCTAAAATATTAATATAGCTAAAAAATGGATAATTCTGTTACATAATAAAACATTTAGCCAGCATCCATATTTCTGTAGTTGTCTTATAAATGTTTTTATTACAGCTTATTTATGTGAACTGAGATCCAAAGAAAGCCCACACATTACAGTTAATTAAGGTTTATTTTAGTATATAGGTGTTCCCTGAATCTTTCTTTCTTTTTTTGTTTTTGTTTTGCTTTGTTTTTTGCCCTTGAATCTTCTGTTGAAAAAATCAAGCATTATATACCTCTTGGGAATCCTGGTGTGGCACTGCGGGTTAATGTACTGGACTATAAGGTCAGCAGTTCAAGCTCAGAAACTATACAGGGTTGCTATGAGTTGGAACTTACTCGATGGCACTTAATCACAATATATCTCTTGGTGTGATGCTAACAGATAAGCACTTGACTGCTAACTACAAAGTCAGCAGTTTAAACTCACCAGTCATCTCTCAGAAACCATATACAGGATTACTGTGAGTTGGAATGGACTTGATGACACTTAATGACAACTGACTATATATATATATGGAGTCCTGATGTGGCGCTGCAGGTTAATGTACTGGACTGCAAGGTTAGTTTGAACCACAAGGTTGGTGGTTCAAGCTCACTAGATGCTCCTCAGAAAATCCTATACGGGGTCATTATGAGTTGGAACTAAGTCGATGGCACTTAACAACAACATATATCTATCAAGGTCAGCAGTTCAAATCCACCAGCTGCTCCTTGGAAACCCTATACCAGGTCACTATGGGTCTGCACCAACTTGACAACACTCAGCAACAATATCTATAATTGGAAAAATTGCTTCATAGATGATGTTGCATGTTGTCATAAGGAGATAGATATATAATGCCTTGTTTCTCTCTTTTTGTGAACTTAGCAGCTATTGATGATTATCGGCTAGAATGATTATTTCATTAAGGGCTGCAAAATGGTGATATTCTTATTTTATAATTTCTTCTTTGTTTATTAACTGGAGTAATTCTATAAAGAAAAACATCCCCAACCTCATTTGCTTAAGCTCAGGCATGGAACATATAGAAAAGACTGGATAAAAGCTTGATTCCTTCCTTTTATTTGCCAGTTTTCCAAAAACGTGGGGGAGGGTGTGACTCAGAACTTGTTCATGATAAAAACACTCAAGAAAATAGGAATCGTGGGATACAAACAATTATTTTTTAATCTCTACCTTAGCACTAAGGAACCCTGGTATGGCACTGTGGGTTAATTTGTGGAGCTGCAAAGTCTGTTTGGCCCAGAAGGTTGGTGGTTGAAGCTCAGCAGTCACTCCTTGGAAACCCTATACAGGGTCACTATGGGTTGGAACCGACTCAACAGCATTTAACAACAAACAACAACCTTAGAAGTAAAGTGTATACTTTATTTAATGAAGAAACAGTAGAGGCATTTCCACTAAGATTAAAACTCCGATAGGCTAGCCACTATCTCTATCACTGTTCGACATTATTCTGGAAATACTGTTGCTGTTGTTAGGTGCTGTTAAGTTAGTTCGAACTCATCGCAATCCCATGCGCAACAAACCAAAACACTATACTATCTTCACAATTGTTATGTTTGAGCCCGTTGTTGCTGCACACAGTGTCAATCTATCTCCTTGGGAGTCTGCCTCTTTTAGCTGACCCTCCACTTTCCCAAGCATGATGTCCTTCAAGGATGGGGTCACCTTGATAACATGTCTAAAGAATGAGAGAGAAAATCTTAAAATACTTGCTTCCAAGGAGCTAATATTTCTAGAAATATTAACTAATGCAATTAGACAGAAGAATTGGCTGCATGGGTAGCAAAGTAGTACAACTTTCTCTATTTGCATATGGTATAGCACATACACATATGGATAAACATAGAAGATCACATATGTAGCTACATATACACTGTTTCTTAGTTCTGTCTATTTGGAGGCCCTAGAAGCATGACAACACATAAAACACCCAGATCTTGGTTTCTAAAAACCTTCTCTAATAAAAGGAACCAGGGTATCCTTGGAGAAATGACTGATGACAGGGAAGGGGCAGGGGAAACACAATTACAAGAGGCGCTTACAACATCTTGTGATGCCAAAGAATAAAGAATTACTTCAAAAATGATGAGGCCTGTCTGAAGGACACAGGCATTGACCTGAAGGAATTCCCAGTGGCCAAAGCTGAGACAATTTGAGCAACAAAATAAATAATGGTGGTTGTTTTAGGTGCTATCAAGTTGGCTTCTAGCAACCCTGTATACAGCAGAATGAAACCCTGGCTGGTCCGGCACCATCTTCACAATTGTTGCTATGTTTGAGGCCACTGTTGCAGCTACTACTGTGCCAAACCATCTAACTGAGCATCTTCCTCTTTTTTACTGATCCTCTATTTTACCAAGCACGATGTCTTTCTCCAAAGAGAGATGAAGTCTCATCATCCTCCCTTCTAAGGAGCATTCTGGTTGTATTTCTTCTAAGATGGATTTGTTCATTCTTCTGGCAGTCTGGTATATTCAATATTCTTCACCAACACCAAAATTCAAAGACATCAATTTTTCTTTGGTCTTCTTTATTCACTGTCCAGTTTTTGCATACATATATGAGGTGACTGAAATATCATGACTTGAGTAAGGAGTGCCTTAGTCGTCAAAGTGACATCTTGTGTTTTCACACTCTGAAAAGATGTTTTGCAGTACATTTGCCCAGTGCAATATGGCATTTGATTTCTTGACTGCTGCTACCATGCACACTGCAACCCATGCATCATTGGTTGTTGTTGTTGTGAAATGCTGTCAAGTTGGTTTCGACCCATTGAGACCCTATATAGGGTTTCCAAGGAGTGGCTGGTTGGTTTAGACCACCGACCTCACAGTTCAAACTAACCTACAGCTCCATACCAGGACTCCATGCACCAATGATAGCCCTGGTGAAATTTGTAATACTGGTGTCATAGCTTCCAGCAACACACAAGCCACCACAGTATGACAAATTGACAGATGAGTGTTGGCCCATGGAAATAACAGTTGTTGTTTTTAAGTGCTGTTGAGTCGATTCCAATCCAAAGTGACCCTGTACAGGGTTTCCGAGGCTGTAAATCTTTACGGGAGCAGTGTTGAATTATAACCCAAAGAATAAAATAAATACCTGTGTGGCGCTGTAGGATCAGCACTGGACTGTGAACCACAGGTCAGCAATTTAAAACCCACCAGCTGCTCCTCAGAAACCCTATACAGGGTCATTATGAGTTGAAACCAACTCGGCAGCACTTAACAACAACTGTTATAAATTAATACATTAATTAATCAGTTCTTCCTAGAGAATTGGATTGGAAGGGACCAGGTGGGTAACATAGAAACAGAAAGGAAACTTTGGGTGGGGAAGAAGAATCAGAGGTATATAGTTTTATACTCATGAGGCATAAATTATGGTCCTTGCACTAAAATCATTTGGTTTGGCCATACACATAAATGTGGATTCCGAATGCTTTCCAGTGGGGTGTGCCGTCTCTATTTGGGCAAGTCTTCAATACTTCTGGATGTGTTGTCAGCATCCTACATTAACATCACCAGTCTGGAGTCTAGCAAAAGGCATTTTATTGACTTGAAATTCATTTCCCATCTTCATGAGTCAATACCTTAAATACCTTTTAGATCTTCTTTGGGTAAGTTGGATGAGGAGGAAAGAAAAGTCAAACCTCAGACATTAGCCTGCCCATTAACGTAATAACTTTTCATCATGTACTTAGAATATTCCAAGGATACAAAGATAAATAAAGTCTTATCCCTGTCCATGAGCTTCCAACAAACAAGTAAATAATTGTACCCAAGTATAGTAAAGTACGAGAGATGAAGGATTGGTAACTTTACATGGCCATAGAGCAGTCCTTGGGTAGAGCAAATGGTTAATAGGAAGGCTGGAGGTTTGAGTCCACCCAGAGACATCTTGGAAAAAAGACATGACTATCTATTTCTGAAAACTCAGCCACTGACAATCCTGCAGTTTTCCTGCAGTTGCGCAGTTCTACTATTACATATGTGGCATCACTTCTGTTTCTTTAAAGTCACATACTGAAACCCTGAAAGTTCTGAAGTAAGAATGTTGTTGCCCATCTCACAGATATGAAGAGTGAGGTCTGGAGGAATTTAATGAAAAACTCTCTAACACTAAAAAGTACATCCTAAATGCTGAACAATCATGTTGTTGTTGTTAAGTGCCGTCAAGTTGTTTCTGACCCATAGCAACCCTGTATAGGGTTTCTGAGGAGCAGCTGGTGAGCTTGAACCACTGACCTTGCAGTTCAAAGGGCTTTGCAGTCTGGTGCATTAACCCACAGTGCCACACCAGAACAATCATTATGGGAAGATAAAAAAAATGCATAAAATAAGTTTTCTGCCCTTAGGGAGGAAGAACTTCTGGAGTTCAGAAGAATAAGGAATCTCTTTAAATAGTGGTTAAGGAAGGTTTCTTGGGGGAGGAGCAGAACTCGAAAGTGGGGTTGTTGTTCATTGCCTTCGAGTTGATCCTGTGATCCCATGAACTGCTCCATAGGGTTTTTAATAACTATGACCTTCTGAAAGCAGACTGGCAGGTTTGTCTTCTGAGATACTTTTGGGTGGGTTCAAACCTCCCACCTTTGGGCTAGTATCCAAGTGTGTGACTGTTTGGGTCAGCCAGGGACTTCTAAGGCAGGTAGGATTTATGTAAGTGGGGGTGGGTATTTCAGGTGTGATCAAAACACAGGGCATACTCTAGGACAATGAGGATCCTAAATGGGGCCAGGCAGGGGGCGGCCAGGAAGGCTGATTTAGGGGACTACATCTGGAAGAGTGGGGGCGGGGGGACCAGACTTTTCCCCTAAATAATTCCATGCCTTTCTGTCCTTCTCCTCCTACTCTGTATTCCATCAGGACCAGCTACTCTTCTGCGATGACTGTGACCGTGGCTACCACATGTACTGTCTAAATCCCCCAGTGGCTGAGCCCCCAGAAGGTAATGATGATGAGGTCCTACAATAACAACAACAGCAGCTCCTCCCATTTCCACATATTGAACCCTCACTATGGTGCAGGCCTAGGGCTAAGGGCTTTACATGGCTTGTCTCATTTAATCATCACAACTCTATGAGGTAGGTATGACTACTGCCATTTTACAGGCGAGGAATCTGAGGTCCAGGTCAACCAGCTGAAGTTTCAACTTGAGGGCCAAGGTGATATTTCACAGCTATGTGACTGAGATACAGGGGAGGTGTGAGCTTCTAGGGGAACTAGCTGGAGTCAGTGATGGGCTAGGTTAAAAGGCATGACCAGGCATGTGGGTCATCACAGCACCTCAGCCAATCATCTCAGAGGACTTCCTGTTAGCTGAGTAGTACTGACTCCCTGTTAACAATGGTCTCCACCACATTCCCGTGGTTGGACCTATGAAAGTCAAAAGAAAACCGAGCTTACAAGAAAGTTAGGGCCATTGGGTTGGGGCTCGAGGGTTGGAAGAGCAGCTGCTTCTAATGCCATCTTGTTTCTTATAGGAAGCTGGAGCTGCCACTTATGCTGGGAACTGCTCAAAGAAAAGGCTTCAGCTTTTGGCTGCCAGGCCTAGGGCCCAACCAAGGTCACAGAATGTAACTTGTGACTGGAGAGGCTGACCCAGAGCTCAGTTCAAACCAGCTCAAGTCCCTACTCTCATAAATCCAGACAGACCAGCTGTAAGCAAAGTATTAGTCACAGAGGGACGTGAACACATGGACTCAAAAGGACGAGGTATCTACTTACCTCCCCCCCACAGGTTTTGGTACTTCAGCCAGTCCCTCCTTATTTCTACCAGAAGGATCTTGCACTTTTGAAGAACAATTCCAGCTTCACCCTGTGGATCCCCTCTCCTTTTTATCCTAGCAAGCACCGCAGTCCTTTCACTGGTTCCCATTTTAAGGGAAGCCATTTTGTGACCACTGACCAGTCATTTGTGTGTAGTTTAGCATTTTCTATTTATATTGTGTTTTAAGAACTTTCCACATAGTCCACCCACCTCAGCAGAGGTGTTTCACCCTAAATTCTTACCAGAGGAACATATGGATGTGGAGAAGTTGTTATTTATTACAACCTTCGCTTGGAAACTTTTAGACTTGGAACCTGGAGGCCATCTTGAAGATGGAGTCCTGGAATCTCTCCTTGTCCCCTGGACTCTGTGAGGAGGAAAAGCTGCTTTCTGGAATCCCAGCAGATATTTAGTGATGTCCACAGCCTGGGTGGTCTTGACCCATAGTGTGAGGTCATTTGATAAAGAAGGAAATATAGACATTAAGGGCTGGGAGCAACATTGTGAGGATAACGTTGGGGCCCTACCTCAGACATTCAGTATTGCTATGGAGAGGCTTTGCGAGAAACCAGACTGTGTGGATTCTTGACCTTGAGGTGAGATAAACCACAGCCTATGAACAGAGTAAATTGCCTCCCAATCAACCTGGGCCTAGAGGTCTGACCCGGCCTTTCCTGGCAGGACTACAGAACCAGGAAGATGAGTTACAGCTGCCTAATCAATCAAGTGTCTAACTGTTGAATACAAAAGATTATGGTTCTGAAAAACCCTTCAGTATTGGTGTGACACTAGAAATGCCTTCCCTCAAGTCATTTCTTCTTCCTTGTAGTGTAGGTTTACCATTGTCCACTGGGACCTGACTCTGGAGATTTTAGGATGAGGGAGAGATGACTGTTACCTAGACAAATAATTAGGCTGATGTGATGATTTATGAGGAGAATGGTAATGACTAAGAATCCTTCCCTCGAGAGTAGCTCTTGTGTCCTAAGCTCCCCAGTACATGCTGGACTCTTGTTTTCAAAAATGTTTCGAGAAGAAAGATGTGCAGAGGCCCAGATTCCGAGAAGTCTGTGTGTTGGAAGACAGCCTGCGGGCTGGAGTGGAGTGGGTTGTCTTTGAATCACAGCAGAAGGGGCAACAGCAGCAGCACAATAGCAGACACATTTCTGGAAAAATCATTTGGTCTCGGCGAGCGGGACCCTCACGCATGCTCGGCTTCCCTGAAATCAGCTCCATCTCTGTGGTCAGCCTGCTTACAACAAAGGCCAAGGTTATTTTTAGTCCTTCGGCTCCTGAAGAAGGCCCTAGGGACGCAGGCTAGATGGGCCACTTCTGTAGTGTTTTCCTGGACTTGGCAGGAACGGATCTCACTGGGCTAATTGCTCTTGGCCAGAAGACCCAGGGCAGCCTGGTGTGGGGCTGAGCACCATCAGCCTCCCACATTTCTTTGCAGAGTGACCTGTGGCAAGAGCTAGGAGTCACCCTCCTACAAGGGCCTGTGGCCTCTGAGTGAGTTAGGAGCCTATGTAATGGTTTCCTTTAAAGGGCCCCTGTCCAGATGCCACTTTTTATCTTCCTCACAAGGTCTTTCCTTCCCCCAGCTGGCTGGTGAAGCTGCTTTGAATTCTGGAGGGAGGGGTCAGGAAACTGCCCAGTGGTCACACCATTTGTTTATATGGGGGGAGCTGTCTTCCTTTCCTGACTGCTCTGCCTTGCTATCTTCCACAATGCCCAAAGTGTGATTGATAGTCCCAAAGTCTACCAATTGGTTTGAAAATCTTTAAAGTTTAATTTTATTTAAAAAAAAATGGACCAAAATTTCCCCAAATGCCACAGTGGTATAAAATGTAAAAGTCAAGTCAAAACCAAAAGCTGTGTCTCTACTTCTTGGGACTATGTGCAAATCTATCTCCACGTCAAACATGATAGGTAGCCCGCCTCTCTGTAGTCACACCTCTGCACATAGAAGCCAAGGTGGCATTAAGTTTCCCAAGCCACGTGGGGGGAGCTGTGACTCACCAGCAGCTGTGGGAGTGGTCAGGACTCTAGACTGCACATCTGGGAGGCCCCAGGGTTCCCTTCCTGAAGAATGGTCTTAACCCCTTCATCCTTGGAGACCTTAGTTTTCCTGTCAGGAAAGTAGGGATAGCAAAGCCAGCTTGTGCAAAGGCATTCTCCAGAGTCACATTTATTACATTCTGTGTTGGAAAAAGGAAAGTGTTGGAAAACTTGAAGTTGGTCTCTTCCTCTGAGCCAGAATCATAAAGTGCAGTTGGATGATAAGGTTTTAGTATTGTCTTTGTTTTAGTATTGTTAAATGACTTTGGGCAGCTCATTTAACATCTCTGAACCTCAGTTTGTGCAACTGTGAAATGGGGAGAATACTAACCCTGCCTGTTCCACAGCAAAGACACATTTTATAAATAATCACCGTGAAGCACCCCAAATGGTCATGCTCGCCTTTTTGTGTGAGCTGGCCTAGATTATGTGTATTCTTAGAACCTTTCTGTTAGCCAAAGGGAACTTACCTATTGGAGGGCCAGGTTGTCTGTGGTCAGGGCCACAGGCAAAACCATGATCCAGGAAACTGTGGCTGTGCTTAGGCCTGTACTGGGGAATGAAGAGTTCATTCTAGAGCTGGGGGCTGCAGAATGAAATGCTTGAAAGAGTCAGTCCCTTCTATAAGGTCAAAGCAGTGTGGACTAGAGAGTTGAATTTTGGTGATGGCTGTTATGCATCACAATTCAGGTGTAAGACTAAACCCTTCAGTTAGAGCTTCAGCTCTGCTACTTTCTGGCCAGTTGACCTTGGGCAAATCAGTTAGTCTCTCCAACCTTACTTTCCACATCTGTAAAGTGGTGGTCTGGCCTGTCTACAGGGTTGTTGCAGGGGTGAGTGGGGGTGCTAATTAAGGAGTTTATCAGGGCTCCCAACATGATGAAGGCCCCAATCTCCAGACGCCATTGGCAAAGTCAAGTATTATAGTGAAATGTGTACAGACCTGGAGTTAGAAAATCCAAAGGGAAGAACATGCCCAGCATTTCTTAAGCTGGAAGAACTGAAGGAAAAAAAAAAAAAAAAAAAATCAAACCTTGACTTGAAATACTGAAGGATTCTGTGAGCAAAATATTGAATGATCCAGGAAGGAACACAAAGAGTCCTGCACCAAATGTTCAGTCACTTCAAGAGGAAGCATATGATCAAAAACTGATGGTATTGAAGGAAAAAGCCCAAGCTACACTGAAGCTCTTGGTGAAAAGCAAGCCTCCAGGAATTCACAGAATACAAATTAAACTGATTCAGTGTTAGAGGCACTCACTCATCTATGCCAAGAAATTCGGAAGACAGCTACCTGGCCAACCAATGAGAAGCGATCTATATTTGTACCCATTCCCAAGAAAGGTGATCCAATGGATTGTAGAAATCATCAAACAATATCATTAACATCACATGCAAGTACAATTTTGCTGAAGATAATTAAAGCTGCCAGAAATTCAAGCTAGATTCAGAAGAAGACATGGACTGATCAATATCATTGTTGATATCAGATGTTTCGTGGCTGAAAGCAGAGAATAACAGAAAGTTGTTTACTTTTGCTTTATTAACTATGCAAAGACATTCGACTGTGTGGATCATAACAAACCATGGACAACATTGTGAAGAATGTGAATTCCAGAATGCCCATGAGGAACCTGTGTATAGACCAAGAAACAGTAATGCAAATAAAACAAGAAGGCACTGAATGGTTTAAAAATCAGGAAAGATATGTATCAGGGTTCTATCCTTTCACCATACTTATTCAATCTGTATGTTGAGCAAATAATCTGAGAAGCTGGATTATATGAAGAAGGGTGGCACCAGGATTGGAAAAAAGATTCGACAACAGCCTGCAATATGCACATGTCATAACCTTGCTTGCTGGAAACAAAGAGGACTTAAAGTACATACTGACAAAGATCAAAGATCCATCCTTCAGCATGCATTGCACCTCCATGTTAAGAAAACAAAACTTCTCACAGTTGGAGCAATAAATAACATGATAAATGGTGAAAAGATGGAAGTTCTCAAAGACTTCACTTTTCTTGGATCCATAATCAATACTTATGGAAATAGCAGTCAGGAAATCAACTTAGGTAGGTATTGCATTAGGCAAATCTGCTACAAAGGATCTCTTTAAAGTATTAAAGAGCAAAAATGTCAGTTTGAGGACTAAGGTGCACCTGACCCAAGCCATGATATTTTCAGTAACCTCATATGTATGTGAAAGTTGGACAATGAATAAGGAAGACAAGAGAAGAATTTATGCATTCAAATTATGAAGCTGGCAAAAAATATTGAAAGTACCATGGAGTTCTAGAAGAACAAACAAATCTGTTTTGTAAGAAGTGCAGTGAGAATACACCTTAGAAGTGAGGATGGCTAGATTTAGTCTCTCATACTTTGGATTTATTATCAGGAGGGACCGGTCCCTGGAGAAGGACATCATGCTTGACAACATGGAGGGCCAACAAAAACAGGAAGACACCTGACAAGATGGGTTGACACAGTGGCAGCGACAATGGGCTCAAACAGAACAGCAACTGTGCGGATGGCGTAGAACAAGGCAGTGATTCGTTCGGTTGTGTATATGGTGGCTGTGAGTAAGAACCTACTCGACAACACCTAACAACAACAATTATATTTTATATAAAGGCTGCCAAGTGAAGATAATGATGCTGTCTCCTCCCAGCTGAAACCCCTGGACCCAGCCAGGATTCTGTTGTACGTGAGGTTGCAGAATTTATACCAGAACCTGAAATACTTGCTTTCTTGTAGACCTTTTGGGTCTGTAGCAAATCCAGGGAATTCCTGGCTAGGGCAAACAGTTAACGTATTCGTTTCCTAAATGTAAGATTGGAGGTTTGAGTGTACCTAGAGGTACCTTTGAAGAAAGGTCTGACAATCTACAGCAGAAGATTAAGCACAGTTATACTCTGACACACGTGCAGTCACCATGAGTTGGAATGAGCTCCATGACAACTAGACTGGAGCAAATCCAGTGTAGGCAACTTTGTGAGGAAATAGAGACAATGTGCCCAATAGGAGAATACAATTTTGCTTTTCCTTTTCAAAGTCCCACTGACTTCAAGCCCAGAAGAGGCAGGTAGGACCCAGCAGGTCCAGGACTCTCCTACTGCTGTTATTGACCCATGGCCAGGTAGGAAGGAAGTCCAGATAGGCAACTGACAAGTGCTGCCCTCAAGTTCAGGCTCAGGCTTCTTCCTTGGAACCAGAGTAGAGCCTGTGGGTGGGTGAGTGGCAGGCAGGCAGGGATGCGGGGAGGGAGGCTGCTTCCATGAGAGCTGGAAAGATAACAGGTTTTAGGGTGGTGGGAGGGTTTGGGATTCATACTGATGGTTTCTTGCACTCATGGTGTGTTTTCATTTGTGATCTTTGAACACAGCATGCCTATTCTCAGCCTCCTCTTCCAAAGTTCAGATATTTAAGGAAGAAACATGAGCTGATAGCTATGACTTTTCTTTGGGAGACTAGTTGAGGAGACCTGTGCTCTTGAAGAAAGGGTTCTGTGAACTCACAGAAGAGGGATGCTTGGTTGCCTCTTTGAGTCCGTGCGGTAGGGTGGGGTGGGATGGGGTCTTACTCAGCTGTCCATCATGGGACCCTGATGGTTACCTTTTGGTTTTCATATGAGCCCAATTTCATCTGGATACAAGGTGGAGACTGGGAGGAAGCCTCCCCTGTAAGTCTCCCTCCCCTGACCATCTTGCTGGTCTCTGTGGCATTGTGCCTTGCCCCATTTCTGGACACTCCTTAAACACAGGACTCAGAGGCTTAAGTCTCTGCTAAAGGCCACAGTCACCAGCCTGCAACTGTACAAACAGCAGAGTGCATACATTAATTCAGGACCTTTGGGGACACAAGAAAGGAGCTCTGGTAGTGTAGTGGTTATGAATCAGGCTGCTAACCTCAAGGTCAGCTGTTCGAAACTACCAGCTGTTCTGCAGAAGAAAGATGAGGCTTCTGCTCTCGTAAAGATTTACAGCCTTGGAAACCCTGTACAGGGTTGCTATGAGTTGGAACCAACTCCAAGGCACATCATGATGATGATGGGGACACTAGAAAGGCCACTGTGTGTTGACCAACTACTAACCTAAAGATTGGCAGTTCAAACCCACTCAGCGCCACCACAGAAGAAAGTTCTGATGTTCTGCTTCGGTTAAGATAACAGCCAAGAGAACCTGATGGAGCAGTTCTACTCTGCAACACTTGGGGTCTCCATGAGCTGAAATCAAACTGGATTGATTTTGGTTTGGGACAGGGAGAAGGCAGAAGAATCTGATATTTGGGGAGCTGGAGACCCTCTGGTCTGTGGGAGGGGCCAGCTGAGCTGAGTGTTCTGGGAGGGAGGCAAGAGGGAGGAGAGAGCTGTCAGTACTGATGGGCTGTGAGGAATGTGAGGAATGGGGGGGGGGGGCAGAGCTTCCAAACAGGTAGAGTGGGAACTGCCTTTGAGCTTGTCAGCAGATGATTCCAGGAAAGCTCCACTAGGTGCTAGCCTCTCCACATGTCCAACCCAGGCTGCTGGGAAGAAAAGCACCAAGCAAGACCTCCAGGAAAGTCTGAGGGGGAGGGGTGCCACCTTGCCAGTTCTCCATCGAGCTATAGTTTCCCAGAAGAAGGGACCGAGAACTCATGTGGGAAAGGCAAGATGTGGAAGTGAGTGTGTTCTGAGCAAAGGATCCCTTGGGGTTCTTGGTGTGTCCTCAAATGGCAGACCTGAGGTAACGCCTCAGGGCCTCTTAGGCTATGAGAATATAACCAGGGTCTCAGGAATACCCCTTTGGTTTCAGTATCTTTGTCCCCAACTCCCTTAGCCCCTTTTGCTCTCCAGCACCGGCCTCACATTCTAAGGCAAGTGATCTTGAAGGAGGGACATTCCAGGGCTTTCCCTCTTTATGGCCCCACCAAGGAAAGGAAGTATTTGTGCTGATGGTGACATTTCCCAGTGCAGGTCAAGGGACTGCAGGAACTGGGGCTGGCAGGCAGCCAGAACCCGCTTCAACAGAGAGACAATTATTAGTAATGACCTCCAGCCTAGTCAGTGAGCAAAACAGCCATTTAGGACCAACCCAGTCTGGCAAATGAAGTTGCTGTGGTGGGAAGGGAGGGTGGTCAGTGGCCCCATAGGAGATGAGCCCCTGGGACCTATATATTCCCTTCACAGTCCAACCCCACGGATCATCCAGCATATAGTTTCATTCACTGCATCTCGTTTGCTTTTCTCGCTGACACTCTGTTATTCATACCAATATTGTTAATATTGATGAGAACGGGACACACTCTCACATGCACACACACACACACACACACCATGAATTAAAGCCAGTCTTTGGTGGTGTTCCAACAGGAGGACCCAGCCTGTGTTTAACCAGGAGCTGCAGGGAAGATGTGTCTCTCTGAGGTCTTGCCCAACCCAGCTTCCTGGAGCATCCAGGCCTGGACAGCCACTGGGGGATTAGAAGGGGCGTTTTGTGCTTGGAAAGAAAGCTCTTAGCTCCAAAGACTTTCTTCATCTCTCCTCTTCACTCATCTCTGCTTGTGTGTGTGTGAGTGTGTGAGTGAGTGTGTGTGTGAGTGTGTGTGTGTGGCATTTAACAAGAGTTGGGGACTTGGGGAAGAAAAGATCTCAATTCTGCCATCTATGGAAGGGATGCAGAGATTTTTATGATTAGAACTGGGGTTGTGGTTTTCACATATTTAGTCCCCTTTTGTTCTCTTCCTTACCCCAAGTTCGTCCTCCCCTGCACCTTTCCTTTCCTTTCAGGCTAAATGCTAAAGAGTAGAGTCGGGTGGGAAGAAACCACGGCATAAAAGAAAAAGAAACACACCCCCTGCATATTTGAATGTCTAGTTTGGAGAGTTCTAAATTAGGTACTAGAGAAAAACAAAGCAACACGGCTAGACTTAATGTGAGGGAGAGCATGAAGCTGTAGAACCATGGCTATCTGTGAGCAGAGGAGGTAGGAGCAGGTGGCCGGAAAGAGGTGAGAAAGAAAAGGTCCTGGCCTGAATGGCAATAAGTGATCCAGTTAGGAAGCGTTTGTACTGGTGGTGTAACAGTTAAGTGCTTGTCTGCTGATAGGTTTGCTGTTTGAAGCCACCCAGTGACTCTGCAGGAGAAAGACCTGATTCTGTGGCTCAACAGCAATAACACCAACAGCCAGGAAAGGAGGTGGTGGCCATCCTGGCTGCCCTACCACACTGGTCTTGTTGCCCTGCGTGACTGCTGAGTAGGCTGGTATTGGCCAAAACACTTGGCAGAGCTCTGATTATGTGGAAGGCAACGCGACGATCCCAGAGGGGCTGGGGAATCTACTGCTGCCCAGTCTTCACATTGCTTTTCAGCCCCAAACTCAAACTTAGACAAAGAATCCTGATGATATGTCAATATCGTGCCATCAGCAAAGGTGTGGGTGTATCTTGGTCTTTGTGTTATGAGAAGTAAGTTATGTCCATGGAAGTGGAGGGGAGCACTGGTAGCATAGTGGATTATCAACTGGGCTGTTAACCCCAAGGTCAATAGTTCTAATCTACCAGTCACTCCACGGGAGAAAGATGAGGTTTTCTGTTCTTGTAAAGATTTACAGTCCTGGAAACCCTGTACCAGGTCACTCACTATGAGTTGGAGCAGACTCCAGGACACACCACCGCTAGAGAAATTCAGAAATGATTGCCGCCCAGTTGCTTTAACCTGTTTCCCCAGTACTGGCTGCCTTAGAAGATGAGTATCCCTAACAGTTGTTGTTGTTGTTGTTAAGTGCCGTCGAGTCGGTTCGGACCCATAGCGACCCTGTACAGGGTTTCCGAAGGTGTAAATCTTTACGGGAGTAGAAAGCCTCATCTTTCTCCCGCGGAGCGGCTGGTAGTTTCTAACCGCTGACCTTAAGGTTCGCAGCCCGATTCGTAACCACTACGCTACCAGAGCTCCTTTTTGTTATTAAGTGCTGTCCAGTTTGTTTCGACTCATAGCGACCCTGTATAGGGTTTCGGAGGCGCAGCTGGTGGGTTTGAGCTGCAAACCTTGTGGTTCCTACTGCAGTGCTAATGCTACAACACCACACCAGGACTCCATCCTTAACACTAAAGCTATTGGAGTGATGAAGGCTCCGTGGTGCCAGTATGTCCCGTGACCAAAGGGAATCTCAAATGGGGCAGAGGGCCAGCAGAGGGGTGGTCAGTGGCCTTGTCCAGGAGAAAGCAGAGTTAGTGGCAGGTGGGATGGGTACCCTCATGCATGGAGACTCCGGTGGTCTCAACTGTGTGCTACCTATTTCCAGCATAGTTGCTCTGTGTGGGGTTGAGGCCCAGATGTCAGAAGTAACTCTTCTAAGTACACCTTTGGCTAGGTGCTCATCTGATTTTAGTTCCATGCTTCCAGAAACTCCCAACTCTCTGCACTAACAGCACCAAGAATAAATTACTTGTATCTGCCTGCTTTCTCTGCGTATGCCACAGCCAAATTTCAGCTTCCTGCTATTCCCCGAAGATGCTGTACTGAGCTTGCTCTCCAGCTAAATGCTTGGGATTAGGGCCGGCGTGAATCTTCCCCTGTGCATGGGTCAGCTCAGAGCTGGCCTAAAGCAGCCCTCTGGAGGCCTCCTGTAAGGTTCTTTGGGGTTCTTGGACACTGCATGGCTTTTGGCAAATGGAAATTGGGTAATCTCTATAGTGTAGTGCTATAGTCTAACCACTGGACTGCTAACTGCAAGGTCAGAGGTTCAAGCCCACCAGCCACTCCTTGGAAACCCTATACAGGGTTGCTATAAGTCAGAACTGACTTGATGGTACTTGTTGTTATGTGCCGTGGAGTTGGTTCCGACTCATAGCGACCCTGTACAGGGTTTCTGAGGCTGTAGATCTTTACGGGAGCAGAAAGCCTCATCTTTCTCCCGCAGAACAGCTGGTAGTTTCGAACTGCTGACCCTGAGGTTCACAGCCCGATTCATAACCACTACGCTACCAGAGCTCCTTTGATGGTACTTAACAGCAACAATATGAAGAGGATCAAAGGCACGAGCTTTTAAAGAGCTTGAGAGCTTGAGATGCATTCTGGGGTTGAAGCAAGTCCTGAAGCTTCCTTTATTTAAGTGATCCTTCTTCCTCCAGTCCTTTGTGTTGTGAGGAAGAGAGAGGGGAAGGCCATCTGACACAGGCAGTCAGGGTGGCCCCTGGACCCACCTGCTCCATGCTCCATGAAGACATGGGTTAGCGGGTAGAGCATTCTGCTGGCCCAGGGGGCTGAGACCCTGAGACCATCTTCTCACTTACCTCCACTCTTGGGCTGGGAAGTTCTGGCAACTCAACCTCCTTCCTAGCCAGATGCTGACTGAGTAGGAAATAGGGGCCTGTTCATACCACACAGCGGTTAGTGCAGGGACCAGAATGAGCCTCATGCAGCTCTGTTCCTCCTTTCTAAATGGGTTCAGGCTGAGAGCACTTTTAATGCCGCATTTGAAAGTCAAACAAGTGACACACTGATGCCCGGTACAATCCATTGGTTCTCTCTCCTAGTTATCTAAGGAGCTCAGGTGTTACAACAGTGCAGACTCACCCAGCAGTTCCACCACAGCAAGACCTGGCAATCTGCTTCTGTAAAGATTGCAACCTAGAAAACCCAATGGAACTTTGTCACGTGTGGTTGCTATTAGTCTAAATTGACTCCTTGGCATTGAACAACAGTTGGCTGAGCCCCGCTGGGTTACTCCTCAAGGAAAGGCTTCTGCTGGTGGCTCTGGGGAGGGTTGTGAGCCCTGGGTGGGTTGAGGCAGGAGACCCCTGGGGTTGAAGGGATAAAGGCAATGCCCACCCACTCTCACATGAAAAGCTTGGCCCAGGCCTTTCTCAAAGGGTGTGGAAGCTCTATGGTTGAGCCAGAAAGTGCAGTTTCCAAAGGGGTTGCTTTAGTCCTCCTGCCCTAGCCCAGCTAGTGGGCGGAGCCTGGAAGCCTCACAGCCTTTGAGATTTACTAACCTGTATTGCTTTAGGTCTAGAGTCCTGGTGTGGTGCTGTGGGTTAATGCCCCAGACTGCAAAGCCGTTTGAACTGCAAGGTTGGCGCTTCAAGCTCACCTGCCGCTCCTCAGAAGCCCTATAGAGGGTCGCTATGGGTCGTAACTGACTACACAGCACTCAACAACAACAAAAACATTGTAGTTGGTGTAGCGTCCTCTTGAATTACTCTGATTTTCTCCTACCTCTGCATCTCCATTTATAGTAAGGACCTGTAGGTAGGAGGCAAACTTGCAGTCACTTCTTCTGGCTATGGATACAAGAGAGAGAAGCCATTTAAGGACTAATTTCCATGATTCCAAAATGCTTTCTTGTCTCCTTTTCTCTCCCTGCCCCCTAACTTCTTTTGAAACTCTTATTCATAATATAATGGCCTTGAGTGTCAGCAATGCCTACTAATGAGGGGCTTCCTTTCCATGCTCCTTTGAATGCCCTCCCTATTGGCCCTTGGCATCAAACAGCACATTGCCTCTTGCTGACTAGATTGGTACTTCATTGTCCAGGACTGAGGCTGACACAACTTTCATGAAGTTCAAAGAAAAGGGCTACAGATTTGGGAAGTTGCGTGTAATGATCTGGAAAAGAAATTTCCATTGGGTTTACTCTGAGTTCTTTAAACAGCAACCACAGCCACAGACAAAATGCACACCCCCTCCCGCTCGCCCACTTAATTCTCCTCTATTTTGAGGTGTGATATGATGTAGTCTCCGTCTGTCGGTGTGTGTACCGCTCTGGTTCTCTGTCTCTTGGGGATGCACCTTATTGCGCTGCCTCTTGTGTCCAGTTCCCACTCTTTTGTGGTTCCTCATGTGAAAAGTGTTGTGATGTTTCCGTACTAAGGGATGTATGAGGATCTCTCAGTGTGTCAGTATTGGAAATGAAGCTATGTCACATTGCCCACCTACCATTGGGAACCTGTTGCTTCTGTGACTTTTCAGAGAGCTGGGGTACTGCCAGTCTCTAGGAGAAGCTATAGGTTGAAATAAAGCACATCTGGGTTTGAACTTGCTGGCATAGGACTTGCCCAAGGCTGAGGCCGCTGTTTTTCATTCAGATTGTTAACCAGAAGGTTGCCTATAAACCAGGACACCCTAGCCTCTCTCCCTGTCCTTCCTCCTGTCTTGATCAGGTTCTGGGAGGTGGGTCAAGACCTGTAGCCAACAAGATGAAGACTAATGTGGGCATCGAACAGCCTTGATCTCTGGGGTCCCTAGACATCCCAGCTCATCTGTGGAACCCTCGCACGTTCACAAAGACTGAGTCCCAAGCCCTTGTCCTTTCCTTGCTGTGTTGTTAGTACCTTGTTCTGTGGTTGGTTAGCAGTGTTGACTACCTATGTAGCAAATCTTTTGTCTGCAATTTAGAGAATGTGTAAACTAATAAAAAAAAAAAAGGCTTTAAAATTCTTGGACTCCTTGGGTCATTTTTTTCTCCCAATCTTTAAAATATCAATTGCAAATATGTATAGATGCATTGCAAATATGGGGGTACAGTGGAACTGCATGTGTGTGCACACAGATGTGTATGTGTGTGTGTACATGTGTGCACACATATTCATGTTCATCAGGGTCCAGAGAAGTGTTGCTGCTTATATGTTTCAAGGACAATCCAGGATCAACAATTCCAAGTCCCAGTTGCTCCCTGGTGATGGAGTTCTGATCCCATCGTCACTGCAGCTTATGTGGGCAGCTGCACAGGCAGTGGACTTGAGGATTAACCAAGAGCTTCCTCTGTAGGAGGGAAGCTGCTCATTTTCAGGAGACTCTTCTGAGAAGATCACAGGGCCTTCAGAAGAGAACTGATGGAAGTTCTTGGGGAAAGGAAGATGACTCATCTTCCTGAGGTGGGGAAGGTGCTGGGGGAAGGAGCGTCTTCAGGTTCAGGCCCATCTTGAAAATCAGCTGAGTCACGATTTCTTCCTTCTTAGACCAGACACTGCCTTCTATAAAGGGCAGTGCAATGGCTGCTCTGGGCAAGGAGCAGGAGGCATCATAGAAGATACATCTGCCTCCAAAATCCTGAGAGTCTGCTTAGCAACCAGGTGCACAACTCCTGGTCTACCTAGGAATTGGCAAGTTAAGAGTCAGTCTTTCAAAAATAAATGTAAGATAAATATGTAAATAAGGCTTCTATTATGCTTGGTAGTGTGGCGCTGTGGGTTAATGTGCTGGACTGCAAAGTCTTTTGAACCGCAAGGTTGGCAGTTCAAGCTCACCAGCCACTCCTAAGAAACCCTATACAGGGTTGCTATGGGTGGGAACCGACTCTACGGCACTTACAACAACAACAACAACAACAACATGTGCTTGGCATTAGGGATGCAGCAGAGAAAAAGACTAAGTCCCAATTCTCATGGATCCAGAAGGTCAAGAGCAGGAGCTACTGATCTCTATCATCATGGTTTCAGTTGGAACCTGTGTGTGTTTCAGTAAAACTAGGCAGACGTGGCAATGGAGGAGAAATCATGTCACTTTTGATCCCCCGACTAAGCGCTTCACTATTCTTCACTAGGTTGCTGGCATGCCTTCAGCCTTTGCTTTCTTTAGCATGCTATGGCCTGTTGTTTCTTTCTAGTGTAGGAGCCATTGACATGGACCATCAAGCAGGTTGTTGAACCATCTCTGCAATGGGAGGGACGGCCCCTTCCAGGAGCCAGAAGAGAACGGCCAGACCTTCCCCTGGAGTGGCTGCTCATGCGAGGAGGGCTTGTAATGCTGAACTGTTTATTCCAGCAATGGAGGCACCTAGGGCCACAATGAAGTCCAGGCTGGGAAGGATTCCACACAGACCTTTAATTTTCTCAGAAGGTCATGAATGTTTCTGCTGTGCCAGGCAACCCCAGGTAGAAGGACCCCAGGGAACCCAGCATCGCATCAATTGCTGAGAGAGGGCTTTGAGGGAGGCGATGAAAATACCACGGACTGCTGGGCCTGGGAAAGTTAGCTAGAAACATGAGTCAGAAACTGATGTTGCTCTGAGGAGGTGGAGGAATGGAGGAGGGAGGGAAAAACTGGAGAGACCCAAAGTACTCTCAAGTAAACAAAGTCATGGATTTTCCATGTCCATGGAATGATGATGGGGTTAGGAGAAGCAAGAAGAAGGGAACCATGGAATAGGGTGCTGATGCTGGTCCCCACTACCCTGTGTTGAAAATAGTTCAAAGAAATGGGATCATGACAGATACAAGGTGTTTCCTCCTCCCTTGGAGTCCTGTGGGTGCTTTGGGTTAACACGCTGGACTGCAAGGTTGGTTTGAACCACAAGGTTGGCAATTCAAGCTCACCAGCCACTCACCAGGGTCACTGTGAGTCAGCAGCACTTAACAACAACTTAACAACCTCCTCCCTTGGTTAGCAGAAAGAACACTAGAAGAGGGACCGGAAGTGCTAACTCTTACATTATGTAGCTGGGTGACTTTGACTTGTATAGATATGAGTATGAGTTTCCTGGCCTACAAGTTTGGGTAAGGAGTCAATGACATCAAGGTGTGTGTTTGCATGTCCTTTAGCTCCTGAAGTTCCCCTGAGTGGGAGTGCCTTTGAGGCATCAGTCAAAGTCTGTCTCCAGGCAGCCCCATGGAAAGGCGTGGTAGTTTAACATCAGATACAATGATGCCAGAGAACAGATTGTTCCAGAATGAGTTTCCAAATAGATTCTGCAGAGCTTTAGGATTCTGGGAGAGAACTTGGCCCCTGGAGTGGAGTGAAAAGAGGTCATTTGGGTAGGATTCTGGAGTCCCAAGTTTTAATTTGAATCACTGGTCAGCAGAGCTCTGATTCGGTGTCATATACTGGTGATTCCTGGTGTAGCATCGTGGGTTAATGCAAAGTCACTTTGATCCACAGGCTCGGTGGTTCAAGCTCACCAGCCACTCCTCAGAAATCCTATACAGGGTCACTGTGGGTTGGAACTGACTCGATGGTACTTGACAATAACAACTTTAAAACTCCAACAGTTAGAAACCGTGTCTGGGGCTAGACGTTGGGAGGAATGCAGTGAGAAAACCATCAAGCTGCTGAAGGTAGGATGAGAGGCCATCATGGGCCCATGGCTCTGTGCACATCATATCTACTCCCAACTTTCTACAAAAGGCTCCTGACCTCTACCTGGGCCTTCTTCCTTGCATTCCTCTTGAGTAAAGCAGAGGAGCACTGGACTCTTATTCAGGGGGTTCCACACCCTCCTCTCCTGGGGGGGGGTGTCCCTGCAGCCCATAGCACTTGCTACCCATCCCTCCCCCTGCCCCTCACACACCCCAGCCCACCAAGCTGTTCCCTCCTCTGTCATAAACCTCAGCCTGTGTTTTGAACCATCAGCGCTTTAGCAGGGCCAGAACAACAGTGTGTCCCCAAGGCTGGTGGGTTGAGAATGTTCCGGCTAAACTTTAGGTAATTAGCATTGTTAATGCTCGTTCTGTGATATTACAGCTGTGAGCCTCATTAAAGTGCTCTCCAGGGGAAGCACTGAGATTCAGGTGTCAAACCTGCTCTCCGAATAAACCCTGCTGCCATCTCCAAGTCTCTGTCTGGAAGCCAGCTTGGCCCTGTCCCTTCTCCTGCTCAGCTCCCTGACTGCTGGCATCTGGGTTGGACCTGCCTCCATCAGCAGGGATGCACTCCCTCCTTCCCACCCCCTTTGTCAGCACAGAACTCTCAGTCTGTCTACTTTGTCTCCCTCCACCCAGAGAAACGTGCCCACAGCAGAGTGTGGAATGGTCCAGCCTGCTTCACCACGGCTAGAAAGAAAAGGTTCTTGGTCCCGGGCAAGGAAATCCAGGCTGCTCTTTCAAGTACTGGATAGTTTTTATCCAGAGCTGCTGCTTTCTCTACTTCCTACCCCCTCAGAGGAAAACGCAAAGCCACCCTACTTCACTCCCCACTGGATTTCTAGGGACTGACTGGCATTGCTGGAGCAGCCCCCTGCTCTGAAAGAAATCTGAGTCCCTCTGGCTTTCATTTCTGGGATTCCTGATTCCTGGGAGGGGAGGCAGGGGACTGACTATTTGCCAAACAGAGAAATATGAAACGCTCTTCAACCCCCTTGAAGCCTTGAGGAAAATAATGCCAGCCCCTCCAGGGACTAAACATAGGCTCTACCCAAAACAGAGAGGGAAAACACAGTTCCTTAGAGGCTCCCTGAGGACTGGGGAAGCTGAGGAGGGTCTGACGGGGGCTCAGATCCCTCTGCTGCTCAGATCCCCTTTCTGCCTCATTCCACATTGGGGCCCATTGAGTCTATAGAGGTTTTCAGGGCAACCAGCCCAGTCACTTTTGATGAATGTGAATTGACCACCTACTGTGTATGTACTACATGCTTGTAGGAGACACAGAGCCTGGAACCAACATTAGAACCTTCCAATGAAAATGACAGGTCCACTGAAGAGACCAGCACCCATATACAGGAGACAAATGCGCTGGACTGCAAGGTTGGTTTGAACCACAAGGTCTGTGAGTCAAGCTCACCAGCGGGTCCTTGGAAACCTTATATAGGGCCACTATGAGTTGGAACTGACTCAACAGCACTTAGCAACAACAACAACAATTGTAGATGGAGGGAAAGATGTGTTGGTCCCAAATGTATGCAGCAGGGGGCAATTATATTCGTATGGTAAGTGTGCTTTCCAAGTAGAGAAGGCAATGTGAGCAAGTTGTGACGGATGGAGAGCCCATGTGTGTCAGATTACAACTGTACTCCATGGGGTTTCTAATGGCTACCTTTTTGGAAGCATTAGTACAAACATGATTAAGCACTTGGAAGTTAGCTGAAAGGTTGGTAGCTTGAGTCCACCCAGTGACGTCTTAGAAGAAAGTCCTTATGAAAACTCAGTCATCGAAAACCCTGTGGAACCGACACACACGAGGTTGCCGTGAGTCAATCAATGCGATAGCAATTGGTATTTTGGTGGTGGTTTTCCCCTGAAGTAGATTTCTAGGCCTTTTAAATGAGGCACCTCTGGGTGGACTTGAACTCTCAACTTTTTGGTTAGCAACTCTTTATACCACCCAGGATCTCCAAAATGTAAGCAAAGGCCCAAGTATTTTTGTGGGATGCTGGGCTACACCCCAGGTGGAGGTACAGTCTCCCACAATGACACACAGAATCCTCATCTAAAACTGAGAGCTGGTGCTGGGAGCTCAGAGCCTCTTACTGTGAGCAGTGAGCCTGCGACCTTCCAGCTCCCCTCCTGACATTTTGTTTGATATGTGGTGCTTGGAGCCTGTCAAATGTAACCCTGACTCCCTCTCCCTGCCATTTGCGTCTCCAGGAAGATGACCCTTTAAGCTATTCCCTGCTCCTTAAACCCTTGGCTCAGGCCTTTTTAGGTAGTTTCTTATCCTCATTTCCCACAATACCCTGTTGCCGACGAATGAGGGCTCCTCCAATTTTTCCTCCTGTCTCTTGTGGATATGCTTGGGAATTGCTCCTCCTGCCCTCTTGCACACACACTCTCGCCACCTACAAACATTTTGAAGACTTACTGTTGCCATTTCTCCTTGCAGAGTCTATTCTGACATGCTCAGGCTGCAGGTCTCCTTCCCCAGAGCCCCCACCGGGTTGTGGAGAAAACCATTTGCTTTGGACACATGGTGACCCAGGAGAGTAGGAATGACCCTGTACTCCATTTTTTGGAAGTAGGTCACCAGATCTTTCTTTCACCCGAGGAGTGTCTGGTGAACCGGAACCTCTAACCTTTGGGTTAGCAGCTGAGCACACTGACTGTTGGTGTCACCCAGGATCCTGCCCTACATTATTGGCACTCTCCACCAGCAGACTGGGCTTTCTGGGAGCAGAGACTGTGCTTTGCTCCCTATTGAATCCCTATTGCCCTGGTATAGGCTCTATGATGCATGAACACTTAAACAAATGGCTGAGGGAGTAGGTGAGTGGATGAGCAAACCCAAGGAAATAAAGTTGGTGACGAATAGAGCATAGTTTTCCTCATGGACCAGGACTTTTACCTCGTGGGACAAGGCCTTGGAAAACTCAGCAGCAGTTCTATCCTTCTCGGGTCCCAGCCTCTGTGGGCGGAAGGCAGTTCTGTTGGGTAGAATGAGCTTGGGGACAAGGATCACCCATCTCTTGCCCCTGGGTTACTACAGCCCACTTAAACTCAAATCCTTCAAACCTCACTGCACTATTAAAGTCTCGATTTAAGTGGACCACCCTGGTTCCTCTTAAAGGAAACTCACTATGTACTTAAAGAAATAACAAATGATGGAGTTGATCCCATGCCTCTCTGGGACAAAAAGAACAATTTCACCTTAAACAGAAACCTCACAAAACACCCAGAAAAAAACTCAAACAAGCAACCACAAGCTAAAGCCCTTATAAGGAAAACCTAAAAGTACAGGGTTTGAAATGGACCGATTTAAAAGGACTGGGGAGAAAGATGAGGCTTTCTGTTTCAGCAAAGATTTACAGCCTCAGAAACCCTACACAGGGTCACTATGAGTCAGAAGCAACGTGGGGCACTTAACAACAGCAACAACAACGGGGGAGAATTGGGACCTGGTGTGGTGCAGTAGGATAAGCACTGGACTGCTAACCACAAGGTCAACCCGCCAGCTGCAACTCTGAAGCCCTGTATAGGGTTGCTATGAGTTGGAACTGTCTCACTAGCATTTAACAACAACAGTAAGATAAGAACCAACCTGTCTTCCTCCAAATAGATCTAACTTTGGGAAAGGAAGAAATGTAGCTTCTGGGATAATCCTTTAGTGTGTTTAAGGTGTCATGAAACCACAGCTTTCCTCTAGTAAAGACATTTTTAATATACTCTGTAATCCTGTATGCTTTTAATTTTGTCTTGAGGCCAAATGGTTACCCTTGGTACTGTGTTATTGTTAGATGCCATCCAGTCGGTACTGACTCTTAGTGACTCTTAGTGACACAACATAACAAAGCGCTGCCCTGTCCTGCGCCAACTTCACAATCGCAGCTACATTTGTGCCCATAGCTGATGCCACTGTGCCAATCCATTTCACTGGTGCTCTTTCTCTCTTTCATTGACCCTCCTCTTTGCCAAGCATGATGTCCTTCTCCATAGACTCTTCCCTCCTGATAATATGTCTGAAGTATGAGAGACGAAGTCTGACCATCCCGGCTTCTAAGAAGTATTCTGGCTGTACTTCTTGCAATACAGATTTGTTGGTTCTTTTGGCAGTCCATAGTACTTTTAATATTCTCCTCCAACACCATAACTCAAATGCATCAATTTTTATTTTCAATTAAATAATGAAGGCAGGAAGAAAATGCATTCCACTGACAAACATCATTGTACTGTAACATGTGGGGACCCATTTGATGACTAAATGGAGACCCCTCTGATGGGAGGGGTTTTAGGGTATGAAACCTCTTAGTGTGACTACATGAGCCTTAGTTTTCTCATCTGTAAAATGGGATAATGAAACCTACGATGTAGTATTTCTGTCAAGACTCAACACAATCACATGTACAAAGATCCTGGAGTGTGGTGTTAATTCTTTCTCTCTTTTTTTTCCTGTTGCTCTTCCCCCACATTTAATGATGAATATGGGGGAAATGGTTTGATAGTAACATAAAAGGTGAATGAGATCCTGCCCTCAGGACTTAAGTTTTCTCAAGAAACTTGGGTGGCAGAATGAGGCAGAGGAAAGCACATAGGTTTAGTAGTCAGAGATGTGGCTTGAACTTGAGTTTTCTCATTTAAGAATGAAGATGATATCTACCGTGTTGGCAGGAAGAGTATCTGAGACGACTTAGCTCAAGCTCCTGGAGCCATATCTTGCCCACGTCAGGCTCCATTAGGAGTACTATTGTCTCATCTTGTCAAGTGTATCCACAGAAATGGAGGGTAACATGGCAGAGGCCACAAGAACACTCAGACCAAGTGCCACAGGAGTTCAGGGGAGAGAAGATTTCCAAGAGCGGGGACTTCCAACTGGGCAGGAAGTTAAAGGCTTCAGAAAGAAGGTAGTATCTGAGCTCATTTGGACGTTAGATGAGGGGAAGAGAGGAACTATTCTAGGAACAGTATGAGGGTGGTGGCAAGAAAAATGTGGCTAGCGTCCAGCTGGCCAGTGTGGAGGAGATTTAGGAAGTGAGGAAGGAGGTGTGGACTGGGGTCTGACCTGGAGAACCTTGAGTGAGGGCACACACCGTTGGCAACTTCTGCTGCCATGAAGGTTCCTGTGAAGAAGTGTGTTGTGAGAAGTGCTAAGCAGGCTGGAGGGGGTGCAAGTTGTCTCTGGTTCTGAGACTAGGTCCCTTCTACCACCAGCCTCTGCCGACTTGATGACAGCAGGGAGTGGGGACTGAAGACCACAACTCCAGGTCAGGCTGAGTCTCCTTTGGGGTTAAGATGAAGGGGCAACCCCTTTGCCCAATACTATCTATCTTCCCTCCCCCTTTCTTTCCCTCCCTTTCTCCTTCAGGCAAGTGCAGCAGGCCTGGGGAAGGCTTGGCCTATTGTCTGGTGTGAGGAGGTAGAGGAGAAGCTGCAAAGCTGAAATGGCCAGTACAGATGGTTACGTGGCCTGTCCTCATCTTCCTGTGACTCCTTTGGCATCTCTTCCCAGGACATGATGAAGGTGCAGCTAGTGTGGTGTGGAGAAGCTGGGTGTTCTAGACTCAGAATGTGATGGTGGACAAGACCCTACATTAGCCTTTCTTGTGGTCATGGATAGACTTCATGGGTCTTTGACTACAAAATTGTGTGTGTCTATCTGTCTGGTTTTCTTCAGATTCTCAAAGGGATCAGTACAACCGCTTCAATTTACCAATGAGGAAACTGGGGCCTCCAGAGGAGAAATGACTCACTGGATCCCACAATTAGTTAATCTCCATCCAGGGCAAACTTGAAAAAGGACGTCCGTCTGCCAGAAGAGCAGGGGAGCTGGGATGTGACCCAGGAGTGGAAACAGAGATGAGAGAGGGAGGGGAGAAGGGGAAGAAAGTGAATTGCCCTGGGATTAACCATCTGTGTGTTTTGTAGGGGCCAGTCTCCCACCAGGATACCTGATCCTCCTCTCCAGGTATTGTTCCTGTATTTTCCCAGGGACAGACTGGGCTGGGCTGGGCTATGACTGGGTAGGTCAGAGGAATAATGGGGTGGGAAGAAGGTAAGATTGAAGGCAGGAACACGTTGACTCTGTGTGTGTGTGTGGGGGGGGCACACAACAGGAAGTATACAGTGCATTGCAGAGAGTAAATCTAAGGGCAGACCAGGCTGGGCAGGAGGCAGACAACAGTGGAGTTGAGAGTAGGAAATAAACCCTCATTCCTGGCCCTCAAAGGGGAGCTCACTAGGCTCAGGTCATCTTCCCAAAGGCTTGGTGGTGGAGAGATGTTAAGAGGCTCCACTGTGATTTTCCTGATACCAGTTCCAAGAATATGAAATTGAGGACTCAGAGTGGGTTTGCTGATTGGTCTTGTCTTATTAACCATTCTCCAGCCCCACTGTCTCGTCTTTCCTTGCTCTCCTCAGGTGACCATTTTTGGCTTTGAAATCACACTATGGTACACAGCTATAAGAGAGCTTAGGAACCAGTTCTGATGTGCCACAGGGGCTTGATGCAGTGAGTCGGTGGAGTGAGGGGCCCACCCTCATCCTCATCTCCAGCCTGGTTTCAACCAGAACAACACTGCTTTTTTTTTCTTTTCTTTCTTTAACAATGTATTCTCTCATAGTTTAAGAAGCTACAAGTCCTAATTGAGGCCCCAGCTCTTTGGGAAGAATTTCTCTTTGTGATGGTTCTGGGGAAGGTCTTTGTCTTCTTTCAACATCTATGGGTGCCTGGAGTTCCTTGGAGATTTCCATGTGTCTTGGTATTAATATTCCCATGGGTCTAAGAGGTTCTCACCACAGGGACCCCAGGTCCAAAGGATGCTTTCTGCTCCTGCCTCTTTTTCTTTTTGGGAGTCAGGTCCTCTGCTCTCTGCTCACTTGTTTAATCTCTTTTATATCTCAAACAAGATTAACTCAAGACCACCACCTAATGAGGCAGATTGTATTTTGCCTCATTAACATAACTGCCTCTAATCCTGCCTCATTAACAACATTGTTATTTTTAAGTGCCATTGAGTCAGTTCTGACCCATGGTTGTAGTGGTGCACCGTGGAGTCGGTTCCGACTCATAGCAACCCTGTACAGGAGTTCTGAGGCTGTAAATCTTTATGGGAGCAGAAAGCCTCATCTTTCTCCCATGGAACAGCTGGTATGAATTTGTATTGTTTTGTATGAATTGGGCTGCTAACCTCAAGGTCGGCAGTTTGAAACTACCAGCGGTTCTGCAAGAGAAAGATTTACAGCCTTGGAAACCCTGTGTCAGGTCACTATGTGTTGGAACGTACTCCACGGTACTTAACAACAGCAACATTACCTGAGTTCCTTAGCAGCCCTGTATAGGGTTTCCAAGGAGCAGCTGGGGAGCTTGAACCACTGGCCTTGTGGTTCAAACCGACTTGGCAGTCCAGAGCATTAGCCCAAATTGCAGTAGCACTTAACACCATAGAGGTGTGGATTTACAACAGACAGGATAATTACATCAGATTATAAAATAAAGGATAATTATATAATAATGAGAATCAAGGCTTGCCAAGTTGACACATATTTCTGGGAGACACGGATTCAATCTATATATTGACATTTTGGCTCCCAAAATTCATGTTCTTACTACATAAAAAACACATTCACCTCATCATATCATCCCCGAAATCTTAAATTAACTCCAAGTTCAAAATATACTGGAGCAAAATTCTCCTTCATCTGTGCACCTGTGAAATTTAGAATTCAAGTCATTTGTTTCCAAAGTACAATAGTTAAAAGGCACAGGTAGACATTTCCATGACAAATGGAAGAAATTGGAGGGAATGCAGGGATAACAGGCATCAAACCAGTAGAGAAATTTCTATTAGCTCTCAAGACTTGAACATAATCTGTTCTCTGAGACCATCTAGGAATTGGCCCTGCTTGCCAGATGCTGGCTGTGGGCCATGATCTCTGGATTTTGGGTGGAGGCCCTTTGTCCCTGGGCTTTAGCTCTACCTTCCACTTTAGGTCCACTGAGAGGACAACTCTGTTCCCTTGGCTTTGGGTGGCCCCATTCTTTGACTCTGAGTAGCAACTCTAACCCCGTGGCCCTGGCAGGTCCCATTCTTCTGGTCCTTGGGCATGACATCTCTGCCCCCTCAGCTTTGGGACCCAACAGACCATGGTTCAACCCTTTAAGATCCTAGAGTCATGGCCCTTCCCTTTGAGACTGAGAGCTCTACTTCCTGTGCTCTTTGTCTCTTCATCTTCTGCTTTCTGGTGTATTGACCTCTTGGTACCTCAACCCTTTGGTCCCTAAAGCCTCTTGGGCTTACCTGGCCTCTCCCCTGCTCAGGAAAATGTTGCAAAGCTCTTTAGCTTTACTGATAAATACTTGGAGGCACCCTACTCCTCCAGCAAAATTGGACCAAAGGCATTCAGCTCTATCACTTTGTGGGTCTGTAAGCTTAGCTCCATCCTCATGTGATGGAAGACACCCTGCTCCATCAGCAAGCCTCCTGCCTAAAGGCACTCAGCTCTGTCTTCCATAGGCCAGCTCCCTCAGTGTCTCAAGCAGCACTTTTATTTATTGGTTATCCATGGAGCGTTTTATTGGAGAAAGAGTTCCTTGACTAGAAACAGATTCTTGTTCCTCTCCACATTCCCTCGAACTTTACAGCAGGGAAAATAGCTTAAGCCTTGCTCATAGGGATAGCTGGGTCTCAGTTCAGGCTTCCTAGCTCCCAGACCAATTGTCTAGTCTCTTCCTTCTCTACAGCCCAACTCATCTGGAGGAGAGAGAAGAATTGGAGGCTTTGCATGGCAGAAGGCATTAGCCTGTGTGACTTGTGAAGCCAGGGATAAGGTGGTAGGTCTCTTGGCAGCTCAGCATGGATAAGCACTCTCCATGATCCTCTGCTAGGAACCTGAATTGTGGAGGTGAGCAATGATGGGGGAAGACCCCCACTTTCAGACCAGGTTTAAAATCTTTGCTTTGCCAGTCTGGGAGTTTTGAGATGATTCTTGTCCTTGTCAGCTTGGTGGGAAGCTATGGTAACTTGTCCTGTCTTTTTCTTCCAAGGCTGAGCAAACAGCTGAAAGCAGGCCCCAGCTGCTGAGCTGAGTGCTCCAAGCAGAGATGGCTCTGGCCAGCTGTGGAAAGCCATCTTTGCATATATGCAAATGAATGCCCTGGCACTTCTCTTTTCCGCATCATCTAGGCAGACTCAGGTGTTATTGGAAGAGTCCCCAGATTCTGCATCCAAATTAGTCCCTTGAATGAATTTTTTGATCTCTCCACAGGAAACTTCTTTTTAACTCTTTGCAAGACCTCAAGACCATTCTCAAGTCCCTGCTTTACTCTGCCCAGAGCCGTATTAGCTTTTCAAACACTAGAAATTAGAGGTGATGAAATGTATTTGGAGACAGTCAGGAATGGAGAATAGAGTTTAACTTGGGTAGCTGGAAGATTCTAGGTGCTGGTCATGGTTCTGTCAATGCTTCAGTGGTACCTAATGTGAGCCATATAACTTCTTTGGTGACAATATCTCTAATGGGTAAGAAATAGAAAAATGCAAAGTCCTTGTAGCTCTAACAATCTGCACGTGTTTGTGAACACCTGTGAATTCAGACTCTTTGGTTACAAGTAAAAGACAACAACTCAAGGTCACTTAATTGAAACAGAAAGAGATGATAGGAGGATACTGGAAAGACTCAAGAATACATGAGTGGCGATGGGCTCAGTTGTAGAGTCGACGCAGAATGTGTTACCTCCCAGCTTTGTTCTTTCTGCTTCAATCTTATTTTTCTAGAGACTGATTTTTTTCTGCTCCTCAGTCAACATGGTAAAAAATGAATGTTCCGCAACAAGAAAATTAAGGGAAAGTAATGCATAGGAGTCCTGGTGTGGCGCTGTGGGTTAATGCACCAGACTAAAAAGCCATTTGAACTGCAAGTTTGGTGGTTCAAGCTCACCAGTTGCTCCTCGGAAACTCTACACAGGGTCACTATGGGTCGGAACTTTCTCGATGGCACTTCGCAACAACAACAATGCATAGATACTAAGTCAAATGTTTCTCAGGGGCCCAAATACAAATCCCCATATTCCTGGGAGAGAACAGTTATTGGTTTAATTTGGATCAGGTGATCATCAGAGACTCATGGGAGAAGCACAGGTACCTGAAATCCACAGCCTGGTTACTGGAGAAAGTTTCCAGGTGCTGGGCAGACACGTAAGGAGCTCACTACATTTTACTAAGAATAAGATACTGAATTGTAGAGAGAACTACTGATCTTTTAGGAGGGTAAGCCAAAAAGTATTGCTAGTAGGAAGGTTGGGAAGAGTTCAAAGATGAACCAAGAGAAAGAAGAATGTAACATGTGATGAATGAAGACACTGGCTGAAATTCAGACTCTGGTGGGAAAAGACATAGAATTACCATTGATGCAATAGCTACCGAAGTTGGGATCTTACATAATTCAGCATTTTCAATTTTACAACAGCAAGCAATATGTATTTCTACAAAATCATAGAAAACTTTATTAAACAAAAGTATCAAATGGGAGGCTATCATTTCTCAACATATTCTCTATCTATGTCTATACACTTCTGGAGGGGGTGTTTCCATTTCTCTAACCCTTCCCCAAATAATTCTACTCTCTGACTCATACTACATCAAAACAGCAGTTGGGCATTCTCAGGGAACTCAAATCATGTTCCTTTTAACTGATCTTTGAGGTTTGTGGAAAAAAGAAGACTGAAGGGGCAAGATCAAGCATGGACAGGGTAAGGTTTCCTATGAAATTCTCATCAGAAGCCTTTGCCACTCTCAAAGAATGTGCAGGTGCATTGTTGTGAGGGAAAAATTCCTCTGTGCAAGTTTCCTGGCATTTTTCACACCAAATGCAGGTTTCCATTTTTTAAAAACTTCTTCCTAATAAGCCCCTGTGATTGTCCTGTGTCTTTCAAGACAATCTAACAAAATTAGACACTTTGAAATCACCAAAAACAGTTGCCATAATCTTCTGAGCTGCCCTTTTGGCCTTGCATTTAATTGGTCCAGCTGATTCCCTTGGAAGTCACTGTTTTGATTGGGCCTTGCTTCCTGGATGGTATTGTTAAATTCAAGACTTGTCCTCGGTTATGATTCATTATATAAAGTCATCTTCATTAGCCTCAGTCTTGCTTAAAAGATTCTTTGAACTAGCACAATACTTTAGTATCCATCTTTGATTTTTGCACAACACTTTCAGTATCCATCCATTTGAAAGCTTACTGAGGCCAAGATGTGCACTTCAAATTGAAATGCCTATCCCATGTGAGATCCCAACTTCAGTAGCTATTGTATCAGGGGTAATCCTATGATCTTTTCCCACCAGTTTCAGATATCAGGCAGTTTCTTCATTTGTAAAGGTTATTTGTCTTCCTTCACCTGACTCATCTTTGAGGTCTTTTGAGGTCTTCTTGATATTCTTTAAACTGCTTTAGCCATCTACCAACAGTTGTTTTCTGTGGGGCAACATTCCTGTAAACTTCTTACCAAGCTTCAGTGGCCTTGTGTCAGAATTAATGCTGGAGATCACATGATAGAATTTTACAAGTCAACGACTTATTCATTGCCAATACCTAATACCTTTTTTCAACAACATCAAAGATGACTACACAGGTGGACCTAACCAGATAGCAAACACAGGAATCAAATTGACTATATCTGTGGGAAGAGATGTTGGAGAAGCTCAGTATCATCAGCCAAAACAAGAACCAAGACAAACTGGAACAGACCATCAATTGCTCATATGCAGGTTCAGGCTGAAGCTGAATAAAATTAAAAGAAGTCCATGAGAACCAAAATATGACCTCGAACATATCCCACCTGAATTTGGAGATCATCTCAAGGACAGAGTTGATGCATTAGACACTAATGACCAAAAACCAAGAGAGTTGTGGGATGACATTAAGGACATCATACATGAAAAAAGCAAAAGGTTATTAAAAAGATGGGATAGAAAGAAAAGATCAAAACGGATGTCAGAATAGACTCAGAAAATTGCTCTTGAGTATTGTTGTTGTTAGGTGCCATCGAGTTGGTACCAATTCATAACAGCCTTATGCACAGCAGAACAAAACACTGCCCAATCCTGGGCCAACCGCACTGTTGTTGCCATGCTTGAGCCCATTGATGCTGCCACTTTGCCAATCCATCATACTGGGGGTCTTCCTCTTTTTCTCTGACCCTTCACCCTACCAAACATGATATCCTTCTCCAGTGACTGGTCCCTCCTGAAAGTATGTCTGAAGTATGAGAGACGAAGTTTGGCCAATCTGGCCTCCAAGGAGCACTCTGGCTGCACTTCTTCCAACACAGATCTGTTTGTTCTTTTGCCAGCCTATGGCACTTTCAATATTCTCCTCCAACACCATAACTCAAAAGCATCAATTCTTCTATAGTCTTTCTTATTCACTGTTCAACTTTCACATGCATGGGAGGTTATTGAAAATACCACAGCTTGGGTCAGGCGCACCTTAGTCCTCAAGCTGACATCTTTGCTCTTCAACACTTTAAAAAGTTCTTGTGCAACAGATCTGCCTAATGCAATATGTTGTTTGATTTCTTGACTGCTGCTCTTGAGTGTAGAAAAGCTAAATCAACTGGATGAAATGAGGAATAAAAGAGCTGAACAGAAAATTTCAAAGGGTAGCTTGATAAGACAAAATAAAACATTATAGTGAAATGTAAACAGACATGGGGTTCAAAAACAAAATGGGTAGAACATCCAGCATTTGTCAAGTTGAAAGAACTGAAGAAAAAATTCAAACCCTGACTTGCAATTTTGAAGGATTCTATGCGTAAAATATAATAGTGGAGGAAGCACCAAAAGAAAATGGAAGAAATACACGGAGACACTGTACCAAAAGAAATTGTTCGATGCTCAATCATTTCAAGAGGCAGCATATGATCAAGAACCAATGGTACTGAAGGAAGAAGTCCAAACTGCACTGAAGGCATTGGTAGAAAAGAAGACTCAGGAATTGACAGAATATAACTAACTTGTCAAACATTCATTGTTCAACATTGTTCAACAAAGTAATGCAGCACTCACTCATCTATGCCAAGAAATTTGGAAGACAAATCAATTGGAAGAGATTCATCTTTGTGCCCATTCCAAAGAAAGGTGACCTAGCATAATGCAAAAATCATTGAACAACATCATTAATAGCACATGCAAGTAAAATTTTGTTGAAGATAATACAAAAAATGATAGTAGCAGTACATCGACAGGGAACTGCCAGAAATGCAAGCCTGATTCAGGAGAGGACATGGAACAAGGGATATAATTGCTGACATCAGATGGATTTTGCTTAAAAGTAGAGAATACCAGAAAGATATTTACCATTGCTTTATTGACTGTGTGGATCATGACAAATATTGCGAAGAATGGGTCTTCCAGAAGATTTAGTGATACTCCTGAGGAACTGGCACATAAACCAATGGGCAGTTGTTCGACCAGAAGAAGGGGACACTGAATGGTTTAAAAGCAGGAATGTGTGTGCCCTGGGTGTATCCTTTCACTATACTTATTCAATCTGTGGAGTCCTGGTGTGGTGCTGTGGGTTAATGCACTGGACTGCAAGGTCAGTTTGAATCACAAGGTTGTCAGTTCAAGCTCACCAGTCATGCCTCAGAAACCCTATACAGGGTCGCTGTGAGTTGGAACTGATTCAATGGCACATAACAACAACTTAACAACAATTCAATCTGTATGCTGAACAAATAACCGAAGAAACTGGATTAAATGAAGAAGAGTATGGTCATCAGGATTGGAGGAACCTGTGTTAACAACCTGTGATATACTGATGACACAACCTTGCTTGCTGAATGTGGAGAGGATTTAAAATATTTAGTATGGATTGCACCTCAATGTAAGGATTACACCTCAATGTAAGGAAAAGGAAAATTCTCACAACTGGATCAATAAATAACATCATGAGAAACAGATTCACAATCAGTGCTCATAGAAACAGCAGTCAAGAAATCAAAAGACATGTTGCATTAGGCAAATCTGCTGCAAAAGACCTCTTTAAAATCTTAAAAAGCAAAGATGTCAGTTTGAGGACTAAGGTGCGCCTAACCCAAGCCATGGTATTTTCAATCACCTCATATGCATGTGAAAGTGGGCAATGAATAAGGCAGAACTAAGAAGAAGCGATGCATTTGAATTATGGTGTTGGAGAAATACATTGAAAGTACCATGGACTGCCAGAAGAGCAACCAAATCTGTTCTGGAGGAAGTACAGCCAGAATGCTCCTTAGATGCCAGGATGACAAGACTTTATCTCTTGTACTTTGGGAATGTTCTCAGGAAGGATTAGTCCCTAGAGAAGGACATCTTGCTTGGTAAAGTGGAGGGTCAGCTAAAAAGAGGAAGACCCCCAATGAGATGGATTGACACAGTGGCAACAACAATGGGCTGAAACATACCAACTGTGAGGATGGTGTAGGGCTGGGCAATGTTTCGTTCTGTTGTCCATAGACTCACTATGAGTCAGCACCTAACAGCAACAGTAAATCAAAGCTTCTATTGAAGAGGATTCTTACAAGGTGACGTGATATACTGTTACATGGCAGAGTGCCTATTCCTAGGGTACCACGCCACTTTCTTTGGGGGTAATTTGCCAATTACAAGTGGTTCTTATTGAGCACGTTGCCTAATATTAGGAGTATCATCTGTTTACTCTCTTTTGTTTCTTGATTGCCTCATTGAAAATATAAGCTTCCTTAGATCAATCCACTTTGTGGTTTTTTTTGGGGGGAGGGGCAAAGGGCATGGGGTAGGGATGGCATTCTTGGACACGGGATACAAATATAAAATTGAGAGGCATATTGAATAGCAAAGTTGCCGGTTAATGCACTGCAC
>NW_006408597.1:5426266-5434718 GCF_000296735.1 Chrysochloris asiatica
CAAGGAATGCCGGCAGCGTCCATAAATTAGGAAAAGCAAGGAAATAAATTCCCCTCTAGAAGCTCCAGAAAGCAATGTAGTCTTGCTGACCTTTAGCTTTTAGAACTTCCAACCTCCAGAATTGTTAGATTTGTACTGTTTTAAGACACTAATTATGTGTTATGTGTTACTATAGTAATAGAAAAAGAATACAGAGGCAATCCAAGCTTAGTGATCCTGGAGATCTTTGAAAACTAGCTGTATGTTTTCCCATATCATCTTTTCTAGATGATATGACCCAGGCCCTTTCAAATGTTCCTTGCATGGATATTTTTTAAAAGTTCAAACCCTATCAGAATTGAGAAGAGGTCAGTAGATTTGGCAGTGTGTGAGTCACTGGTAACCTTCCATAAACCCCCAACAAAACCTGTTACCATCTAATTGGTTTCAATTTCTGGCAACCCCATATACAAGGGAACTTCAAAAAGTTTGTGGAAGCATTGAATGAAAAGATGGTGGAAATTTTCCATGAGCTTTCTGAAGCACACTCGTATTACAGGGCAGAATTTCTCCATAAATTTTTCTTGGCTGTAATCTTTACAGAAGCAGATTACCAGGACTTTCTTCCATGGTACCACTGGATGGGTTCCACTATAGCCAACCTTTAGGTCGATAATTAAATGCAACCTGTTTGCACCATTGACAGATCTGACCTTTCAAAGAGGTAAGCAATTTAAGCACAACATAATGGATGGAGTCCAGGCAGTTAGGGTTTGCAATTATAGGATGGGGGTGATGGAGAAAAGTTAATGCAGCTATAATGTATGACTTCTCAGGTTCTCCCAACACCTAAGTAATTATCAGCATGACCTTTGAAGAAGGCAAAGGCCATCAATTAAATAAACAAATCCTTTGATGGAGACCAGAAGGGTAAGCACAGGTGCCATCCCATTTTGGTGTTTAGTGGTTCCCATGAAGGTCCTAATTTACAGATGGTTAAACCACACTTTATTCATTTGTGGGCTGTTCTCCATCTCCACTAAAGAAAAAGAAGGAAATTAATCACAATGGTATGAGGACCTTCGTGGGAACAACTAAACATCAAAATTTGTTGTTATGTGCCAGCAAGTCTGTTCCAATGCGTAGTGACCCATGCGCAACAGAATGAACACTGTCCAGTCTTTTGCTAACCTCATAATTGTTGTTATATCTGAGCTGCCACTGTGTCAGTCCATCTTGTTGGGGATCTTTTCTATTTTTCATTGAAATTCTCCTCCAACACAATAATTCAAATGCATCAATTCTTCTAAGGTCTGCCTTATTCATTGTCCAACTTTTACATGCATATGAGGCAATGACAATACCATGGCTTGGGGCAGGCACACCATAATCTGCCTGACATCTTTGTTTTGTGTGTGTGTATGTGTATGTATGTATGTTTTAACACTTTGAAGAGGTCTTTTGCAACAGATTTGCCTAATGGAATACATTGGTTGATTTCTTGACTGCTGCTTCCATGAGTGTTGACAGTGGATACGAGCAAAATGAAGACTTTGACAACTTCAATTTTTCCTCCATTTGTCATGTTTTTTATTGGTTCAGTGGTGGTAAGGATTTTTGTTTTCTTTACATTGAGGTACAGTCCATACTGAAGTCTGTAGTCTTTGATCTTCACCAGTAAACATCAAACTAGATTACAAAAAAATATTTGGCATCTTCCTGGAGATAATTTTTTTTTTTTAGATAAGAGATTGCCTATGAGTTGGTTTGAAATTATTTAAGCAGTGCGTTTGGAAATGCAGCGGCATGGCTTAGATGACCTTTGGACTGCTTTTTAATTCTAGGTTGTAGTTTTGATGCAAAGGTTGTGATTACGTCTGCACTTTGCTGCTCATGAGCAGACCAGGTATTGTTATTGTTGTTAAGTGCTGCCGAGGCAATTTTGACTCATAGCGACCCTGCCTAGGGTTTCCAAGGAGTGTCTGCTGACCTTTAGGTTCAAACTAATCTTGCAGTCCAGTGCATTATCCTGCAGCAATATAACAGGACTCCTAACCATACATATGGGTTGTTTCATACAGATAGAAAAGTACACTAAACTGTAGTTTCAGTGACCTAAGGGTGTATCTGACATATTCTGCAAAATTGGGCCATGAATTAATTTTCTAAGGTCAGTGTGGTCATTTGGGGTACATGGGCTAATCTTTCATATGGGCTCACCACTCTACCATCTCTAGTTCATCCATAATGGACTGGTAGAGAGAGATGGTTATTAGAAAATGAAATGCACTTAGAGTCTCCCATGAATCATTTATGGAAGACACCAGGCTTAGCAAAGACTATGAAAATATGGCTCTTAAGGGCAACTCAGGCACTATTTCTGTATGGCTTTCAAGCATGACACTGACCTCAGAAAAGGGCCTGGACACACTGGAGGGATTTAAGCCTTCAAGTTGGAAAGAGACATGAGTGTGCAGAAACTTCACCCAAGAGAGTCAATTCCAGAAGTCACCGTGGGGCTGACCCATTCTGAGAGGGGCCTTTTGCCTGAGAAGTTGTCTTACTTTCCATTCAGGATGTCTCTGGCTACGTTTACATCACCAGGGATCAGAGAAGGAGAGGTCAGCTGAAGAAGCAATTAATTCAGCAGAGCTGAGGTTTCAGCAATTAGCTTTTAAATATGCAAGCAGTTCAGAGAGAGAGGAAGTGGTTTTCTCTTAGCCTAGCCTGAGAAAGATGGCGTGATGGCGTGATACTATCAAGGCTTTGGGGTAACCAGTGAGAAGTTTTTAATCCTCACTCTGCCCACATTTAGAATATCAGAGGTATGATAGGGGTGCCTCAGGAGCCTGAAGAGAGAGTCGGTGCTCTCTGGGTCAACTATAAATAGAACCTGTTAAGAACTTTCTAGAAGGCTGGGAGAGGCAATCAGCTAACTAAAAAACTGCAGGAGTTTGCCCAAGGGTACAGTTTGACCTAGGCTATTTATTTCCTTTAGATTCAGTAAGGAAGGGGAAATACATTTGTTTCAGCACAGGTGTGTTTGAACCATACCAGACCCCCTCTTGAGAGAGGAAGTGTGGTGGGAGAAGAAGTGTAAGGCTGAGCTTGGGGGCAGGAGGAGCTGGCTTTGAATCTTTGCTTCACCTTGTTTGGATTGTTGGATATACTTTACTTGCTCCTCTGTAAAGCAGTGATCAAAATGCGTACCTCATAAGCTGTCCTGAGGATAAAAGGAAATCATGTATGTGAGAGTACCTGGCATGTAGATAGTTAATAGTCACAGCCCTCTGGGGCTGTGGGAGACAGGAACTACTGTATTGAGGGTTGTTATTATTAAGTGCTGTATTGAATCAGTTCAGGCTCATAGCAACTCCGTATAGGGTTTTCAAGGAGCTGCTGCTGATTTTGAACCACCAACCTTGCAGTGAGCAGTCTGGTGCTTATCTGAAAACACCACACTAGAACTCCATATTGGGGGTTGCTGTTGTTAAGTGCCATCAAGTTGGTTACGACTCATAGCAACCCTGTATAGGGTTTCTGAGGAGTGGCTGACTGATGAATTTGAACTGCCAACCTTGCGGTTCAAACTGGCCTTGCGGTCCAGCACTTATCCTATAGTGTCACATAGGAGATCTTCATTCTGAAGCTGTCTACCACTAGCACACTGTGGGGAATCCTGGTGTGGCATTGTAGGGTAAGCACTGGACTACTAAACCACCACCACTACTTGGAAACCCTATACAGGATCGCTATGAGTTGGAACTGATTTGACAGCAAAGAGCAACAACAACAACAACAACAACAACAACACACTGTGGGGTCTTGGCAGAATCACTCCAAGGATGAGGGGATGCACTGAATATTCCTATACTTTGCCTATGACAGGCCTCCCTGGGATGCTAGCTAAGGTTCAGCTTTCCAGTCACCCCTCTGGGAAATGTTGATTCAGAAGAGGTGGGATGGGGTCTAGGGATTTAGTTCTTATCATCCTCAGCAATGTTTGGGAAACACTAGATTAGATTACTGTCTTCTAACTTGTCAGATTGTAAAGTTTAGAGAGTGGTTATCAAAACACAGACCTCAGGACATATAGAAATGAGGTCTAGAAAGTGACATTCTTAACCAGTGCACAAGGTGATTTATATCAGTTATGTTTGGAAAACACTAGTCTAAAGAACCTCTAGGGTCAAAGTCAATGAATATTTCAGGCTGATGCTCAGCCAAGATGCACAGTTGTAGCCATATTGTGAGTGTGCTGCTGTCACTTGCTGCTGAGTCGGCTCTGACTCATGGTGACCCAGTGTGTAACAGAACAAAACGCTATCCAGCCTCACCCCATCTTTACCATCACTGGTATGCTGTGTATTTTGAGGGCCTCCTAACCTGGGAGGTCCATCTTCTAGCATTATATCGGACAGTATTCTGTTGTGGTCTGGAGTTCTGGTGTGGCGCTGTGGGTTAGTGCACCAGACTGCAAAGCCATTTGAACTGCAAGGTCGGCAGTTCAAGCCCATCAACTGCTCCTTGGAAACCCTATACAGGGCTGCTAAGGATTGGAGTCAACTCGACGGTTAACAACAACAACAACAACTGTTGTGATCCAGAGGGTTTTTATTGGTTAATATTCAGAGGTAGATTGTCAGGCTTTGTTCTCCTTGTATGCTGAAATCTGTCCACTCTGGGTGACCCTGCTGGTATTTTAAATACCGCTGGGATAGATCCCAGTCTCACAGCAACATGTAAGGCACTACAGTATGACAAACTGACAGATGGGTGGTGGCTACTGAGTGTAAGAATATTGTTGTAGACTGGGTTTCCGGAGAGGTCAAACAAGTGATGCATATATATAAATAAGCAAGGGGGCTTTACAAAGTTCATGGGCAAATGGGATGAAAACATAATGGCATTTTTCTATGAACTTTTTGAAGCCTCCTTGTGTTTCCCATTGCCACTGAGTTGCATTGGACTCATAGCAACCATATTGCTCCCGGGGGGGTTTCCACGGCGGTCAATCATTATGAAAACAGACTGCTTCCTGATGAGTGGCTGGTGAGTTCGAACTCCTTAACCCTAGGCTCCACCAAGACTCCTATAAGTCTGTGTTGTTTTTGTTGTTGTGAAATGTTGACTCATAGCGACCCTGAATAGGGTTTCAGAGGAGAGGCTGGTGCGTTTGAACCACCAACCTTTTAGTTAGTTGTTGTTGTATAGTGCCGTTGAGTCGGTTCTGACCCATAGCGACCCTGTATTGGGTTTCCAAGGAGCAGCTGGTGAGCTTGAACTGCCGACCTTGCAGTTCAAATGGCTTTGCAGTCTGGCGCATTAACCCACAGCGCCACATCAGGACTCCTTGTAGTTAGTAATCCTGTGCTTATCTGGCAGTGCTACTCCAGGACTCCACAGAGAGATTTATTTCAAGGAAATGGTTCACACAATTGTGGATCTGGCAGGTCTGAAATCTGTGGGTCAGGTGGCAAGCCAAAGGCTTCTCCCGACTCATGTTGCAGTATCTGTTGTTGTTGTTAAGTGTCGCTGTTGTGTCATGTCAGTTCTGACTCATAGTGACCCTGTGTCAGGTTCCCAAGGAGTGGTTGGTGGGTTTGAACTGCTGACCTTGTGGTTCACAGTCCAGTGCTGATCTTCCAGTGCTGTATCAGGATGCCTCTCAGGTGGCATGCAGGTGAAGGCTGAGGCTGGTAAGTTTAGAAGTTGCAGGTCAGGAAGCAGACTTCTCAGGTCCCAAGAAGGCCAGAGGATGAAAAGGTGGTTGTGCTGGTTGTGTGCTGTGGAGTCGGTCCCGACTCATAGCAACCCTGGATAGGATTTCCAAGGCTGTAAATCTTTACAGGAACAGAAAGCCTCATCTTTCTCCAGTGGAGCAGCTGGTAGATTCGAACTCCTGACCTTGCAGTTAACAGCATACCTTGTAAAATCAGAAACAGACTGAGCTTTTCAGAATAGCCATTCGTATATTGAATGCAGGCCACACCCTCGAGGATTCTCCCCTTTCAACTATTATATCAGATCACAAAACGGCAGATGATTGCACAATGTCTACCAAACCACTGAGAACCATGGCTTTGCCATGTTAATACAGAACATTGTTGTTGTTGTTATTAAGTGTCATCAAGTCTGTTCTGACTCATAGTGACCCCATATAGGGTTTCCAAGGACTGGTGGGTTTGAATCACCAACATTGTGGTTAGCATCCAATGTTTATCACACAGCACCACACCAACACATAATATTGCTGTTGTTAAGTGCCATGGAGTTGGTTCTGACTCATAATGACCCTGTAGAGGGTTTCTAAGGAGCAGTTGGTGAATTTGAACTGCTGACCTTGTGCTTTGCAGTCCAGTGCTGATCCTATAGTGCCACGCCGGAAGTCCACATAATATTAGCCATTCAAATATGATCTACTTCCGACTAGTTGGTAACTGGCTGCTTCCTGCACCTCGCTAGTCCTCCTACCCAGCCTCCTTGGTTTCCTTGGTTTCTCCCACCTCCACACAAGGCAGGCACTGAAGGGGTAACTCCCCCACCACCACCGTGACCACCACACACCACTGAGGGTATCTCCGGCCCTGTCCACTGATCTGGCTCTGCTGTCTGATGGGTCCCAGTGCACAACAACGGTGAAATGTTTAAAATGTCCTCCTGATTCTCCTCATTAAAGCAATGATCAAGTCTGAGACTGTTAAACTTTTGTAAAAGGAGGCAGAAACCAAGAGCAACTCTTAAATATCCTAATTTTTCCCTGCTTTGAAGTGGTCTTAATAGCTGTTTCTTTTTTGGGGTAAGGGCATGTTATACCTTCACAGACTATCTGTGTTGGAATATTTTCATTGGAAGAAGCAGACCTTCAACTCATCTAAAATGCATAGAAGATTGTTACTGGCAACAGTATTCCTACCAATGATCAAACCTCTGCTGTGTCCCCACGAACGTCCATTATCCTATGCATTGCTTTGCCCCAATCATGGAGACCGGACTGCCAATTACAGATCAGCAGCCCCTCCCATTGCATACACTTTACACCAGAGCAAGAGGCACTTACACAGTCCACTGGATACAGAGGTCTTTCCAAAATCCTCTTAGAACCATCTAGTTTCCTTGTGTTTTTCCAGCGTAAAAGTGCTTCTATTCTAACAAGGTGTTTATTGTGAAGATATGTGGAATGAATAAGAAATTTCCAGAATCATTGAGTTGAGTTGATTCTGACTGACAACAACCTAATGTGACAGAGTAGAGTTGTTTCTTCGACTGTAATCTTCTAGGTGTCCTGGTTTTTCTCCCACAGAGCTGCTAGGTGGGATCTGATTTGCTAACCTTTCAGAGGTTTATTGTTGCAACACCAGGGATCCTTGCGATCAAACTGCCAGGGTGTAAATTCTCATTTATCACCTAAGGGTCCTGGTGTGGATAAGCATTAGACTACTAACCACAAGGTCCACGAGGTCAGCAGTTCCAAACCACCTCAAAAATCCTATATGGGGTCGCTCTGAGTTGTAACCAACTAGATGACAACAATAACAACTTAGGACTTAGAGCAAATTGTTATTTTTCTTAGTTGTTGTTAGGACACAACAGAATGAAACACTTGAGCCCATTGCTGCTGCCACAGTGTCAGTCCATCTCTTTGGGGGTCTTCCTTTTTTTCAATGACCCTCCACTTTACCAAGCATGATGTCTTTCTCCAGGGACTGGTCCCTTCTGATAATATATCTGAATTATGAGAGACAAACTCTTGCTATCCTTGTCTCCAAAGAACATTCTGGCTGTCCCTCTTCCAACACAGATTTGCTTGTTTTTCTGGCAATCCATGGTACTTTCAATATTCTCCTCCAACATCATAACTCAAATGCATCAATTCTTCAGTGGTCTTCCTTATTCACTGTCCAACTTTCACATGCATATGAGGCAATTAAAAATACCATAGCTTGGGTTGTTGGTGTTGGTGTTATGTGTGGTGGAGTTGGTGCTGACTCATAGTGACCCTGTACAGGGTTTTCCGAGGCTGTAAATCTTTATGGGAGCAGAAAGCCTCATCTTTCTCCCACAGAACAGCTGGTAGTTTTGAACTGCTGATTGTGAGATTAGCAGCCCGATTCGTAACCACTATGCTACCAGAGCTCCTTATAAGTTGGGTTGCTGTTGTTAAGTGCCGTGGAGTCGGTTCTGACTCATAGAGACCCTTTACAGGGTTTCTGAGGCTATAAATCTTTACGGGAGCAGAGAGCCTCATCTTTCTCCTGCGGAACAGCTGGTAGTTTTGAACTGCTGACCTTGCGGTTTACAGCCTGATTCATAACCACTATGCTACCAGAGCTCCTTATAGCTTGGGTTAGATGTACCTTAATCCTCAAACTGATATCTTTGCTCTTGAACAGGAGATTTGCCTAGTGCAATAAATCATTTGATTTCTTGGCTGCTGTTAGCATGAGTGTTGATTGTGGATCTTTGACAACTT
>NW_006408597.1:5435032-5436360 GCF_000296735.1 Chrysochloris asiatica
ACCACTGACATTGTGATTCAAGCCAACCTTGCAGTCCAGCACATTAACCCCCAGTGCGACACAGACTGAATAAGTATGATGAAAGAATACAGTCCTGGCACACACTTTTCCTGATCCTAAACCATTCAGTATTTTCATGTTCTGTTTGAATGACTGCCTCTTTGTCTATGCACAGGTTCCTCATAAGTGCAATCAAACGTTCTGGAATACCCGTTCTTCGCAATGTTATTCACAGCTTGTCATGATCCACAGTCAAAAGCCATTGCATAGTCAACAAGGCACAAGTAAACATCTTTCTGGTATTCTCTGCTATCAACCATGATCCATCTAATGTTAGCAATGATATCTCTAGTTCCATATCCTCTTCTGAATTCAGCTTGAGTTTTCAATAGTTCCCTGCCTATATTTGAATGATCTTCAACAAAATTTAACTTTTTGCACATTTCATTATAATACATGACTTTGTCTTCTTGAGCTGCCCTTTGAAATTTTCTGTTCAGCTCTTTTACTTTATAACTTCTTTCAGTCACTTTAGCATCTCTATGCTGGAGAACAAGTTTCAGAGTCTGTTCTGATACGCATTTTGGTCTTTTCTTTCATTCCTTTCTTTTTAGTGACCTGTTGCTTTTTTCCTATGTGATGTTCTTGATGTCATTCCACAACTCTTTTGGTCTTCACTCATTAGTGTATAATGCATCAACTCTGTTCTTGGAATGGTCTCTAAATTTAGGTGGGATGTGTTCAAGGTAATATTTTGGCTTGCATAGACTTGATTTAATTTTCTTCAGCTTCAGTCTTTACTTGCATATGAGCAATTGATAGTCTGTTCCATAGTTGGTCTCTGACCTTGTTTTGGCCAATGATACTGAGATTTTCCCACTGTCTCTACCCACAAATGTAGTCAACTTGATTCCTGTGCATTCCATCTAGTGAGATCCATGCACATTCCATCTGGCAAGATCCTTTTATGTTGTTTAAAAAAGTTGTTTGCGGGAGGACTTCTGGTGCTTCCCTGAATGGGCAGCACAGGTACGCGGGCTCCGGGGAATACGGGGTAGTATCGCACAGGGGAGGCCCCCGCCTGGTAGACAGACAGCCTTTGGGCAAACATAAAACATTAGGCTTTAACATTATGAGATTGCTTTTAAAAAAAAATCAAACTGCTGAGGAGTTACAAGCATTTAGAGCTTCCACCTGCCTGCACTCGGTTCCCACTCTGCCCATTGCAGAGCATGGAGCGCAGGGCTTGAGCGGACCCATTCAGAGGGCAGACGCTCCCAGAGAGCTAGCGGGGCCACAGGAACTAGCGTGGTCCATCCCAGGGGGGG
>NW_006408597.1:5441596-5443060 GCF_000296735.1 Chrysochloris asiatica
TTCCAACCTGAGTGGTTCATCTTCTGGCACTATATCTGACAGTGTTCTACTGCCATTCATAAGGTTTTCAGTTGCTAACCATTCAGAAGCAGTTCACCTTTCCTTCTTCCTCGTCTGTCTTAGTCTTTAAGCTCTGTTGAAACCTGTCCCTGTGGCTGACTTGTTGGTATTTAAATACCGATGGTATAACTTCCAGCATTCCAGCAAAATGCAAGCCACCACAGTATGACAAATGAACAGACAAAAGGGTAATTGTTACTTACCCTTTCTAAATCTTCATTTCCTCACCTGTAAAATTCAAGTAATGAGAGGACAGGATTCAGCTCATGGAGACATTTGTGATTACTAAGTAAGATTGTGTAAGAAAAGCATTTATAACAGTCCCTGGCCAATAGAAGGAGCTCAATAAGAAGTATTGCCTGAAAGCACACCTCTTCTGGAAAGCAGTGGCATCATTAATGCACCTGGTGACACCATAAGAGTGGGTGACAACAGAATGACTGTCTATAAAAATTTTGTGCAGTGTTTCAGCAGAAATTTATTATTTTTAGAAAAATATCTCTGCAGTTAGCTATAACAACAAATATATTTTTGGTAAGCACATTTACATGTATCAGTATACCTTCAAGACTATGATTCAATGCTGATTTACCATTTGAACTTTCCACTGCACTTATCACCACTTGTCTATCACTTTGTCGTGTGTGGTGGCTTGCATGTTTCTGTGAAGCTGGAAGCTTTGTCATGGATATTTTAAATACCAGGAAGGTCATCCATGGTGGTCATGTTTCAGCAGAATTTCCAGACTAAGACAGACTAGGAAAAAGGAAAGGCAGACTAGTTCCAAACGGTTAGCTACTGAAAACATTATGAATAGCAGTGGAACACTGTCGGATACAGTACCAGAAAATGAAAACATTATGAGTAGCAGTGGGACATTATTAGATGTAACACCAGAAGATGAGCCACTCAGGTTGGAAGGCACTCAACATATGACTGGGAAAGAGTAGAGTTGACCTCAAAGTAGAGTTGACCATAATGACATCAATGGAGCAAAACTTTCAGGCCCTCATTTGCTGATGGAGCACAACTCAAAATGAGAAGAAACATCATTAATAATCAGAATGTGGATAATAAAAAGAATGACTCTAAGAAAATTGGAAGTCATAAAAAGTGCAATGGAATGAATAAAGATCAATACCTGAGGCATTAGTGAGCTGAAATGGACTAATATTGGCTATTTTGAATCAAACAATCACATGGTTTATTATTGGGAATGACAAATTGAAGAGGAATGGCATTCATCATCAAGAAGAGCATTTCAAGATGTATCTTGGAGTACAATGCTATCTGTGATAGGATAATATCCCTGCACTTGCAAGGAAGACCAGTTGAATTATTCAAATTTACCCACCAACTACTAAAGCTAGTGTTGATGAAATTGAAGAACTATATCAACTTCCT
>NW_006408597.1:5443860-5447392 GCF_000296735.1 Chrysochloris asiatica
CAACCATTTCAAGAAGTAGCATATGCTCAAGAACCTGCAGTACTGAAGGAACAAGTCCAAGCTTCATTGAGGGTATTGGCAATAAAGAAGACTCTAGTTATTGTTGGACTATCAATTGAAATCTTTCAACAAACTGTGCTGGAGGTGCTCCTCTATTCCAAGACAACTACCTGCCAACTGATTGGAAGAGATCCATATTTGTGTCCATTCCAGAAAGAAGTTACCAACAGAATGCAAAATCATCAAACAATATCATTAATATCACATGCAAGTAAAATTTTTCTGAGGTTATTTTAAAAATTATTATAATGGTACATTGACAGAGAGCTGTCAGAAACTCAAGTATTCAGAAGAGGATGTAGAACTAGAGATATCATTGCTGATGGCATATGGATCTTGACTTGAAGGACAGAATACCAGAAAGATGTTTACTTGTGCTTTATTGACTATGCAAAGGCTTTCAACTGTGTGGATCTTGACAAACTATGGATAGCATTTAGAAGAATGGGAATTCCAGGGCATTTCATTTTGCTCTTGAGGAATCTGTACTTTGACCAAGAGATAGTCAGTCATCAGAACAGGACAAGTGTATGCTGAATCATTTAAAATGTGTATGCTGAGCAAATAATCTGAGGAACTGGATTATATGAAGAACAACATGTCATTAGGATTGGAGGAAGAACCTGTGATATGAACATGATACAACCTTGCTTGCTGGAAGGAAAGAGGACTTAAAACACTGATGAAGATCAAAGACTACAGTATTAAGTATGGATTACTTAATTTAAATGTAAATAAAACAAAAATCTTCACCTCTGGATTATTAAACAACAGCCATATAAATGGAGAAAAGATTGAAGTTGTCAAAGACTTCCCCTTGCTTGTATCCACAATCAACATTCATGTAAGTAGAAGCCAAGAAATCAAAGGACATACTACACTAGGCAGATATACAAAAGACCTCTTTAAAGTCTTAAAAACAAAGATGTCAGCTTGTGCCTGAGCCAAGCCATGGTATTTTCAATTACCTCATAAGCCTGTATGGTGAAAGAATACAACCCTGTCTCACACCTTTCTTAAATTTAAACCATTCAGTATTCTCATGTTCTGCTAAAAAAAACTGCCTCTTGGTCCATGTACAGATTCCTCATGAGCACGATTAAGTGTTCCAGAATACTCATACTTTGCAATGTTGTCCATAGCTTGTCATGATCCACATAATCGAAAGCATTTGCATAGTCAATAAAGTACAGGTAAACATCTTTCTGATATTCTCTGCTTTCAGCCAAGATCCAGCAGACATCAGCAATGATATCCCTCATTCCATGTCCTCTTCTGAATCCGGCTTGAAACTCTGGATGTTCTCTGTCAATATATGCTTGCAGCTGTTTCTGTATTACCTTTAGCAAAACTTTACTCACCTGGGATATCAAAGATATTGTCAAATGATTTCCACATTCCATTGGGTCACCTTTCTTTGGAATGGGCACAAATATGGATCTCTTCCAATCAGTCGGCCAGATAGTTGTCTTCCAAATTTCTTGGCAGAGATGAGTGAGTGCCTCCAGTGCCGCATCACTGTCTTGAAAGATTTCAATTTTTATTCCATCAATTCCTGGTGCCTTGTTCTTTGCCAATTCCTTCAATGCACCTTGGACTTCTTCCTTCGGTATCATTGGCTCTTGATCATGGTTGAATATCAACCATTTCTAGTGACTCTTTGTATTCTTTCCATCTTCTTTTGATGCTTTCTGCATCATTCAATAATGTGACCAGAGAATCCTTCAATAATTAAAGTCAAGGCTTGAATTTTTACTTCAGTTCTCCCAGCTTGAGAAATGCTGAGTGTGTGACATCAGGATTGGAGGAAGACTCATTAACAACCTGTAATATGCAGATTATACAGCCTTGCTTGCTGAAAGTGGAGAGGTCTTAAAATATTTACTGATGAAGATCAAAGACCACAGTCTTTGGTATGGATTGCATCTCAACATAAAGAAAACAAAAATCCTCACCACTGGACCAATAAACAACATTCTTATCAGTGGATAAAAGATTAAAGTTTTCAAGGACTTCATTCTTCTTGGATCAACTATCAACACTCACAGAAGCAGCAGTCAAGAAATCAAATGATGAATTGCATTTGGCAAATCTGCTGCACAAGACCTTTTTAAAGTGTTGAAGAGCAAAGATGTCAGCTTGAGGACTAAGGTGAGCCTGACCCAAGCCATAGTATTTTCAATAATTCATATGCATGTGAAAGCTGGGCAGTGAATAAGGAAGACTGTAGAAGAATTAATGCTTTTGAGTTATAGTGTTGGAGTTTAATATTGAAAGTGCCATGGCTGCCAAAATAACCAACAGATCTGTATTGGAAGAAATGCAGCCAGAATGTTCCTTGGAGGCCAGATTGGCCAAACTTAGTCTCTTATACTTCAGCTATATTGTTAGAAGGGACCAGTTGCTGGAGAAGGGTATTATGTTTGGTAAGGTTGAGGGTCAGAGAAAAAGAGAAAGAACCCAGTGAGATGGATTGGCAAAATGGCAGCATCAATGGGCTCCAGCGTGGCACCAATTGTGAGGTTGGCCCAGGACCAGGCAGTGTTTTGTTCTATTGTGCATAGGGTTTCTATGAGTTGGTACTGACTCAATGGCACTTAACAACAACAACAACAAATATGAAAGAAAGATTGAAGTTGTCAAAAATTTCATTTTACTTGGATCTACAATCAACACTTATGGAAGCAGCAGTCAAGAAACCAAACGATTTATTGCATTAGGCAACTCTGCTGCACAAGACCTCCTTAAAGTGTTAAAGAGCAAAAATATCACTTTGAGGACTAAGGTGTGCCTAACTCAAGCCATAGCATTTTCAATTGCCTCATATGCATGTGAAAGTTGGGCAATGAATAAGGCAGACCTGAGAAGAATCAATGTATGTGAGTTGTAGTGTTGAGAAGAATATTGAAAGTACCACGGACTGCCAGAAGAACAAGCAAACCTGTATTGGAAGAAGTACAGTCAGAATGCTCCTACAACCAGAAGCCAGGATGGAAAGACTTTCTCTTATACTTCAGACATATTATCTGGAGGTATCAGTTCCTTGAGAAGGACATCATGCTTGGGAAAGCGGAGGGTCAGGGAAAAAGGAGATCTCCAATGAGATAGATCGACACAATGGACTCAAGGGTAACAACAATGATGAAGATCATACAGGACCATGCAGTGTTTCATTCTGTTGTGCATAGGGTCATTATGAGTTGGAACCTACTTGAGGGCACCTAGTGACAACAGCAATAGTGTTGTGAAACCCTCATCACTATCCATTTCCATTTTTTTTCACTACCTGAAACTGAAACTCAGTACCCCTTGAGGTGTCGGGGACCCTCCTCGACATTGGGGTTCGGTTCACGAGGAGAGGATACCTGACAGCGATTCATATATATCAAAAATACACAGAAAGAGACAAAGAGAGAGACAATGAGGCATCCCAAAGCCAGGGTGGATACATCACTGGTGGGCAGGCTTGGGA
>NW_006408597.1:5448066-5455118 GCF_000296735.1 Chrysochloris asiatica
CTCCAGTGTATTAATTTAATATATATAACTGAATATTAAGATGAAAGCAATTTGCCATTAACTGCCAGTGGCCTCATTTGTTACACTCGGCCCTAGAGGGCCTCGAACCTCTGACCAGTCTTACACGGTCTGCAACATTGAGGGATAACTTTCCACATACCCCCAACAGACTCTGGTAATCACTAATAAACTGTGGTCTCTGTATTTGCCTATTCCAGATACTTCACATAAGTGGGATCATGCAATATTTGGCTTTTTGTGTTAGATTTATTTCTCTCAACATAGGATTTTCAAGGTTGGTCCAAGTTGTAGTATGAATAAGGACTTCATTTCTCTTTACAGTTGTCTATGTCCATCTTAAGGAGCTCTGATGGGTGAACATTGGTCTGCTAACTTCAAGGTCATTGATTCAAAAACCATCAGCTGCTTCACAGGAGAAAAATGAGGTTGTCTGCTCTTATAAAGTTTTACAGTCTGGGAAGCCCTACAATAGTGGTCACTGTGAGTCAGAATTGACTCAATGGCAGTGAGTTTGGTTTGATTTTTGGATGGTCATCTTAGGAGCTCTCGTGGCAGAACTGATTAGTGTTGGGCTGCTAACTAAAATGTTAGTGGTTGGAATCCATCAGTTGTTACTAGGGAGAAACATAAGGCAGTTTTCTTCAGCAAAGACTTATAGCCTTGAAAATCCTATGGGACATTTATACTCTGAACTATGACCTATAGGACTGCTAACGATCCCTGGTAGCATAGTGGGTTTTAAGTTGGGCTGCTAACCATAAGGTCAGCAGTTTGAATCTACCAGCTGCCCCATGGGAGAAAGATGAGGCTTTTTGCTCCCATAAAGATTTATAGCCTCAGAAACCCTATGCAGGGTCACTATGTGTCGGGACCAACTGTAGGACACATAACCACCAGCACCGTAGGCTCACTATGAGTTGAAATCCACTCAATGGTAGTGGGTTCTTTTGGTTATGCCTGTCTTTAGGAGTCCTGGTGATGTAGTGGTTAAACACTTGGCTCCTAACTGAAAGAGCAAACCCAGTTCAAACCCAGCAGTTGCTCCTCAGGAGAAGGATGTAGCAGCTGGCTTCCATTAAGATTTACTCTATGGAATTTCTATTCTGTCCTATAGGGCCACTATGAGCTGGAATTGACTGGACAGCATGGTTTTGGGTTTATGTCCATCTCTTGTAAGGACATAAGACTATGCATTTCTCCTTGTTGATGGTCTTTTGGAAACTGAAGAATTTGACTGGGCCAAGCAGAGCAGTCTTATGGCTTCTCCCTCTACCTGTTATCTGATGAAGTGCAGATGGACACACTAGTAATGACCCAATTTTCCCTCAGAGAGCATTTTCAGTGAAAGCTCTGGGTCCTTGTTCTCTTTCTTACTGACTTCTTCTCTTCCCTAAGGGAGGACTGATTAAGACTAGCTCCCCTGGAGTCATGAACGTGGCTGAATGCTAAAGAATCCCAGGTGTTTGTTACTATTCAACCTTGGCAGTGGTGCTGGGGACGTAATTAACTTACCTTGTCTCCAGATGCATCCCTGATAGGTACAAATGTTTGAAGGCCTTAGCAGCTAACCCAAATGTTAGAGGTTCAAGTCTACCCAGACTCTTTGGAAGAAAGTTCTGGAAATGTACTTCTGGTAGTACAGTTCTACTGTGACACACGTGGGGTCACCATTAATCAATAGCTACCAGACATCTTGAAACATTTAGAAGATTTTTACCTTCTGGGGCTGGGTGAAGGGGAGCTGCCTTCCCAGGGCCTCTGCTAGTTTCTGTTCAGCAGAACAAGATGGTGGGCAGGAAGGGGACAGAGGAAAAGCAGGTAGAGGAAGGAGAGGTTGCTTTTTAGGACTCCCAGGGTGGGTTGGCCTGGGCAGGATACTCATGTCCCCAGGCTGGATGTGGTTCTCTGCTCATGTTTTCCATCTGTTTTCATATGTGGGTATTTGTTCTCTTCTGCAAAATGGTCTATCAGAGTCCACCCCCAGTCTCCATTTTCAACACCACACCGAGTGTCTCATTCAGGTCAATGGGCATGAATGCACTGGGTAAATGCTGAGTCAGTGACTGAGACCAAATGGGCTCAATTAAGAGCAGTCACCAGCAAAGATCATTTGCACTTCGTTCTGTTAATGCCACATGTGTTCATTGAGGCCTCCTAGGTGCCCAGCACCATACAAAACTATTACCTAATCATTTTGGCCTGGAGCCAATGGAAAGATTAAATGCAGTTCTTTAGCCAAACCTGGTGTAATATCTGCTTATTACGAAAAAACATGTATAGTGATAAAAGAAAAGAGAAGATGAATACATCACTCATAATTCTACCACCAAGATAATTAATATTTTCTTAAGTCTCTCTACTTTCATGCACACTGCAAATAGTTGAGATCCTATTTATATTCAACTTTGTTTCCTTTGCTACATTTCCAATGTCATTTAAAACTCATTCCTAAATGTCACTTTCATTCTTTAAATATTTTTTTCTGTTTATAGAAATAATGTATGCTTCTATGAACAGAAAAAAACATGGGAAATATGGAAAATTAGAAGTATATAACGAGGTAAAATAACATCATAAAACTTTCACCCTGAGATAACTACTATATTTCCCACAAATCTTTTTTCTAGGCATATATTTGGATATGCTTTACAATATTGACAACCTCATGTGAGGTACAATTATTTGAAATGTTTTTGTTTCAGTGAGGTAGTACTCTACTGTGGACATGGTTAATGAAAATGCCAAATGCAGAGGGTTTAGGATGAAAAGCAGTTCTGCCGTTCCCCCAGTCCCATCCCTCAGAAACAGTTGCTTTTAGCTTTTCTGGAATTTTCTTCTAGAGGTTATGTCAGTCTCTATGAGACGGTGACATATGTCTATCATTATTTCCTGCTTTATCCATGGTAAACTTTAACCACTAGATTCCTGCTCTCTGCCCCCACGTGTCCATGGCTATAATGCCACTATTGCTTACTTTTTGCTATAAGCAACAAACTTAAATCTTTAAAACTTGTTCAGTCTACTCTAGTTCTTTTGACCCTTCATTTTCTGTTGCTGTCAAGCCGAACTGCTCCACAGGGCTTCAAGACTGTGGTCTTTTGGAGGCAGACTGTGCATCTGGGTGGGTTCACTGCCAACCTTTCAACTCTTTCCAGTTTTTCTCCCCATATTCCACTGCTTAACTCTTGTCAATAGTCCTTTGGCTTTGTCAATATCAAGGTTGAAAACATTTATGATGTGTTTTATGACAGAAATGACGTTTTCCATCTTTCCTATAAGCTTATCTGGAAAATTGAGACTCCATCAACAGTGTTCATACGGTGTCTGTGTGTCTCTGTCACTACCGCTCACAACTGTAATGCCCCATGGGTACATTTGATGTCTTAAATGGCCCCATTTGGGTGAGCTTTTTATTATTGTCTGTTTCTTCAGTCTTTATTAACTTAAAAAAAAAATCCCATCAGGCATTATAGTTAAGCCTTTGTGGTTGTTTCTAGTGATTTTTCTCTACGGATCTCTGCCTAGCTCCAAGCCAAACTTACTGCCCCTGGATCTCAGTGTCTCCTGAGATGTTCTCCTACTCTTTTCCAGGTCTCTCTTTTTGGTGGCTCCATTCATGGACTCCATGTTGTTACAGCACATTGAGAAACTTCCAAAAGTGTGGCATGAAGGAGGTAAACTTTAGAGTCTCTGCATGCCCCACCATAGCATGCGATTGACACTTTTATTAGGTACAGAGTTCTAGGTTGAGGGTAATTCACTCTCAGAACATAGATATTATTACCCATGTTGCTGAAAAGAAAACTAAAATCAGCCTGATTTGGGTTCTCTTATAGATGGCTTATTCTTCACTCACTAGAAACTTTTAGGTTTTCATCTTTCTTAAAAATGGCAAACTGGAGGCAGGGCTTGATGGTGGCTAGGGTAGAGGTGCAGTAAGGTTCTGCATTGGCAATACCACAGAATACCAGGCAAAGCAGATTCAGGGCAGAGCTCCAAGGTTCTGAACCACATAGGTAGGAATATTTTAAACGTTTGAAGGCTTATAGCTAGTGGAACTTGAAGTGGAAGTAAGAAATCGCATACTTTTGAATCTGCCAGGCTCAGAGGCCCAGAGCTGACAACTTGGGTAAGACCAAATGGCAAGACCAAATGGGGAACAGACACACCATGGAAAACCACTGTGGGAACCTTGGCACTCAGGTGGACAATACACTTTGTTGGCTGTGCTTTGTTCTGAATTTTATTTTATTTTTTTTGTATCTGTTCATTAGCCCCCCACTTTTTATGCACCTCCATTCTGATGTTAAGAAGAGGTGCCTGAGTGAGTGGACACCCCCCACCCTCACCATTGTTGGGTTCTTCTGCCATGAATGCTTACAAATACTCAGCCCAAGAGCCGACCCTGAACTGTTTTGTTTTTGATACAGAAAAGTCCAGAGCAAGGCGTGTGGAGAGGGAAAGAGAGTTTAAAAACAAAACAGGCCCAAAATTAAATTAAATCTTGAAGTATAGAATAACAACTAACAGTGGCATCTTGAAATCTCTCAGACAGCTCTGAAGCTGATAAAGGACATTAAAGTCATACTCATATTAAGCTACAGATTTTTTTTTCTTCTCTCCCTCCTCTCTCTTTTCTCCAATTATAGACTACAGTATCCAGTCTACAGATTTATGTTGGACAACATGAAGAGGAATAACTTAAAAATTATTGACATTCCAGAACAAGAAGAATCACACAAGTCCACAGAAAAAATAGTTGAAGAACTGCTGGAAGAAAATTCTCTAACATCCTGAAAAGTGAAAAGATAAAACACTCAAGAAGCTCAACAAACCCCAGGAAGGATAGGCCCCAAAAGAAAACCACTGACACATATAATAATTAAGCTCTCCAAAATCAAAGATGAGGAGACACTCCTGAACGCAGCTAGGGAAAACAGAAGTGTTACATACAACGACAAACAAGTTAGAGATTAAGCTTGGATCTTTCAGCAGAAACCATGCAAGCAAGAAGGCAATGGGGAGACATACAGAAAACCCTGAAAGGAAAAAACCAAACCAAAACAAAACAAAAAAACTGCCAGCCAAGAACCTTTATCCAGCAAAGCTATCAATCAAATATGATGGTGTAATCAAAACATTACAAGATAAACAGAAGCTAAGGGGTTTTGCCAAAACCAACCCTATGCTACAAAACATCCTAAAGGGAGTTCTGTGGACTGAGAAGCAACAAGAACAGACAAAAACCAGAGATTGACATATGTGGCAGCACTTCCCAGAACTAAATCAACAGAAGGAAGAGTCGAGAACAGAACAAAACTATAAGAACAAATTCAGAGAATCTCGGAGGTCAGTCTATGATTAAAACAATTACAATGTAAAAGAAGGTAAACACGTAGGAACAGAGATCCAGATGATGAGAAGATCAGGTAGATTGCAGGATAAAATAGACTGCACTAAATAGAGGGAAAAGTTAATGGACTATAAGTTAACCTCAAAAAAAATTAACACTTCACAACATACCAAGAAAATGAAAATCCAAGAAGAATGTGGAAACATGAAAACTATAAGGAAACTCACAAGAAAGAACACAAAAAGTATGAACTCAACAAAGGAAGACACACAGAACAAAGAAAGCAGCAACACCACACACACAAAAAATAGTGGTGGCAATTAATCCATACCTATCAATAATTACACTGAATGTAAACAGATTAAATGCACCAGTTAAGAGATGGAGGGTGGCATAATGGATACAAAAACAAGATCCTTCAATATGCTGTCTCCAAGAGACACATCTCACACACAGAGAAAAAACAGATTAAAAGTCAAAGGATGGGAAAAAAAAAAAAAAAGCCAGATAATTGCAATAAAAAATGAACAGGAGTGGCAGTATTAATCTCGGATAAAATAAACCTTAAGGCAAAAACTAGCATAATAGATAAAGATGAACATTATCTCATGATTAAAGGGACAATTGAACAAGATGACATAACCATAATAAATACCTATGCTCCCAATGAAAGACCTCCAAAATATATAAAGCAAAATCTAATAGATTTGAAAAAAGAAATAGACTAATCTACAATAATAGTGGGTGATTTTAATACACCGCTTTCAAAACTGGATAGAACAACCAGAAAGAAACTTGACAAAGACACAGAAGAACTAAACAACACAATCAGCCAACTGGACCTTATAGATGTGTACAGAGCATTCAACCCAACAATAGCACAATACACACATTCTTTTTAAGTGCACAAGGAACATTCTCCAGAATAGACCATGTCTTAGGCTACAAAACAAATCTCCATAAATGTACTAAAATCAAAGTACTACAAAGCATCTTCTCAGACCACAATGCTCCCAAATTAAAAATCAACAATAGGAAGACCAAGGAAATAAAGTCAAATACATGGAAACTGAATAACACCCTGCTGAAAAACGAATGGGTAGTAGAAGAAATTAAATGTGAATTCACAAAGTTCCTAGAAACAAATGAGAACAAAAACACAACATACCAAAAAGTCTTTGGGACATGGCAAAAGTGGTGCTGAGAGGACAATTTATTGCAATAAATGCACACATCCAAAAAGAAGAAAGAACCAGAATTAACACATTAACACAGCATCTACAACAATTAGAAACAAACCAACAGAGGGAACCTACAGCCACCAAAAGAAAAGAAATAATAAAGATTAGAGCAGAAATAAATGAGATAGAAAACAGAAAAACTATGGAAACAATCAACAAGACAAGAAGCTGGTTCTTTGAAAGGATTAATAAAATTGATAGATCATTGGCAAACCTATCAAAAGAAAAGAGGGAGAAGACACAAATAACATGCATTAGAAACCACACGGGCAATGTCACAATGGAACCAAAGGAAATCAAAAGAATAATAACAGAATACTATGAAAAGTTGTACTCCAACAAATTTGAAAAATTAGAAGAGATGGATACATTTTTAGAAAAACACGAACTACCTAAACTTCCACACAGTGAAGTAGAAAATCTGAACAGACCCATAA
>NW_006408597.1:5459347-5475509 GCF_000296735.1 Chrysochloris asiatica
GGCTGATGAAAGGAAATGCGGATAGGTCTCTTGTGATACAATAGTGAATAATTGTTATCAGGACTGATTGTGAGGGTTGGAAATGTACAGGTAGACGTTTTGTAGTGAAAGGAGGGGGAGTGACTGACTTTACAGTCTAGGAATGGAAATCCCTGGGACCATTAAGGGAGAAGAGTGGAGAGCCGGACCCTACCCAGAGAAGCAGTGATGCCAGAGATGGAGGCAGAGATGATGACATGGAGAGATGGAGCAGCTAGGGACTTTAGACCCAGAGAGGGAGAGGGGCTGTGTGCTGATGACTGGGGTCAGGCTTGCAGGACATACCTTTGGTTGGTTGATGATGCATGGAGGGGCTTGTAACCATGCCAATGAAACGATATACGATAGGATGGATGTAAAACTCATGTTCTCCCATGTAAACTATCACATAATTCACAATAAAACATTAAAAAAAAAAAAATGGCAAAGCATTGCTTCCCCACAACTCACCTGGGTTTGGTAATTCGTTGCAATGGTCACACAGAACTCAGACACCAAGCTCACAATTATGGAGTTTATTAGGGAAATTAACAGGTTACAATTCAGGGCCAGAAATGCTCAGGGCAGAATTTTTCCAGTCGGAACACCCTCTCCTCAGCTATGCCCACAGGCAGGCTTCTCTCTGCCTGGTCAATGTTACAAAGCCTTTTCAGCGTTGCTGATAAATGCCCACAGGACACACCACTCTAGCATAAGTCTCAGTGTGAAGGCTTGCCTCTGGCTTTGTGGGCTAGCAAACCTAGTCTCTTTCCCCACCCCCACACACAATTAAATGCCTGGGGGCACTTCACTGTGTAAGCAAGCCTCCTGCCCAAAGTCATCAGCTTTACTTGCTCTGTGCCCTGGGACACCCACAGCTCTGCTCTGCTCTGGTGATTGGTTCTGCTGCTGCTACTACTCTGTCACTCCTCTGGTGTCATAGCTTCCAGTCCCTGGGTCGCTGGGCTGAGGAGCTTCAATTTTCAGGGATCTTGGGGTCCAAAGGACATACTCAGGTTCTTGCTTCTCTTCTTTGGTGGTAGTGAAATGCCCCCTCCTGCTTCTGAGATGGCTCATTTTATACTAGAGTTTCAAGTATTTACAATTACAATAGAGTCTGTTAACATCACAGCTGAATCCTGTCACCCTATCAGCACCTTCTCCCACCTTCCCTTACCACACCCATGAGGAAAAGAGTCATTTAGTGGGAATTACAAAAAAACGAAGGCTAGAAGAGACATATTAAATTATTCACTACATCACTGTCTTCATCCATGATATCCTGAAATTTTATTCAGCAACATGCCAGGTATAAGTCATTTTTCAGCCATGAGCTTTAATGGGTCATTTTAATCCGGAGGCTCGTGTCCTGCACCTTTTTCAAATCTTCTTGTATTAGCTTTTGATATATTCTTCTCAATATTTTTCCTGATTTTCCTGAAATTCCTAATAGGTGTGGCATTGTAGGATAAGCACTAGACTGCTAGTCACAATGTTAGTGGTTCAAATGCACCAGCAGATCCTTGGAAACCCTATACAAGGTCACTATGAGTCGGAACTGACTTAACATCACTTAATAACAACAAAAACTATTTTTGGCTGTTATGAGTGAAACTATGATGACTATTTATATTCAAATATTTTTTGTGGGTGCATATTTTTATTTGGTAGTACTGTGACATATTGTAAGCACTGGACTTCAAATCACAAGCTACGTGGTTAGAGCCCACTAGATGCTCCACAGGAGAAAGATGAGGCCTTCTGTTCCCAAGAAGATTTAAAAGTCTCAGAAACCCTATGTAGAGTGGCTATGAGTTGGAACTGACTCCATGGCATTTAAAAACAACAACATGTATTTATTTCTTTCAGGAAAAATATCTGGGAGTGGTATGTTTAATTCTCCAAAGTTGTAGTATTTGACACTCCCAGCAGTAATGTGTGAGAGTTCTGGTTACTCCACATCCTTGTAATACTTGGCGTTGCCAGTCTTCTTCATCTCAGCCATCTCCAGCTGGTGTGTGGTGATAGCCCACTGTGGTTTAATTTGTGTTTCTCAGAAGGCTAATGAGGTCAAGTAGCATTTCATGTGCTGTTGGACACTCTCTTTTCTTCTTTTGTGATGTCGTTAATCCTTTGCCCACTTTTTTATTGGGTTATTTCTATTCTTCTTGCTGAGCTGTAAGATTGTTTTTGTATTTTGGGGTCAGATATGTAGTCATACAGTCTCTATATACATTTTTGAACTCCGCTTTCCTTAAAGTTGTTCTGTAAGCAATTCTTCAGGGAATTACTTTGAAAACATGATTTCTAGTATTTTCACATATTCTACCATGTTGATGTCACCAATGGGTTCAAGCATGGCAACAACTGTGAGGTTGGCCCAAGATCGGGCAGTGTTGTGCATAGTCGGGGTACCACTATGAGTTGGTACCGACTCGATGGCACCTAACAACAACAACCATGTTGATGTATCACTATTTTCATAGTTCCTTCTTTGTTGGACATTTATGTTTCCACTGATTTGTGTGTGTGTGACTGCACATGCTCTCCCACTGAAATCTTCTGATTTTGTCACTTAGGTTAGATTCCTAGAAACACAGATGACAGGGCAAGAAGGAAGAACATTTTAAAGGTATTTGGGTAGGTACTGCCAAATTACTTACTAAAATGTGCCCCGAGTAGCAAGTGAAACCCCCACTTCATGCTCTCATTGTCAGCTTCAGATATCCTTATTGAAGAAGAAGAAGAAGAAAGACTCATTCATAGATGGAAATGGTAGCTGGTTTTGAACTGTTTTTATTAAATTATTAGTGTGGCTGAACATCTTTCCAAGTGCTTCATAGTCATTTGTCTTTTGTCTTCTGTGAACTGTTTATTCATGTCTTTTGTTTTCAAGCGGGTTTTTGAGGCATGCATCCCAACATCGCTGTGGTAGAATGTGGTAGAATGTGTGCTGGCTGGAAGTATGGCGGGAGAGAAATATGCTTGTGTCCAACCAGAGAGTCTAGGAGCTGGCTTGCTGGGGTACTCCCTGGGCACACAGGAATCCCTGCACTTGGTTTTCTTCAGGCCAACTTGCCCATTTTTATTTATGGTAAAATGTGAGAGTTATCACTTCTTTGTACCACTGCAAGGGGCAACAATGAGTGGGTTCTATAGAAGGAGAAACAGAAACTTGCCTTCTAGAATTAAATGGAAACTTTTTTGACTAGTGGAGCACAGCTGTGCTATGTAAGGTCACCAGAGAGGTTTGGAATGGCTGTGGGTCAGCAAGTCTTGGTAGTAACCCTCATGAAAGAATTGCCCAACGGATACAAGTGTATCATTCAGAAAGAGGGAAGGAGTACAGTGTTCAGGAATCAAAATGGACATAAAAACGCCCCCATGTCATGTGTGTAAACTGTACTCTTCAAATTTCACAGGATCTTTCCTCTAACTGATCTTGCAAAATGTCTCAACCCTGCAACAAACAAACAAATTTGAAGCAAACAAAAAATCCAAACCAATTCTGTGGAGTCAACTCTGATGCATGATGATCCATGCATGCAGAATAGAATTATGTTTCATAGGTGACTTTTGGGAAGCAAATGCTCAGGCCTTTTCTTTGGAGGTACCTCTGGGTGAGTTAGAACTAACAACCTTTTGGTTAATAGTTGAGCACTTAGCTGTTTGTGCCGCTCAGGGACTCCAACTCCTGCAAAGAGCTCCCCCTCAATATTTTGAGCCCAGGGGAACTTTACATCTACTCACTAATAAGCACCCCACATGCCAGTGGAGGCCCCAAGGTTATCTTTCACTAACCTATGGATAGTCCCTCCCAAGTTTTCCTGGGAATTCCGAGGGTGTGTCCTGTATGTGCTCACAATGAAAAACCTCTTTACAGTATTTATGGGAGTCCCTGGGGAATTCCATACATGAGTTCACAAACAAACTCTCCCCAAGTATTTCTGGAAACTCTCGGGAGCATCTCACAGAGACTCATAGATGAAAGTACCCTTCAATACTATGAGGGTCCTCAGGTAGTGTCTCTCATTAGCACCCCAATGAGCTCCCTGCCCAAATATTCCTGGAGTCTCCAGGGCATGTTACCTAGGTGTTCATAAACAAGACCCCTCAGGTATTTCTGGGAGTCTTCAGGGATTGCTGCACCTGAGCTCACAAACAAGGCCTCCTCTCTCATGTGTAGCCAGAGCTCCGGCTAGAGACCCAACAGGTCCTCGAGCCTCTCGCTAGCCATCTGATGGGTACTGCCATCACCTGCAGGTGATGAGGTCTCCTCTAACTGGAGCCATTAGAGCCTTCAAGATGCCAGAATTTCAGAATAGTTTGAAGGAAAGTGGGGTAGAACCCATCTTTCTCCTCTGTTGGAGGGGTAGCCAAGCAGGGTTGGTTATTTCTTGATGTTTTACATAGTTTTAGTAAACAGTTCTATTTTTATTGATGATTTTCCTGTTCCTTATGGGACTCAGATAAGACTCTTGGTAAGCTGGGCCAGGAAATGAATCTAATGGACGGAATCATCTTCCTGATGACAGGCTTTGTTGCTGGGCTAAGTTCATCACATCTAGCAGCTTCTCCCCTGAGAATGAGCCTTTTCCTAGGAGAATCCTCAACCTTGTGTAAGTGGGCGTGTGTTTTATTTTCTAGTTTATGAATAAAGGGATTTATTACAAGGGATAGGGCATGCTTTACAGAAGAGTCAGGGAATCAGCCAGGAAAAACACTGAACCATTCTTGGAGCACAGACCCACTGCTGTTACACTCGCTACTGGTCCTGGCTAAGTCTAGGTTCAGGCAGTAGAGCTTCCCCGACAACTGTTCCCAAGAGCTAAACACCTTGATACCCAGTTCTGATTTCCCTGTGTATAACTGCTACCTCCCATTGCTCACTTGGGCTTTCCAATTCTCTCATAGGTCTGCTTGATAGACAGTAGATCATATGGAATCTGGGAAATGGATGTGGTTCTCAGTTCTCAGTCTTTATCCTATGAAGTATAGTAGAGAATAGAGCTTCCTGTGGGTATTACTTGAGTCACAGTGGAATTATCACGGCCACATCCCACCAGCTGATCAGACACACACAGACGTGGCTGAAGCTGAGCTTATGTTAAAACCAAGCTCAGGAATAAAGGGCCATCACAGCTGAACATGATCCTAATACACTTTGGGGGTTGTTGCCTTGGCATTAGGATTTAATAGATCTATTCCTTGTGGCAATTATATCCCAATGGTCGCTGAGTTCATTAGAAGGTCTTGTTTTGGTATTAAATATTCAGATAACATTATTAGCTCCTCTTGTTCTTATTTGTTGACTAATTGATTTATTCATCAAATATTTACCAAGCATCTATTATTATGTGCCAGGCACTGTGATAGTATTCAGGGATAGAAAAAAGAATAGGGTACTATTCTCAAAGTCTTGTTGCCTAGAGGGCAAGTGGAGAAGGCCTCAGCCATTATGACTGAGCTGTAGGTGCTAGGAGAGAGGAAAGGCCAAGGTGACCTGGGGCAGGATAGGGTGACTTGTGTTGGATATTTTGTTTCAGGATAGAGTGAACTCTGCATTGAGTCCTAAGGTTGGACAGGATGGAGATTGGAAAGACCTTTCTGGTCAAGGAAGTACATGTCCAAAGTCTCAATGGATCTGGGGAACATTAAGTTATGCAGACAGATTGAAACATAGAATTCAGTGGAGGAGTCGGGTCATGAAAGATCTAGAATTCTATCATTTGAAATTCAAATTTCACTCTGATGGAAATTCAGGTTTTATTCTAAAGATAGCTGCTGAAGTATTTTAAATATTAGAATAAGACTCAGATTGTGTCTTAGAAAGATTACTCTGGCAGTCATGTGAAATATAGCTGGAGGAGGCCAGAAAGAGGCTAAAGACTTAATCTACGTGAGAAATTTTGGTACCTGAATTAGTGGCAAGGTAGAAGAAGAGACCAGGATGGATGGGAGAGATATAAAGAAGGGAGACACCCCAGGACTGGCCTCTCATTGGATGAGGGGGATGAGGTAATGGGAGAAGTTAAGGATGATGGAGTAAATACTTTGATGTGTCACCTAGCTCACCTTCAGGATTGAAGGCATTATTCGTCCAGCTATTGGGGGAATTTCCTTCTGATAAAAACAGCCATCTTATCCAAAGTTATACTATCTTCTTGGACAGCCCACATCTAATAACTGGTCAACATTAGGTTATAAATGCTAAATCCCAGACTCTTTGCTCTAACTCAAGACAACGCTGAAGGGCCGTGCCAGCTTCAGATCTCCCTAAGAGGCTGACTGAGGCCTTGGTTGAGACTCCATTGCAGCTCAACTTCCTCTTGTCTATCCCTTTTTGCACTTCTCTTGTATAGTTAGGGATCCCAAGAGCACTTCCTAATACATCTCCTTAATGCCACTCTCTGTATCAGCGTCTGCTTCTTGGGACGTCCAAACCTGCAGTGGAGGATGTCCCTCCTCTTGACTTATGAAAAGTCTGACTAGTAAATTGGATCATTCACTGATATGTGTAATATAGGAAGAGAAATTGAGTTGGAGTGGATGAGAAGGAAATCATGAGTTAAACTTTGGAAAAATTAAGTTTGCACTTTCAGTGACTTGCAGGGTGTTGAAAGTAAATCAGCCAGTAAAAATACCTAACCATTCAAGAGAAAGGTGTAGATTGAAAGTACAGATGTGGAACTCATGAGTGTTCTGGAGGTTGTTGAAGTCTTGGATAGGTCCCTATTACAAAAGGAATATCTCAATTTCCTGACTGAGGTAGAAAATGTCATGGCCCTCACATCGCTTCATCTTTGGCTTCATATCTGGCTCCTAACTGCATCCTGGGCTCCTGCTCTATTGGGTTCTCCTGGCCTCCAGACCTGCTTATCTAGACCCTGACTCTCAGCTTGGTTCAACCCCATCCCCCAGATGAACTTCAGCTTCATCCTTCTCTATGTTTGCCTACTTTATTTTCAGCCTTGCCACGACTTTTCTCCCTGATCTAATACCCAGCTCTGTCCTGGTGTGAATGCCTCTTATAATTTTGAGCATCACAGTGGTGAATACTGATGGGCTTCTTATTGTTGTTAGGTGCCAACAAGTCGGTTTCAACTCATAGTGATCCTGTGCACAACAGAAGGAAACACTGCCCGGTCCTTCGCCAGCCTCACAATGGTTGTTTGGTTTGAACCCACTGTTGCTGCGACTGTGTCAGTACACCTCCTTGGGGGTCTTTCTCATTTTCGCTGACCCTCTACTTTAACAAGCACTATGTCTTTCTCTGGAGTCCTGGTGTGGCGCTGTGGTCTAATGCAGTCATTTGAACTGCAAGGTCGGTGGTTCAAGCTCACCAGCTGCTCCTTGGAAACCCTATACAGGGTCGCTATGGGTCGGAATTGACTCAACAGCGCTTAACAACAACAACAACATGTCTTTCTCCAGGGATTGGTCCCTTCAGACAACTTGTGCAAAGTATGAGACGTGAAGTCTTGCCATTCTCACTTCTAAGGAGCATTCTGGCTGTACTTCTTCTAAGACAGATTTGTTTGTTCTACTGGCAGGCCAACACCATGATTCAAATGCATCGATTCTTCTGTGGTCTTCCTTATTCGTTGCCCACTTCCATATGCCTATGAGGCAATTGAAATTCCCTTGGCTTGGGTCAGCCACACCTTAGTCCTCAAAGTGATATCTTTGCTCCCTAACACTTTAAAGAGGTCTTGTACAGCAGATTTGCCTAATGCCAGGCATCTTTTGATTTCTTGACTGCTGCTTCCATAAGTATTCATAGTCAAGCAAAATGAAGTCTTTGACAACTTCAATCTTTTCTCCATTTATCATGGTAGTTATTTATTGGCCCAGTTGTGAGGATATTTTCCTTTGCATTGACTTTTCCTTTACAAAGCCTGCAGCAATCTACACTAAAGGCTGTAGTCTTTGATCTTCATCAGTAAGTGTTTCAAGTCCTCTTCACTTCCAGCAAAGCTGTGCCTCTACCTAGATTGTTGTTGTTATGTGCCGTGGAGTTGGTTCCAACTCATAGCGACCCTGTACAGGTTTCTGAGGCTGTAAATCATTATGGGAGCAGAAAACCTCATCTTTCTCCAGCGGAACAGCTGGTAGTTTCAAACTGCTGACCTTGAGGTTAGGAGCCCGATTCATAACCACTATGCTGCCAGAGCTCCTTAGCAGGTTGTTAATGAGTCTTCCTCCAATCCTGATGCCATGATCTTCTTCATATAATCCAGCTTCTTGTATTATTTGCTCAGCTCTGGTAACATGGTGATTACGAATCAAGCTGTGAACCTCACGGTCAGCAGTTCGAAACTACCAACTGCTCCACGGGAGAAAGATAAGGCGTTCTACTCCCATAAAGATTTACAGCCTTGGAAACCCCGTTCAGGGTCGCTATGGGTCAGAACCGACCCGATGGCACTTTAACAACAACAACAACATAGAGATTGAATATGTATGGTGAAAGGATACAACCCTGCCACACTCCTTTACTGATTTTAAACAATTCAATATCCCTTTGTTCTGTTTGAACAACTGCCTTGTGGTCTATGTACAGGTTCCACATGAGCACAATTAAATGTTCTGGAATACCCATTCTTCATAATATTATTCATACTTTTTTAAATGATCCACACAGTTGAATGTCTTTGCATAGTCAACAAAGCACAAGAAAACATCTCTCTGGTATTATCTGCTTTCAGCCAAGGTCCATCTGACATCAGCAATGATATCCCTAGTTCCACATCCTTTTCCAAATTTCTGGCAGCTCTATGTCAATGTACTATTGTAACTGTTTTTCAATTATATTCAGAAAAATTTTACTTGCATGTGATATTATTAATGATATTGTTCAACAATTTCTGTATTCCATTGGGTTAAATTTCTTTGGAATGGGAACCAATATGAATATTATCCTACCACAGGCAGTATTATACTTCAAGATAGATCTTGAGATGTTCTTTTTGATGATGAATGTGACATGATTCCTCTTCAATTCGTCATTTCTGGCATAGTAAACCCTGTGATTGTCAGGTTCAAAATGGCCAGTCCATTTCTGGAGTCCTGGTGTGACACTATAGTAAAAGTACTAGACGGCTAACTAATAGGTTGGTGGTTCAAACCCATTAGGCCCTCCCTAGAAACCCTAATCAGGGTTGCTATGAGTCAGAACTGATTGGACAGCACTTAACAACAGTCCATTTCTACTCCCTAGCACAGTGAGGTTCATAAACTCAGAAGTTTAAATCTACCAATTGCTCTGTGGGAGAAAGATGAGGCTTTCTGCTCCCAAGCTCTGATAGCATAGCAGTTACGAATCGGGCTGTGAACTGCAAAATCAGCAGTTCGAAACTACCAGCTGCTCTGTGGGAGAAAGATGAGGCTTTCTGCTCCCGTAAAGATTTATCGCCTCGGAAACCCTGTTCAGGGTCACTATGGGTTGGAACCGACTTGACGGCACTTAACAACAACAAAGATTTACAGGCTTGGAAACTATATACAGGGTGCTATGGCACACAGCAGCAGCAATACCTAGGATACTGATTTTTATGCATTTCATTTCATTTTTGACAACTTCCAACTTTCCTGGATTTTTACTTGATGGATTCCAAGTTCTGATTATTAATGGATGTTTGCAGCAGTTTCTTCTCATTTTGATTTTATGCCCAATTAGTAAATGAAAGTCTCGAAAATTTTGCTCTATCCATGTTACTAAGCTCAACTCTACTTTGAGGAGGCAGCTCTTCCCCAGTCATACTTTGAGGGCCTTCCAACCTGAATGGCTCAGCTTCTGACACCATATCAGACAATGTTATACCGCTATTCATACAGTCCTTAGTGACTAACCACTGACAGGTGGTCTACCTCTGGTTCTTCCTCTATTAGTCTGGAAGTTCCACTGAAACTTGTGCACCATAAGTGACCCTGCTGGTATTTAAAATATCATTGGTATAGCTTCCTGCATCCCAGCAACACACAAGTCACCCAATACCACAAAGTGACAGACAAGTGGTGGGCTAGTCACTGTCATTTGGTGTCTTTACTGACTCTCAGCTGCAGATAGCAACATCTTCAGCCCATGCCTGGACAAGTTTGTGGACCCCTGCACCATTAGCTAGAATTTTATTCTCTATAGGATCACCCATCGTCTGGATGATGCCATTCTGACTGTCTTTGACCGTCAACCTGTCTTCCTTTGGGCATTTGCATTAGTTCTTCCCTCATCTTTGAATGGTTAGTTGGCTACTTCTTAACATTAAGATTGTCAACACTTCCTAGTCTTAAGTAGACACGCAGTTCCTCTCTTTTACACAACCTTATTTTACTTTTCTGAAGTGGTATTTGCTTATTACCCTCTGACGTTTTCTTATTTATTTATGTCTTTGTTTTCCACTACCTGAATGTAAGTCTCCAAAAAATACAGTCTTTGTGGGAATGGTTTATTGTTCTGTCCCCAGCACTCAGAAAGTGCCTGGAACATGGTAGGTGCTCAATAAAACCCAAAAGACTGCCTGGATGAATCTGTTCCTTGGCTGCTGTCCCCACATCCTCTGGCTCCAAGTTTTCAGTGTGCTCTGAAACAGAGCCTGCCTGAATTATGATGGTTTTTATTTTGAGAATAGGGGCTTACCAGTCACCAGTTCATTTCACCACTTGGATGATGATTCTTTCTCATTTTGTTTTTTCCCTGCACCACTGGCTTGATTGGTGGTGATTAGCAGAGGGTGGTCCATTGATGTGAAACACCTGCTTCCCACCTGTGTCCCCCATGAGCAGTCAGCTCTGGACCCAATGCAGGCAGCTGGCGGGTGTCCTTCATGGCTGAATGGGCTCCTAGAGTTTTTTCCAGGAGTCCGATCCAAACTGCACCATATGGGTGACCACCTGTATATCATTCTGTCAGCATTCCATGGAACACATCTGCCAGCTTGTGAAAGAGACCTGGGGAGGCTTGTGGGCATCATGGAGGATTGGCAGAAAAACTAGCCCAAGACGAAGGGCTGAGCCAGAGGGAAGCAGTTTATACCTTGTGAGATAGGTTATAATTTCATTGGCCTCCCTTCACTTCAATAAAATCAGGAAACACTGGCTCAGAGACTGTGATTTTGCATCACTCTGCTCAACCCACTGTGAAGAGAGTACACAAATGTGTCAAAGGCTATTTTACCCCAGCTCGGGGTTGAAAAGTGAGACTTAGCAGTAAAATGTTCCTCTGTTGGGAAACTACACAAGATGAAGGCTATGATTATGTTCCTAAGCTGGTTGCTGTCAAGTCAGTTTCAACTCATGGCCACCCCAGGTGTATCAGGGACTCCATATGGTTTCTAATGGATTTGGGGAATTGGAATGAGATCAGCAAGCCCTTTTTTCAGGATACCTCTAGGTGGACTTGAACCACCAACATTTTGTTTAGCACCAAATGCATTAACTTTTTGCACAACCCAGGGACTCTGATTATGTTCCTTGTTGTTGTTGTTAAGTGCCGTTGAGTCTTAGAGACCCTGAATAAGGTTTCCAAGGTGCAGTTGGTAGTTTGAACCACTGGCCTTGTGGTTCAAACTGACCTTATGGTTCAGTGCTTATCCTACAGCGCCACACCAGGACTCCTAGTATGTTCCTGGTGGTGGTGGTGGTGGTATGCTGAGGATTCGATTCTGACTCATAGTGATCCTGTATAGGTTTCTGAGGCTGTAAATCTTTACAGGAACAGAAAGCCTCATCTTTATCCCACAGAACAGCAGGTAGTTTCCAACTGGTGAACTTGAGGTTAGTAACCACTAAGCTACCAGAACTATCAATTATGTTCCTAGTCATTGCATTATTGCCAAGTCATTCTCCCAACACCTGCTCAGGCTATAGACCTAAAAACCAAACCTACTGTCAGTGAGATGATTTTGACTCACAGCGACAATCTAGGATAGAGTAGAACTGCTTTCTCAGGGCTTCAAGGCTGTAAATCTGTCCAGAGCAAACCTCCACGTATTTCTCCCATGGAGCAAGGCTTGTGAGGTCAAACTACTGACCTTCTGATTATGTTTTTGTTGTTAAGTGCCATTCAGTTGGTTCTGATTCATAGTGACCTTGTATAGGGTTTCTGAGGAGCAGCTGGTGGGTTTGAACTGTTGACCCTACAGTTTCCAGTCTACGTATCGTACAGCACCACACCAGGACTCACTGTGTGTCAATTACCAAACGTTGTTCATTGGGTCAGTGACAAAAGTCACAGAAGTAAGAGTCAATGTATTTGGTTGACTGGATCTAGGCAATGTATTTGGTTGACTGGGGAAACTTTGAGCTGAAACTCCATTTAAAAACACTTCTGATTTACATGTGTGGTTCTGACATTTTATTCTCCAATTACATTCTCCTCAGCTTTTTGGTCCTCTGGGTCATCAGGTGATTTGCAACCTTTTCTATTATTTTTTGTTTTTTCATGAATTTAATCATTTGGTACTTTTGAAATACCTATTAAATACAATGCATTGTAATAGACATAGGGGATTCAACATAGGGAACTACAACAGCATCCTTTCCCTGAAGGACCCTATGGACAGGCAGGGAAGATAGGTTATGATACAGATAAAAGGTCTCCTTTATCCCAAGTTGGCAGAAAGAGGCTCCTGGAAAGGGATGAGAGCAGAGTCAAGGAATAGGAGGGGCAGGACTTAGTGAGCAGGGAGAAGGGAGGGCATTCCATGTGAAGCTACAGGTGCAGACACATTGGGAGTGATAGGGAACAGAACTCCTGGGCATGCTCAGCAGTTTCAGCATGGATGCAGCATAGCCTGATGGGGGTGCAGGAGTCCAGTGAGGCACTGGGACGAGAGCCATGGGAGGATCTGAGTGGAGGCACTACATGATCAGACCCAGATTTCTGGAAGATGAATCTGTCTGCTGTGTGGAAAGTGGACAGGAGAGGGACAGGACTGTACTCAGAGAGGCAGGAGGGTATTGTTATGGGGACTGTTGACAATTTGAGTGACAGTGGGGAGGATGAGAGCGGCTAGGCTGGAGTGTACTGAGGATAGAATCCACTGGATACGGGAGGTGTGTGGGAGAGAAAGGATGAGGCCCAAATATTAAGGTTGGGGAAATGGAAGGATGACTTAAAACCAAAAATCCCCAAGGAGGAGTGATGAGTGCACTTGTCCTCTTTCTGTTGTTGATGAAGAAGGAGGCCTGGACCCTCCAAGTGACCCAGCAGGACAAAGAGACTCTGAGAATCCCTCTCCCTTCAGAGGTTCCCCTAGAAAAGGGACTTCTGTCTAGTCTCTTTGGAAAGCCTGCAGGGGACAGGATGGCATTGGGCACTAGACACTGACCATCTACCTGTGAACTAGAGAAGGATTCCAAAGCCAAGTGTCTATACCAGGATTCTGCACCCTGGCTTGAACTATGAAGAGGAGGTGGTGGCTTGTCCTTGCTCACATTGACAGGTAAAGCAGCAGAGGGCAGAGCTTTGCCTGGCTTGCTTTGGAAGGCTAGGGGCATGAATAGTTCTGATGGAGGTTAGGTGGAGACCCGTGTCCTAACTCGGTCATGTTGGAAGCTGAAGAACTACTTGAGAAAGATCATATGCATAGATTATACCAGCACAGGCTCTGCTTTCCCTGAAAAGCAATTTCAAAGCCACTTCATTCTCCACCTGCATTGGGCTAATAGCCTGATTACAGCCACACTAATAACCTTCAAACATCCTCAGGAGCAGCCCTGACTCTGAAAGGTGCTACCTCCCCCGACTGGCAGGCCTGCATCCCTTCCTCCTTGCTCTATTTCATGCTTCTCTGGGGCTGCAATTGCAACAGCTGTTTATTCCTCCCAGGCACTGAGTTACTTGGAGGAGAGGCAGATGGCGGTGGGCTACTTCCTGAAGTGCACTTCTGGGGACCATCAGCCCTGGCTCCCAGGCTGACATCCCACACAGGGCTGCAGGTCAGAGCATGAGCAATGCTCCATGAATATGGATGCTGAGGACTGAGGCTGATTGCTTCAGTTCTGTGGGGTAAAGCTGTGGCCCAGGGTGAGAAGGACATTTTTTATGAGATGCAGGGTCAGAAGGAAGGGTTGCTGGGCCACTTGGAGAAAGGACTGACTGTCAGGAGATATAGCACACAAAGAAACTGGTATCTGCTGTTCTGGTCTGTTCGTCTACTCAATTCTTGCTTCTTGATTGGACAGATTGGGTGATCCTGGTGCTGCTGGAGGATTTAAACACCTTAGATGGAGAAGCATCAAGGTAGCCTCCAATTCTAAGGAGCTAAGTGTTTTGGATCACCAATCATCTGTCAGTTTGTCATACTATGGTGCCTTGCATGATGCTGTGATGCAGGAAGCTATGCCACTGGTATTTTAAATACCAGCAGCATCAACCATGGTGGACAAGCTTCAGCTGAGCTTCCAGATAAAGACAGGCTAGGAGGAAGGAGAGGCAGACTACTGAAAACCTTATGTGTAGCAGTGGGACACTGTCAGATAGCACCAGAATATTGACTATTGAGACATTGTAAATAGCACCAGAATATTGCTGGATATAGTGCTGGAAGATGAGCCCCTCAGGTTGGAAGGCACTCAAAACATGAATCCTTAAACTGGAGTTGAATGCGGTGACATGAAAGGAGTACAACTTTCAGAAACTTCAAACTCAAAATGAGGAGAAACAGCTGTAAACCTCCATTAGTAATCGGAACATGGATTGTACGAAGTATGAATCTAGGAAAATTGGAAGTTATCAAAAATGAAATGGAACACAAAAATCAATATCCTAGGCATTCATGAGCTGAAATAGACTGGCAGTAGCCATTTTGAACCTGACAATCATGGTTTACTATGCCGGAAACGACAAATTGAAGAGGAATGGTGTCACATTCATCATCAAAGATCTTTCTTGATGTATAATAATGTCTGTGATAGGATAATATCCATATACCTACAAGGAAGACCAGTTAATACCACTATTATTCGAATTTATGCACCAACTCACTAAAGCCAGTGATGATGAAACTGAAGAATTCTACCCACTTTTTCAATCTGAAATTGATCATATATGCAATCAAGGTAGATATATTGATAATTACTGGTGATAGGGATGCAAAGGTTGGAAACAAAGAAGAAGGCTCTTTGCTGGAATATATGGCCTTGGTGATAGAAGTGATGCTGGAGATTGCATGATAGAATTTTGCAAAATCATTGAATTCTTCATTGCAAATAGTTTTTTAAGACAATATAATTATACACAGAAACCTCACCAAATGGAATACGGAGAAATCAAATTGACTGTGGAAAGAGAAAACAAGGTCAGAGGCAGACTGTGGAACAGTCCAAGAAACAGATCAAGGAAATGGATGAGAAAGATAAGGCTTTTAAGCAGAAACAAAAAGAAGAGCATACTAAAGGTGAAGAGCTAAAAGCGAAGGCTGTGGGGAAGGGCCCCCTGGTCACAGGTGGAATTAAGAAATCTGGCATTGTGACTGAGGCAATGGTGACCCTTGATTTCATTTCTGTTTAGACATTTGAATTCCCTACTAGAGCATCTTTTGCCAATTATAGTTAGATTGAAGTGCTGTGAACTTTAAAAGTACCATTGACTTCTAGAAGAACAAAAAATATTGTATTGGAAAAAGTACAGCCAGAATGCTCCTTGGAAATCAATATGGCTTAGGTAGGTTTGTTTGGGCTAAATGGGACAGAGGTAAATAGTGATGTAGCCCAAACTTGCAATTTTATATAGGAAACAAGTGTAAATTGTTACAATGTGATGAACTTGATCTATATTTATGGATGTAATAGCTTAAAATACCAACTGAGAGGGAAGGAGTCTTCACATCAAGGCTCAAACCTATCCTCTCTGTACACAGGGTTGATAGGGATGGGCAACTCAGACAGGCGACCTAAAATGGGGGAGCTATAAAGGCACAAAGTGACTGGCTTACACGTTTTCAAGAGTGTTCTTAGTTTCAGAGAGAGAGGTGGGGAAGGTAGAATCCCCACTGGATAGTTTTCATTATGTCTAGATGGGTCTGGTGAAAGGGGATGGGGGTGTGGAGAGGGGAATGATGGGAATAGGATTCTTTTGATTCAATAATTGTTATCCTGACTAAATGTGATTGTTACAAATATAAAGGTAGAAGTTTTTTTTTTT
>NW_006408597.1:5477679-5481193 GCF_000296735.1 Chrysochloris asiatica
TTATATGTGGTTCAGAGTTCTGGGACCATCCCCTGAACCTGCTTGGTTGGGTATTCTGTGTTGTTGGCGGAGCTCTCTGTTACACATCCATCTGATTTGCCATCTTGTTTGTTCTTCAAAGGTAGAAGTTTTGTGACATAAAGGGTGGAGCAGTAAATCTTACAGTCCAGGAACAGAGGACCCTAGGACTATCAAGGGAGAAGTTCATGAGTGGAGTGTGGGACCCTATCCAGAGAAGCAGCAACACCAGAGATGGAGGCAGAGATGATGACATGGAGAATTAGAGCATCTGAGGCCTCTAGACTCATGGAAAGAGAAAGGCTAGTGGGCAGGAAGCTGGCTTGTAGATTGTACCCTTTGAATGTTTAAATGAATATATATTTCCATGTGTTCTGTGTACATCAGAAAGAAAAAAAATAGAGGAAATAGAGGCAAATACTCTTAACTGATGGTGCATGGAGGGGATTGTAATCATTGCAATGAAACACAATACGATTGGTTGAGTGTAAAACCAATGTTCTGCCATGTAAACTATCACTGAAGTCACAATAAAAGCTTTTTTAAAAAGTAGTAATAGAAATCAATATGGCGAGACTTAGTGTCTTATACTTTGGATATTTTATCAGGAGGGGCCAGTCCCTGGAGAAAGACATCTTGCTTGGTGAATTGGAGGGTCAGCGAAAAAGAGGAAGACCCCCAACCAGATGGATTGGCACAGTGGCAGCAGCAATGGGCTCAAGTATAGCAACAATTGTGAGGCTGGTGCAGGACCGGGCAGTGTTTCATTCTGTTGTGTATAGTGTAGCTATGAGTTGGAACCGAGTTGACAGCACCTAACAACAAGAACAAGTGTCCTGGAAGGATCCCTGTTTGTGCAAGTTAAGTCAACAGGCCAGAGGTTTGAACCTAGTAGTTACTTCATGGGAGAAAAACCTGGTGATCTACTCCTATAAAGTTTTGCTGTGAGTTGGATTCAACTTGATAGCACACAACAGCTGGTGTCCTGGCTCCTGCCTGGTGATGCTGTTTCCTCTGTATTGCTCTTTGTCCCCCTTTCATGTTGTCCAAATCCTGTCCAACCTCCATGGCCCACCTTCTCGAACACTTCTCTGATGGTGGCTACAGCACACTCTGACCTTTTACTGCTGGAAGAGTTCAATTACTGCTGTGGTCTGCAGCTGGGCACTTTGTTTTACTGCTGGGCTCACTTGCTGCCCTGCATGGCCTTCAGCTACCCAGTAAAGCTGTGAATAGTTGGTGCTCAGGGATCATGTACACATCACCATTTCCTATGACACTTAGCTTTGTGCTGATCTACAAATATTCTTGGGGATGAGTCTCCAGGACATCCATGGGTCTAGTCATTATTGCTGGATATCAGTATCCTAGGACTATGAGAATGCTTCAAGCCAAGAGAGATGCTACTGAAGACTGATTCATAGTTTCCAGGTATCTATGCTAGATGTTTCTTCCCCTTCCTGGCCTTTTCTAAGAATCGGGTTGCTAACCTCAGGGTCAGCAGTTCGAAACTACCAGTGGTTCTGTGGGAGAAAGAGGAGGCTTTCTGCACCCATAAAGATTTACTGCCTTGGAAACCCTGTACGGGGTCGCTATGAGTTGGAACCGACTTCACGGCACATAACAACAACAACTAGACTTGTAGAAAGAAGAATGCATTCTGAATCAGATGTTATTTAGATAACTGGCCTTCTGGCTGATGAAGCAGCCTTGAGAGGGTACCGTGAGAGAGTCCTACACTCTGGCCTAATTTTGATGGTCTTCTGCAAACACATGGTCCAAATGTCATATGACAGTGACAGACGGGGGCAATGATCACCCATTTAGAAGCCCTAGAGGGTCTGGAAGTGCTCCCTGCGCCCTGGGTGTGCTCCTCTATAGATCGCCACTCAGGGGTGCCCATCACGTTGGTTCTGGAGGACGTGGGCTTGTTCTTCTCACATCTATTGTGGTGGCCACACTGGCATCACCCCTTCACCCTAGGGTCAGCCACTGGTCAGTAAGCCAGTAAATTAGACTTGGGGCATGAGAGATGGAAGGATTGTGTGTGTGTGAAAGAGAATGATGTGGCTGGAGGTAAGAGAGTAGGCAGAAGTAGATTTCTTTTTAAGAGTCCAGACTTGACGTCATCTTGGGTCTCATTCTCCAGGCTTCCACACCAGACTCTTTGCTTGTCTCCCAAACGTCACAGATGATTGAGTCCAAGCCATTTCCTTTTTCCTGAAAGATCCCTCAGTGTCCCTTTCATCAATGCCAACTTGACAAATGCCTACTTATCTACTAAACGTCAGTTCAGATATCACCAGTCTTTTGTAGTTTCTCAGAACCCCTGTCTCGCAGAATTCAAAATGTGTTCTCATTCCTTTTATGTTAGCACTTTTCATATGAAACCATTCTCAATTATGTGTCTCCACTGGTAGACTCTTTAAGGATCTGGAGTATGCCTCCTTCATCGTGGCATTTCCAGAACCTAGTGCCTAACACACTGTGGATGCTCAATGCACATTTATGGAGCTGAATGGAGTGAACCCTGATGGCAATCGGGAGTCATGGAGATGATGTAATCAGAAAATATGTCTATTTATGTAGTGCTAGAGGCTTTAGACTAAGGAGCGCTGGCAGCATAGTGCGTTAAGCATTAGACTGCTAATTGCAAGGTGCGTAGTTTGAATCCACCAGCCACCTCACAGGAGAAAGATGAGGCTTTTTGCTTCCGTAAAGTTTTACAGCCTCAGAAGCCCTATAGAGGGTGGCTATGAATGGGAACCAACTCAATGGCACATAGCAGTAGTAACAGCAGAGATTTTAGATTACAGACAGCGATGATGTTGCTGTAAACACTCAAGGTCAAGCTCTGGACCTCAGCGAAGACAAAAGCAGAACTGATGAAATTGGTGTCAGTTGGGGCATGGAGACTGAAGAAGCAAAAGGAGTAAAGTTTCACCCCAAGTTTTTAGTAATAGGAGCCAAAACCACGGGCTATCATAAAGGGAAATGTGTCATAGGGTGTTATAAAGTGTGTCCCAGAAGATGGTGAAAGTTATTTCAAACCAGAGAAAAATTCAAAGACCATTTCCCTCGACAAATTAGCAAAGTGAAGATCTCTCAAATAAGGGAAACTAAATTCTAACGATCAGAGCAGGGAAATTAGTTTTCTGTGTTCTAAAGGGGAAAGAGACACAGGTAAGCATTGATTCAGAACCTTAGTTTAGGAGAAGGTTTGCTCATTTCAACCTCCATGGGAAGGGCTGGGGCATTTTAGAGGCTGAGAGTTCCTGGAGGAATTGGGGAGCATTCTCCCCTCTACCGATTCAAGGCCACTCATTTGGCCTTTGTGGCTTCACCTGAAGGCAGAACACTTGGATTCTTACCTCTGACTTTTTCCTCTCTTTACCCCAACTCACACCGGATGTTATGGAGTTGAAGCTAACTCATCGTTACCCCATCATGTCAGAACAGACTGTGGTCCATAGGGTTTTTTTTTTTTTTTTTTTTT
>NW_006408597.1:5484333-5495087 GCF_000296735.1 Chrysochloris asiatica
CTCTCTGCTATACATCCACCCGATCCGCCATCTTGTTTGTTCTCTGTCCATAGGGTTTTAATGTCTAATGTTTTGGAAGTAGATCACCAGGGTGGACTTGAACCTCTACACTTTTGATGAGCAATTGAACACATAAACTGTTTATACAATTCAGGGACTTCTTTGTCTAAAGTGGGATGTAATTTGGGTTTTGAAAACAATAAGTCTATCTGCTATTAGGGTGATGTCCCAGGTAAGGTCTCCACTAAAGTAGACTCTTGCTGTGTCCCTCTGATTTTGGAAACAGCTCAGTGATATGAAGAAGTGACTTTCTTCTGTGGCATTACAGACAGTAGTGTGTGACTTGACCTCTAGAGTCACAGGTCAGACAGGTGTACAGTGTGAAATACTTTTCTCTGGTGTGTCTTTATAACTTACCTGAATGCCGAATTCTGCTTTCTTTAAATTGTATCTGTTTTGATGTTTCCCGATGACACAGAAGCTGGTATGCTGACAGGCTGGTAAGACGTGGTGCTGCAGTAGCATGTGTTTTTAAGGGTGGGGTAAAAAGGGGCTGGCTGTAAAAGTAAGAAGTATGGGAAAGAAAGCAGTACATGCTAAGGGCCAGTGAGTGACATACGTGTTATAGTCCCTAGCTAGGCTTAAAGATTGTTGCTGCTGCTAAGTGTCATTGAGTGTGTTCTGACTCATAGCAACCTGTATGGGGTTTCCAAGGCTTTGTACATCTGTGTGGGAGCAGAAAGCCTCATCTTTTCCCCACAGAGTAGCTAGAAACCTTGAACCTCAAACCTCTCAGAACTGGACTCAGTCCAGTGTGTGTCCTAGGGAGCTTAAGCTTAAGTCTTTCTTCTTTAAGAGTTTTTGCCCAGATGTCCTAATAAACCCTGTTTAGGAGTCCTTGGGCCGAGCAAATAGGTAAATTCTCAATTACTAACTGAAAGACTGACAGTTTGAACCCATCCAGAGGCACCTCGGAAGATCTCTTTCTGGAAAGTCACAACCTTGAAAACTCTATGGAGATGTTATACTTTGTACATACTGGGTTATCATGAGTTGAAATTGACTGTTTTTTTAAAGACCACCTTTGTTAAGTGCCATTGAGTCAGTTCTGACTCCTAGTGACCCTGTATAAGCCATCTTTAGCAGATTGTATTTAAAGCATCAACTTATTTGCTCAAAAAAAAATAGTCATACAGACATAAATTTCAAATAGATATGAATATAGAATTCTGGGCAAGAAAAATTATTGATGAAATTATGATCATCTCTGAGTTGACATAGTTTAAGATGTTGTTGTTACTTTCAAGTAATACAGCTCTGTTATAATGACCTGTTGGCAACTTCAGTGCAGATGCGTACAAAGATAGCTTTAACAGACAACATTCTTTAGTAATGAGGGCACAATTTTAGTAATGAGGGCACAACTTTCTGTCACCTGGGGACTCTCTTTTAGCAACCTATGATCTCTAGATAACACTGATGGTTCTAGAAATAAAAAGGAGTTCTTTGAAGAGGCAAAAGTTGTCACAAAGTCTATGTACTCATTCTACTTGATCTCTCAAACAGGAGCCTAGATTTAGAATTTGGTATAAATTAATATTACCATTGTCATTCGCTTGATTTTCTGTTTTCTGACAACTATTCATTCTTCCCAAGGTATTGTGGGCAGTTGGTTAGAAGCACTGAGGGGTTGGAAGAGGCCAGCTGGATTCAGCATGTTGAGAGCCCAGCCAGATTCCAGCTCTCCAGTATCTTTTCATACTTATCCAATCTGTATGCTGAACAACTAATTCAAGAAACTGAATTATGTGAAGGAGAATGCAGCATCAGGATTGGAGGAAGACTCATTAGCAACCTGAGATATGCAAATGACACAAATTTGCTTGCATGGAAGTGAAAAGGACTTGAAGCACTTACTGATGAAGATCAGACTATACCCTGCATCATGGAGACATTAACTAGAAGGAAAGTCTTCCACAGCGCAACTCCAAGGACCTCACTGTGTCATACAATAATAACCAATATTCATCTGATGACATTTCCCCCAATACTTCTGTTCCAAATGGTTGGAAATGAGCAGACAAAAGGGTTTATGCTTCAAGGTACAGAACGTATTTCATGAAATTAGAGACTGACCAAGTCTGTTTTCTGACTAGATTATTAAAGGACTGACATTATTGTGTTTGAGGACTGGTCCTTTTGCAATAAATTGTCATAATTTATTTTATTCCTATTATGGTTACAGGATGGCATTAGTCATTGGAGACTTTTAAAGGGAGGACAATATAATCTTGTCTTGTTGGCAGGAATGTGTACACCTTTCTATGGCCACACTGAGATATTTTAGGGATGTCTAAACTGGTTTTGAACAGACTTGACAGCACTTAACAACAACAACAGCAAACTGGTTTTGGAGCCCTGGTGTGGCGCTGGGGGCTAATGCGTCAGACTGCAAAGTTGTTTGAACTGCAAGGTTTGTGGTTCAGGCTCACCAGCTGCTCCTTGGAAACCCTATACAGGGTTGCTATGGATTGGAATCAAATCTACGGCACTTAACAACAACAACAACAAACTGGTTTTAAAGGACCTGGAGGAAATGCCCCAAATTGAACAACTGGGAGAATGCACTTCCTGTTGCTTCAGGGGCAAGGAAAGAAAAAGGTGACAGGAGAGTTGCAAATAAAGGAGAATCATCCCTTAGCCAGCTTCATGGAGACTAAAATTTGGTTTGAGGTGGTTCACCTTGAGCCCTATTGAGGAATTTAGTGACTTGAAAAATCAAAAGGCGGTTATCTTCAGACTGCTTCATCTACGTGGCAGTTCTGTAAGATGGCCATGGATGCCTCCAGCAATCTGAGGAGGCCTTCTTAGAGAGCTGCAAGAAGGACAGATAGGATTGTAGATGAAAACGAGGGCAGAGAGCCAACAACAAGCCTGCTCCAGGCTCCACTCTGCATAGAGCAGCATGCACAGCACCAGCTTCCAGATGGAATTGGCTTTTATTTCCAGAAGTGATGGAGGTGGTGGAAAAAGATATGTCTCAGATGTACTTATGATGACAATTGGAATGAAGTTAGAAGCAGGTGTAACCATTCCCTTCTTTTCATTGCTGTCTTCTGGCTACTGACCTTTGAACTATGTCCCGGAATGCCTTCTTCTGAAGGAACACTGGTTGGTCATTTCATTCTCTTCTCATCATCTGTGCTTTCATGTACGAATCTCCAAGTCACTTCTCCATATTCCCTTGGTAAAAGGATTCTTGTCCTTGATTCCCAAACTCTTTTTCAACTCAATTCCTCAACTGCTGTTATTCTCAGTTACCCTAACATTCATTAATATGATCTACACACCGTTTGGCCTCTTAGATTTTGACCTCATCCGCTCTGACCTACCTGTTCCTCCCCAATTTAGCTACCTCCATAGACATTTCAATAGGATGCATATGATCAAGAACTGATATGACTGAATAAAAAAATCCAAGCTGTACTGAAGGCACTGGCATAAAACAAGGCTGAAGTAGTTGATGGAATACCAGCTGAGATGGTTCAACAAATAGATACAATCCTGGAAGTGCTCAGCAAGAAGAATGCAGCATCAGGATTGGAGGAAGACTCACTAACAACCTGTCTGGTGCAGATGACATAACTTTCCTTGCTGGAAGTGAAGAGGACTGAAGCACTTACTGATGAAGCTCAGACTACACCCTTCAGTAGGGACTACACCTCAATGTAAAGAAAACTAAAATCCTCAAATGTGGATTAATAAGTTACATCATGACAAACACAGAAAATATTGTAGTTCTCAAGGATTTCATTTTACTTAAATTCACAATCAACACCCATGGAAGCAGCAGTCAAAAAATCAAGAGACATATTAAAGATGTCACTTTGAGGACTAAGGTGTACCTGACCCAAGCCATAGTATTTTGAATGCCTCATATGTGTGGGAGAGGAGCTCTGGCAGTGTAGTGATTACGAGACAGGCTGCTAACCTCAAGGTCAGCAGTTCAAAACTGCCAGCCATTCCAAGGGAGAAATATGAGGCTTTCTGCTCCCATAAAGATTTATAGCCTCAGAAACCCTAAACAGGGTCACTATGAGTTGGAACCAACTCATGGCATACCACCCCATATGTGTGAGAAGGACTCCTACTCCTGGTGTGGCACTGTAGGATAAGTACTGGACTTCAAACCACAAGGTCAGATGTTCAAATCCACCAGCTTCTCTTAGAAAACCCTGTGCAGGGTTGCTATGAGTTGAAATTGACTTGACAAACTTAAAAAAGAAAGAAAGAAAAAAAAGCATGGTAAAGCTAGACAATGAATAAGGAAGTTCAAGAAGAACTGATGTATCTGAATCATGGTGTTGGTGAAGAATGCTGAATATACCATGGACTGCCCGAAGTGCTGACTATGGGTTAATGTGCTGGACTGCAAAGTCGGTTTGAACACCAAGGTCAGCATTTCAAGCTCACCAGCCGCTCCTTGGAAATCCTAGTGATCCTAAACAGGATCACTATGGACTGGAACCAACTAGACAGCCAACAACAACAGCAGCCAGAAGAATAAACACATTGGTCTTGGAAGAAGTACAGTCACAATGCTCCTTCCAGAGGAGAATGGCAAGGTGTTGTCTCACATGCTTTGTTCATGTTTTCAGGAGGAATCCCTGGAGATGGACATCATGCTTGATTAAGTTGTGGAAGACCGTCAACGAGCTGGATTGACATGGTGGCTGCACCAATGAGCTCAAACATAACAATTGTGAGGATGGCCCCGGACTGGGTAGTATTTTATTCTATTGTGCATGTGGGGTTGTAATGAGTTGGAACCAACACAATTGTACCTAACAGCAATAGTCACTGACATTGACATACTCTGGATGCCTCCCAATTGTTCTACGTCTGAAAGAATGAACTCTGAATCCCTTTTGGATGATCACCCTTCTGTAGTTTCACCTCTCACTGCTTTATTCCTGGTAACCTGCTTCCAGCCTAATGGTTTCTGTCCTCATCTTCCCCTTGATCTGGTTTTTAGTTTACTGAGCCCACACAGTTCCTCCAACCTGGTTTGAATCCTCTGAAATCTTTAACACCCACCTCTCCATTTCAAGCCCCATATTTATTGCCAACAAGCTGCTTTACATTCTACCGCAGTGGAGGTGAGTATGTCTCCTCCTTCCATCCTTACTGCCAGATGTTACTTTACCTCTAGCCCTCATAATGTGTCTTCTTGGTCTCAAGCTTCCACCTTTACCTTCACCCCTCAGCATCCAGTTCTCCATACTCTTTATATTCGAATCACAGGGTCCACCTACTGCTCCCTAAACAGGTCATAAATCTTCCTGTGTCAAAAAGGCGTGTGGGTGTGTGTAACCTCCTCTAACTTCATGAGGGAGAGAAAGAATCACCATGAGCATCAGCCCAAAGCTGATTCTTAGGAAGCGGAGGTCAGACCTATCTCCTCTCTCTTACCTTTTTACCAATGATGATACCAGCTGTCCTTCCCACAGCACTTTTTACATCTGTGGGTTCAATACTCTGTTGCAACGGCCACACAGAACTCACAGACAATACTCAAGAGTATGAAGTTTATTAGAGAAATACCAGGTTAAAATTCAGGATAAGAATGACTCAGGATACACTTTTTTTTTGGTCAGAACAGCTTCTTAGCTGCACCCATAGGCAGATTTCTCCCTGGCTTTGACCTCTTCATCCTTTGCCCCTAAAATCCTTGGGCCAGCCCAGTCTTTGGCCCACATGAGCAAGTGTTACAAAGCTTTTTAGTTCCACCAACAAGTGTCCAGAGGCACCCAGCTCTGTCACAAAATCTTGGCCCGAAGGTACTCTGCTCTCTAGCTCCATGGGTCCTCAAACCTAGCTCTGGCAACAAATTTCCAGAGGCACCCCACTCTGCCTAAAGCTGGGTCAAGAAGGCCACCACACCATCTCCTGCTGGTCTCTTGGTTCTGCTTCTGCCAGTTCTCTGTACTTGTACCACTTCTAGTGTTACAATCTCTGTCTTCTGGGTCTAGGAGGTTCTCAGCACAGAGACCCCTGAGTACACAAAAGATGCACTCCACACCTGGCTCTTCTTTTTGGTGGGAGTGAGGTCCCTTCCCTGTTTTAGGACTTGTTCTCTTTAGTGTTAGTGGGATGACAAAGCTAGCCAACTCCTTTGTAAAGGTTCCAAACACCTTATTTGCATGTCCCAGCCCATAAATGAGTGAACACTTCTAGTGATACACTTTATTTGCATTACTAGCAAGGTGTCCAATCCCTTGAGGGGCTACAAGTACCTTACTACATAGTCCCACTAAGTCATTTGGAGAGTTACAAGCCCATGGTGAGAAAGGCCATATATAAGTGGTCTATCACAACACATCATGCCACCTCTTCTCCATCACCGTTAGTCTATGCATTTTGTTGGTACTTCTGATATCTGCGCCTCTCAGCCTTGTGTCACAATTACTTGATTCCATATCTTTTGTCTGTCTTCTGCAGTGTGGTTTTGAGGACAAGAACCACTTTTACTTAACTCTACAAGAGTAGCAGTTAGCACAATGCCTGCCACTTGTTGTTAAGTGCTGTTGAGTTGGTTCTGACTTGTAGCGACCCTTGCATAGGGTTTGTGTGGAGCAGAAACCTGTGGCTAGCAGTCCAGTGCTTATCATACAGTGTCACACCAGAGCTCCACCTAGTTAGTCTTAAACAGCTAAGTGCTTCAATTCCCCACACCTGCCCCTGGGGCATTTATAACCAGTCCCGGCTCATGGAGAGAGCTGCGCTCCTGCCTTCTACCCATTCCTCCTTCCTCCTTGCAGTGCTGGTTGCTGGGTGGTTGCTCCCATTCTGCCATAACTGAGGATGGGCCATGGCGGGGGTGGGGGCAGCAGCAAAGGCTGGAGAATGACACAGAACACTAAGTGAACTGGCAGAAGTTCTGTGGGCTCGCCATCTGGCATCATGTGGGAGAGCCAAAGGGAAAGTTAGTGTGTTGGATTTTTCTTGTTGTTGTTCCTGCCTAAAGCTCAAAACCGTGAGTGTAGTCACAAGTGTTAGAGCCAAGGGTTTAGGTGAAGGAGTGAGAGGTGTGAAGGTCACCTCTGCTAGTGCCTGTCCAGGGAGGGGCATTGTGGATGTTGTTGGTGTATGTGTGCATGAGTGTGGGTGTTGCAAACTAGTGGGCATGTTAAGACAGATAATAACGCGTCTCCACAGCAGAGTGAGAGGAAGATTCAGTAATCCCATTTGTAATTTATCTTTTGGTTTGATCCCAATGTTTCCCCTTTATTTCTGATGAGATGCATAGATCCGCAGGCTCAGTGAGTTCACTTTGGCAAAGTCTTGCATGAACAGAAGCATTTAACTCACTAGGTTTACTCATAGGCATGTGTGTGTGCAACCTTACATGCAGCTTCCTTAACTCCTATGTGAAGACCCCTCTACAGGAAGAGAACCCAGGATTGGTGGCTGTAGGACTCTACACAGTGCCAGTGGCAAGAAGAGATACATGGGAGGGGCTGGAGTTGGTGTGGGGAAATTCTGGGTGTGGCCAGACCTAGGTTCCAATTATACAGGAGAGGATGGAGGCAGGTTGGAAAAGAAATGGATGGACAGGAGGTGCTTGTCTTTTCTGAACTTTAATCAAACCTCCTCACAGAGTCACACAGGTTTTAGGTTCACACAAATTACAGGAACTATTTCGTCCAAAAGGCTGAGCATTAGAACCACCTGGGACGAGTTGTTGCTGGTTGTTTTGTTGTTAAGTGCTGTCGGGTCGGTTCCAACTCATAGTGACCCTGTATACGGTTTCCAAGGAGCAGCTAGTGAGTTTCAACCATTGACCTTGTGGTTCAAACCAACCTTGTGGTCCAGTGCCTTATCTTGTGGCGCCATACCAGGCCTCAATAGACAATCACTAATCTGTTCTCTGTCTTTATAGATTTTCCTATTCTGCATTTATATAAATAGAATCATTTAATATGTGACTTTTTATGACTGACTTATTTCACTTAGAATAATGTTGTCAAGGTTCATCCATCTTGTAGCAGGTATCAGCACTTCATTCATTGTTATTGCCAAATAATATTCCATTGTATGGATATACCACATTTTGTTTATTCATTTATCAGTTGATGGAAATTTGGTGTGTTTCTGCTTCTTGGTTATTTTAAACAGTGCTGCAGTGAACATCAGTGTTCACACTTTTGTATGTCCATTTCATTTCTCTTGAGTATACCTAGAAGTAGAATTGCTGGGTTGTATGGTAACTCTGGTGTGGTGTTGTGGGTTAATGTGCCAGACTGCAAAGCCATCTGCAAGGTTAGCGGTTCAAGTTCACCAGCTGCTCCTTGGAAACTCTATACAGGGTTGCTATGGGTCAGAACCGACTCAATGACACTTAACAACAACAACAGCAACAACATGGTAACTCTGTTTAACCGTCTGAGGAACTTCCAGACTGTTTTTCAAAGTGGCTTCAGCATTTTACATTCCCACCGGCAGTAGAATGCAATAATTTCCCCCATACCCTCATGAACACTTGTTCATATGCCTTTTTAATTATAGCAATCAGGGAATGCAGAAGAAGGAATAGTAGCCCACTTCTGAGGGATTAGTCACTGAAAACCTTGTGAATAGCAATTGCCTGATACAGTGCCAGAAGATGAGCCTTTCAGGTTAGAAGGCACTCAGAATACGACTGAGGAAGAGCTGCCTCCTCAAAGTAGAGTCAACCTTAATGACATAGGATGAGCAAAGCTTTAGGGACCTTCATTTGTGATGGGGCATGACTCAAAATGAAAAGAAAACCTGCAAACATCCATTAATTTCTGGAATACCAATAGTAATGTTTCAACAAACTGATGTAGTGCTGGGGACACTTAGTAGTCTATGCCAAGAAGTTTGGAAGATCGTTACCTGGCCTACCAACTGGAAGAGATCCACATTTGTGCCCATTCCAAAGAAAGGTGACCCAAAAGAATGTAGAAATCATTGAAAATATCCACAATTTTTCTGAAGAGAATTCAAAACAGCTGTAGCAGTCCACCCACAGGGAACTGCCAGAAATTCAAACAGGATTCAGAGGAGGACATGGAATAAGGGATATCATTGCTGAAGTCACATGGGTCTTGACTGAAAGCAGAGGATACCAGAAAGATATTTGTGTTTTATTGACTATGCAAAGGCATTTGACAATATGGATTGTGACAAACTATGTGCATCATAACATTGCAAAGAATGGGTTTTCCAGAACACTTTATTCATTGAGCTCATGTAGAACCTGCACATAGACCAAGAAGCAGTTGTTCAAACATAATAAGGGAATACTATGTGATTTAAAATCAGGAAAGGTATGCATCAGGGTTGCAAACTTTCACCATACTGTTCAATCATATGCTGAGCAAATAATCCAAGAAATGTCTATTCATACCTTTTGTCCATCTTTTAGTTGGATTATTTATCTTTTGATGTTTGAGTTTGAAGAATTCTGTATATACTAAGGAAGCCAGGTAACCTAGTGGATTATAAACTGGCCAGCGGCAAGGTCGGCAGTTTGAATGTATCAGCTGCGCTGCAGGAAAAGATGAGGCATTTTGCTCCTGTAAAGAATTTGACATCAAGTTTGGAGGGAGGCCCATTAACAATCTATCATATGCAGATGGCACAAGCGTGCTTGCTGAAAGTGAAGAGGATTTGAGGCACTTGCTGATGAAGATTAAAAACTACAGCCTTCAGTATGGACTACAGCTCAATGTAAAGAAAACAAAAATCCTTACAAATGGACCAGTAAGAAGCATCAAGATAAATGGAGAAAAGATTGAAGTTGTCAAGGATTTCATTTTACTTGGATCTACAATCAATGCTTACAGAAGCAGAAGTCAAGAAATCAAATGATGTATTGCATTGGTTAAAGTATTAAAGAGCAAAGATGTCAGTTTGAGGACTAAGGTATGCCTGACCCAAGCCATGGTATTTCCAATCAATCACATACATGTGAAAACTGGATAATGAATAAGGAGCAAAAGAGAAAATTAGATGCATTTGAATTATGGTGGTGGAAAAGAACATTGAAAGTACCATGGACTGCCAGAAGAATAAACCAATCTCTCTTAGAGTAAGTATAGCCAGAATGTCACTTATAATGAAGATGGTGAGACATCTTCTTACAGATGTTGGCTGTGTGATCAGGAGGGACCAGTCCCTAGAAAGGACACATGCTTGGTAAAGCAGAGAGGGTCAGCAAAAAAGAGAAAGCACTCCAATGAGACGAATTGACACAGTGGCAGCAAGAATGAACTCAAACGTAACAAACATTGTGAAGATAGCACAGGACCATTGTTTTGTATGCATACAGATTTGTCATGAGACCTAACTCAATGGCACCTGACAATAACAAAAAAGTTAGTATGAAGTGGTATTTCATTGTATTTGATGGCACCTAACTACAAAAATAAAGTTGGTATGAAGTAGTATTTCATTAGAGTTTGGATTTTCATATTCTTAACAGTTAAAGATGCTGAACAACTTTTCATGTGCTATCAACCAGTACATGTCTTCTTTGGAGAAATGTCTATACATATCTTTTAATTGGATTATTTATCTTTTTACTTTGATTATTTGCTTTTTACTTCTTTGATTATTTTTGGATTGTTTATTTTTTACTATATATATTCTAAGGAGCTCTGGTAGCATAGTGGATTAAAAGCTGGCCCACTAACTACAAGGTTAGCAGTTTGAAACTGCAGGAGAAA
>NW_006408597.1:5496167-5505867 GCF_000296735.1 Chrysochloris asiatica
GGACATTGTTTCGTTCTGCTGTGCATGGGGTCGCTATGAGTCGGTTCCTACTAGATGGCACCTGACAACAACAATAACAATCTAAGGTCATGAAGATTTACCCCTATGTTTTCTTCAAAGAGTTTTTAGAATTAGTTCTTACATTTATTTCATTGACAATATTATGCTTTCCCCTATTGTATTATTTTGGTGCCCTTTTTGAATATCAGTTGATTGTGAATGTGAAGATTTATTTCTGGATTTTTTATTCTATTCTATTGATCTAAACATTTGTTTTTATGCCAGTACCATACCGTTTAGAGTACTGTTGTTTTATAGTAAGTTTTAAAATTGGAATACCTTCAATTTCTATGTCCAGCAAAGGCTGGGATGTGGCCTGCGTGGGAGGGTCTGGCTAGATGGGACCAGTACATGTAAGAAGAAGCAGTCCAGTGGGTTGGGAAGCACACGAGATTGGCAGTCAGCTAACCCAGTCTTTAACCATGGCCCAGCTACAGATTTGTAGGGCCTAGTGTAAGTGACTTGGCATCTCTGGGCCTGTTTTTCCTTTTCTTATGGATGCAGGTTCTGGAGACATGGGAGGATCTGTTTACACAGGCAAACTCCAGCACAGGATTCCCTGATTTTATAGCAAAGTAGTCATTTGACTTTCACTCACTTGGATTTAAGTATGGGACAGAAAATATACGCAATGGTTCTGCATTATCTTGTTATTTCAGATAGCAGGGAAGGTATGAAAGACAACCAAGATCATGTCTAAAGGGCTCAGGAAGATGCTCCCATTAGCTCAAGATGGGACACTTTGGACACCAGTAGGATAATAAATATGATGGATTGTTGTTCAGTACTGTCGAGTCAGTACTAACTCATAGTGACCCTGGATATAGTTTCCGAGGAGAGGCTGATGAGCTTGAACTGATGACCTTGTGGTTCAAAGCGACCTGGCAGTCCAATGCATTAACCCACAGCACCACACCAGGATTCCATGATGCATTAAAATATATCAAATATGTTTTCATTCATGAGTTGATAATGATGCCTAAAAACTCCAATTGCTTTGGAACTAATGGATTTTCTAACTGAGAGAAGCATCAGGTCATCTCCTTGACTTTGCCTGGTCTTCAGAGATACCTCAGTCTACCAGGGATTCCTATACCCTGGGGTCTGTTCTAGCATTTCGCAGATGCCTAGCTTTTATCACTTCCTTCTTCTCTGCTCATTTATTTGTTGATGGCATAGGGTCTGCAAATCTTGAGGAATACCGAGCTTGCACTGCCTGATGGCTAGAAATAATGCCTACCATGATATGCACCATTCCTTCTCTATGTTTTCAAAGTAGATGCTGTAAGATGAAGACAGTATGCATTCTCTTAAATGTGCAAGTCCTATCATGCAGTTTTAAAACAGGGGGTTACCCATTTTGAGGGGTTAAAAGGATGCATTTTTACCGGCGAGTTTGCGATCAATGGAGCTGAGGGAATTGGTGGTAATCCAGACTTGGACTTTAAGCCCAATTCTTCTACTCTGATCTTCTCTGGGCCTCAGTTTATTTCTGTATAAAAACAAAATTCTGAAGAATGTATGACCGGTTACATGCCACAATGTGTATTATAATAAAGTGAGAGAAGTCAGACAGACTCAGAAGGCCACACACGGTATGTTTCCTTTTATGTGACTTTCTGGAAATAACAAAACTACATGGTTAGAAAACAGATCAGTAGTTGCCATCATAGGAGTCCGGGAGGAGATGAACCAAAAAGGAATATGAGGAATTTTTTGTGTCAGTGGAATTATACTTTATCTTGATTTCTGGTGGGGTTTTCACAATATGTCAGCGTCAAAATTCATAGCATTGTACATGGGTGAATACTAATTTATATAAATTATCCTGATGTGGCTCTGTAGGACGAGAACTGGGCTGCTAACCACAAGGTTGGCAGTTCAAACTTATCAGCTGTTCCTCAGAAACCTTTAAGTTGTTGTGTTAAGCACTGTTGAGTCAGTTCTGACTCGTATTGACCCCATACAGACTTTCTGAGGAGTAAGTGGTATGTTTGAACCACTGACCTTGTGGTCACCATCCAGAAAACATATTGTGGTGGTGGTGTGCCGTGGAGTCAGTTCTGACTCATAGCAACCCTGTATAGGGTTTCCAAGGCTGTAAATCTTTACGGGAGCAGAAAGCCTCATCTTTCTCCAGTGGAACAGCTGGTAGTTTTGAACTGCTAACCTTGAGGTTAGCAGCCCGATTTGTAACCACTGTGTTACCAGAGCTCCTTAGAAACCATATACAGGGTTCTGATGAAGGCACTTAACAAGACACTTCAATAGATATTCAAAAAATGTAACACACACGCAGTGTTGAACCAGGAAGTCTGTAAGTTTTCTTCCAGTGCTAATATTCATTAATTTAATTGGGCATAGCAACCGAAAGAGCTATCCAGGGCTTTGTCTCAGTTTTTGAAATCTTCCCTCCCTGGTTCCTCCATCCTTCACCATTTCAAAACAGGCTTTTCATGATATAATGGGAGAAAGAGGGAAAATGAACTTGATTTCCTTGGTTGGTCTTTTTAGGGATGCGGGTGCTTCCTCTGTGGAGGCTAACATGTGATTGTATGGAAACGGGGCATTTTCAGAGGGAAGGAGGCCTCATCTAGCCCATTGTGTGAGGACCCAGGTCTTAGACAGGGACCTGAAATGAAATAAAGATGGGATCAGGCACATGTTTAGGGTGGTACAGCCCAGCACAGAAATGGCATCCTTTTTTTTTTTTTTTTAAACAGGTTTCTGTTGTAGTGCTGTTGGGTTTGGTTTTGAGATGTTTGCAAAAGCAGCTTGCCACATTCTGTCCCACAGAGTGGATGGTATATTACAATTGCCGACCTTTCGGTTAGCAGTCAAGTGCTTGACCACTGGGCCATTAAGGGATCTCCCTTAATGCCTATGGGTTGTGGAAAGAGGAGGAGAAGGTGGGAGGTAGACCTGCTTGGGTGGGTTGAAATCCCACCTCCATTCTGATGTTCTTGGTGGTCAGTAGGGTCCTGTGCAAACACAGTGACAGCTTGATTAACACAGATTCTGGAAATAAGGCCACTTAAAGTTGGCCTGGCTGGGTAGGAGGAGCTTCAGGCATAATGGTGCTTGCTTTTTATCTTGTTTTCTTCTTTTGTCAGCCTGACTGTTTGGTGTGACTTGAGACGAGATTGTCTGTCCCTCAGGAAACTGAGGGCTCCCTGTAAGGAGAACCAGCTGCATGCCATTGCTTCGCTTCTGTCCTGGGATTTACTCAAAAGCACGTCAAAGTGGTCATCAGGCAACTGGACTTTGTACCTGAGCACAGAGAATGGGGCAAAGAGACCACCCAGCCATGCAGTCTTCCTGTCCCAGCCTACCAGGACGAGTCAGGTAGTCAGAAAGCTGCTTCTCTGGGCTGCTTGGGAGTGAGAGGAAAAGAGATAGGAGAAGAGCGCTGGGGGGAGGGGGGTAGATTTTTGTTTTTCTACAGGTAAATTCTGTCCCACAACCCCCCTCCCAAACCAAGGAGCCACACAGAATGAACTGGATTATAGGGGGTTCAAGTCATTTATTTAGACTGTACCAGCATGTCTGCTTCTGGGGTCCAACCCCCAAACTCCAGAAAAATTAACTAGTGAGAACCACATGCACTATGCAGAGGGCATTCTGACGTAGCCATGACCATGAAGTGGGTGACCTACAATACAGAACAGGGGTCCTAGATACGCAATAGAGCCTCCCCTCCCCGGACAGCTAGCAGCAGTTGGCTCTGAGCCCTCCTCTGAGGCTGGGGAGAGACTGAAGCCTTCACTTAGACCCTGTCCCTTTACAGCCCTTGGCCCCTTATTGCTACATTTGCTACTTTGCTACTTTATGGCCCCTGGGTCATGCCCAAGGGATGCCTTATCACTGGGTGGTACTAATGAGTAGGCTGCTGGCCTCTGCTGTTACCATGGTTACATGAGCACAGGCCTCTCTTCAGAGGGTCCCATGGTGAGTTATTAGTGATTCATTTGGCCACTGTTTGACCATGCTACCCCATGATGATTGCTACATTCTCAACGCGGCCAGTCTTTAGAAGGCGTGTGGCACATTCTTTCTCCTGCCAGCCCAAAGCTTCCTAGCTCATGGACTTTGTTGGAACCCTTCTCTTTGATAAATTCTGCAGGGTCCCAAAACAAACAACCCTAAACCCTTTCCATCTTTTGGGAAGGCTTCCTGGTAGTGGTTTCAAAGGCCATGCATTTGGAGGGCAGGAGGAATGCATTTTAGGAAAAACACCAATCTTCACAACTAGAAAGAGGGCCGGGTGGATGGCAGGGTCCTGGTCCAGTGCCCTGGTGGTGAGGTAGTTTGAACACACCAGGAATCCTGCCAGGGGACAGTGTCCTGGAGCATATATCTCATGTGTTCAATTCAGCTAGTCCAAGCAGCAACTCTTGAGTTGTGTGAGGTCAGGCTCGGGTGCCGGCCATTCACAGAGGTGAGCCTACAGCAGAGGCCCCGCTGACTGCACTTGCAGACTGGTCCTGCAACATCTTCTCATTAGAACAAAGCTGATGTCTCACTTTCCAGAAGTGCAGGAACCCTCTCCCTAGCCCAGAGAATTCCTGCTGCTTAGGTGCAGGTCATTTGACTGCTGCTGGGCATTTATATGTGTCAACCAGCAATTTCTTCTCTTCTCAGGCAGGAAGATGCCCCATGCCTGTTGACTAGTGTGTCCTGCTGATCCATGGGTCCTGCTAAGGCTGCTTTGAAACTTTGGTCTTAGGGCTGTCAGACGACATTTGCTCTATTAGCCCTCATGGGGAAGAACCATGGGCCCAGAGACCACCCCCATACTGGGAAGCCAAGGTTTTGCTAATGACCTGTCCTCAAAAGTCTCATCTGAAGTTTTGGCTTTCATTTCATCAGTATGCTGGGTGTGTAGACCAGGCCAAGGGGAAGACTGACCAGGAATGGGTTTTCTAAGTGAAGTTGCATCAATTTGAATAGAGCAACCCCACCCCCACAATCCACTGCCATTGAGTCAATTCTGACTCATAGCATGCCTATATAGGATTTCAGAGACTGTAAATCTTTGTTGGACTAGATTGTCTCATCTTTCTCCTGAGGGGTTTGAACTGGTGGGTTGGAACTGCTGACTTTGCAGTTAATAGTCCAGTCATTAGCCTAGGCTCCACCAGGGCTCCTTAACCCCATCCTACTCCACTCTTAATTGGCTTGTATCTACTGGGAAACACTTGGTGGTGGACCCAGGGCTAAGCATGCCTTGTTGAATGCAGAGATGAGGGGCTTATTGCTCTGGGTTTGAATTCATCTGAAACTTCTTTACTTCTATTGGAAAGGAAGGTATATTGCCTATAGCTGCTGATCTGCCCTTCCCTCTGGGTATTTCCAGCAGTATTTGGTGGCTTTCAGCCTGTTCCACTCCATGACCCCCAGTCCATCTAGTCTTTTCTGGAACCTGCCAGGGTGAGGCCAAGTCCCAGGGCTGAATAGCACAAGAGTCAGAAGGGTCACAGAAGTCATGCTGGGGAAAGCAACGTCTGCTCTGTCTATAGCCTGACTTAGAATGTCTGCATCAAACTGCCTACTGCCCAAGCACACCTCTTGTCCCTGTACCCAGTGGCTTGGGGTCAGCCCAACCTGGGGACCCTTGGCTGGGAAGAGTTCTGGGCAATGTTAGGTGCAGATGAACTTGACCTATAATCTTGCCATCATACGGGAGATTTGCATGAAGAACCAACGGGATGGAAAAGGATGGCCCAAGAACAGGAGGAGTCAGAGACCCATAACTTCACACAAGATTTCATTTCAGTCTATTCATGAAGTCGTTTTTGGGAAGTGCTAAGCTCTGTGCTAAGGGCATGTGGAAGGAGGGTGTGAAAGTCCAGCTCTCTAGTGCCACATTTACAAATACTCTAAGAATCTGACATATGCTATTTTCACTGTAACTCACAGGGAGGAACCGGTGGCAGTTTGGGAACCCTCCAGAATGGCGGGAAAACTGTAATGAAATGGTGGCTCAGCTGTGAGAGATGGAAACCAGGTGCCCTGGGGACAGAGCCATGTGGAATCAGACACACAGAGCACAGACGGCGGGAGCTGGAGCTATGGGTCCAGGAAAAGCACCAAGAAGCCAGTACTGCAGCAAGCTTAAGAGCCTTTGGTCACCAGCTGGCGAATTTGCCTTCATGAGTAAAGAAATACCAAAGAAAGCTTTTTTTTTTTGCTTCTGGTTTTCTGTTTATACACTCCCAAGGGAAACTTTTCACTGATGGCTGAGAATAGATCAAAGGAACATAGTCTATCAGCAGGTGGAGGAGTGAGTGTCTGAATTAAAAAACATGCCGGTTCACACAGCTCTGTCCAAGGATTCCCTGGGGGTCACAGTAACCACAACGACAATAATGACAGTAATAACTACCACATAGCTACCATCTGCTAAGTGCCTACTAAGTGTCAGGCAGGGCTTCCGACTGGTTCATTCCAGTCTGACCTACTGCTGAGCATTTGTGTTTCCACCCCAGGTGATCCTTCTGAACTGAAGATCTTGGTGTTGGGTCCCCAATGGATTGGATACTTTACATATGTTACCTCATAACCAGTTATTTTGACAACGCATGTAAAGGGGAACACAAGCGAATCTTTTGCAGGTTTTGCTTTCTCATGTTTTTGTTTTGTTTTCTCCTCATTGTTTAGAACATCTTTCTCTAGACTGACATTTTTGTCCAGGCCTTCAGATCAAGACTAGGTCCTGCCCTAGTCCTTCCTTATCAGATTCCACTCTAGCTTCAGATACAACTGAAGCCTGACTGGGCAAAGGCTCATCGGGATGCCACAGTGTGGGAATGCCAGCATGCCAGCCAGCCACCACCTGGGTTAGGAACCCTCCCAGCTTCACCTACTGGCCAGGAGAAGCTCAGTGGCCACTGAGTTCATGGCCATGTTTATTTTGAGTAAAACATGAGGGAACAAACCAAGGTGTGAGGGGCAAAAACAGAAAGAAATAACAAAGTACTATTTTTTAAACCAGTGGTCACCAAAACCTCCATGCTGTTAACCAACAAACTCTTGTGTCTTCCTCTGGTGCTGGGCATTGGGCAGCACCAGAGGGCAGCTGACACGCCTGTGGAGACCCCTGCTAAAAGCTGGCTTCCAAAGATGCCAAGGACTGAAATACAGCAATCAAGAAGGTTGCTTCAGAGCCGAAGCTATGTCTGGGACCTTTCCAAGTGCCTCGTGCAGGCTTCCGATAGCAGGTGGCCAGAGAGGTGTGGGGGAAGCAGAAGGTAGCTGGGACCATAGTGAGTGCTGTGGGTGCCCCAGAGAGGGTGGGGAGGTGGCACATAATACTGAATGTGCTCAGGGCCAGCTCTTCCCTGCTGCATTTGCCGGGAGGTGTGACCATCAGACAGTGGGAGGCGTGAGAGAGTAAGAATCTGATAGCAAGCAGTTGTCACAACAGGAACCTCACAAGGTGCTCGGCCCTGAATGAGCTAGAACCAGGACCTCATGGAGGACAGAGTGTCCAAGCACAACTGTACAAGGAAGAGAGTGTTGTAAACAGGAGCCTCTATGGGGCTGGCCCCAGGCTCCATGGACTTTGTTTTTCCAGTGTCCCTGTTTACCCACCAAATCTCCCTCATTCCTTCTCCTTCACAGTGACCAGCTCGCTCCTCAAGGACACTCTCTCCGCGGATGTAGAGCGCCGCCGCCTGCCTGAGTGGTCTGCAGGCCCGGGCCCAGTGGGTGGGACTGTCAGGAGGACGGCATCAGGCCCGTGAGGCGTTTGCCCGCCAGCGACTTTCCCTGCAGGAAGACAGATGACAGAGAGGCACGCACAAGGACAGACACAGAGAGCCAAACAGGTGAATTCACTGTTGCAAAAACCAGTCTTGCCAAATGACTTAGCTAACCAACCCCACCGACAACCTTGGCCTTTGATATCTAAAAACCAAGCCAAAAATCAAACCGGTTGCTGCGAAGTTGCGCCTATAGACAGAGGTCCCCCTAGGTTCCCAAGGCTGTAATGAGGTTTCTAGTCTTACAGGATAAACCCTAGACTACTAACTGTAAGGTTGTTTCAAATCCACCAACATGCTCCTTGGAAACCTTATGCAGGATTGCTGAGTCAGAACTGACTTCACAGCACTCGACAACGACAGACGTTACAGAAGCAGACATCTTTCTCCAGTGGAGAGACTGGTGGGTTCAAACTGCCTACCTTTCTATCAGCAGCTTAACCACTTTGCCACCAAAACCAAACCCAACCCATCACCATTGAGTGGATTCTGACTCATACATAGCAAGCCTGTAGGACAGAGTGAAAAGTCTGTCTGCCCCCTAGAGTCTCCAAGGCTGAAAATCTTTATGGAAACAGACTGTCACATCTTTCTTCTGTGGAGTGGCTGTTGGCTTCAAACCACTGACCTTATGGCTAGCAGCTGAACACTTAACCATTTTTCCAGCCGGGCTCCTTAGATCTAGAAACAAGAGAGTTGGAAGAAACTGTGCGGCAGGTGAAGGGAATGAGAGTGTGTTGTTGGTACTCTTTGGGAGGTAGAACTCCATCCAGCATTCAAATCCTCAAGTCAAGTGTATCTTCATGTCTGTGTCGTGACCCTGAACTTGATGTTAGTCAAGTGGAGAATATTGGAGTTATGGAGGGTAGGTTGACCTAACAAAATGGCTAAGGAGGTGGGGGGTTAGAAATGAATTAATTAACCTTAAAAATGCACAGACCTCTTCATTCAGTTTGTAGTGAAATACAGAATTTGCCCTGGGGAACCACACAGGTCCTGAGATTCTGAAGTGTCAGGAGCATCCTCTGAGGCCTGGGCCTGGGCTGGTGAACAGGTGCCACTGGGCACTGCCCAGGGCAGTGTGGTCACCCCATTTCCTACATTCTTGGCTTCTCACCTGCAGTACCCAGAGACCAAGCCTGATGATTGATTCCACCTCAGCAAGTCTAAGAGCTCTTCACTTACAATATATGTACAAGTTCTTCTTGAAAATAAACAATAGGGCCACAAGGGCCACAAGAGCCAGTGCATGAGAAACAGAGATCCTGGAAGAGTCCAGCTGTCTATGTGCTGAGGAGATGGGTGAGGAGCCCTGATCTGGGGAGGGGTTGGGGGCTCCCGTCTGTACCTCTTGCCCTGCTTGCCCACTAGAGAAATCCATATCACTGGACAGGGGTCTAGAATACGGCTGGACCCACGCCGATTGATCGCTGCGTCTGAGAAAACGGAAAGCCCATCCTATTATTGACAGCAGGTCAGTGACACCATCACCAGCAGTGAAGGGCAGCCCATGGCGCTAGTCAGCATGGGCTGTGGTCGGTGCAGGATTGCAAGGACCAGCAATTCCTCTCATCCATTTCCAAGTGAGGAGTGAGCGCTCCTCGTGTTTACTAGGCTCGACTGCATGAAAGCTGGATGTAATTAAAATAAATTGATCAGTTTTGTGAAACCCGGTAGGGTACTCAATAAACCTGCTGATTGATGAATTGATGGATAATGGGTATATCTAATAAATAACACGGGTGGTTTGTCATCTGGCTTAGTCTCCATGGAGGGACAGGGCCAGCTTGACTTGGAGAATTTTGATGGCATCGAAAGAAGCCTGTTCAGGTGCTGTCAGGAAGCTTTTCCTTGCTTTCCCTCTTTCTTTTAGTCTC
>NW_006408597.1:5505967-5506545 GCF_000296735.1 Chrysochloris asiatica
TTTTACTATATATATTCTAAGGAGCTCTGGTAGCATAGTGGATTAAAAGCTGGCCCACTAACTACAAGGTTAGCAGTTTGAAACTGCAGGAGAAAGATAAGGCTTTCTGCTCCTGTAAAGATTTACACCCTCGGAAACCCTATACAGGGTCGCTATGGGTCGGAACCGACTCGACGGCACTTAACAACAACAACAACAACTCCCATCAAGATGAACAGCCTCAGTAACCTTACACAGAATCATTGTTAGTTGGAACTGACTTGATGATACACCACCACCACCATATAGATCCTAGATACAATTCCCTTGTCAGTTATAGAATTCAAAAATATGTTCACCCATTCTGTGGGGTGTCTTTTCACTTTGCTGATGGGGTCCTTTGCAGCAAAAATGTTTTAAATTTTGATGAAGTCCAGTGTATCTAATTGTTTTTGTTTTTGCTTGTATTGTTGGTGTCATATATAAATCACTGCCTAATCTAAGGTCTCTTGTTCATATGGTACCTCTTGAAATGGTTGAACATTAACCATTTCCTTTTGGTACAATGACTCTGTGTATTCCTTCCATCTTTTCTTGAT
>NW_006408597.1:5516033-5555358 GCF_000296735.1 Chrysochloris asiatica
AATCCCTGGTGGTTCTGTAGGATAAGCATTGGACTGCTAGCCACAAGGTCAGCAGTTCAAACCAGCCACTCTGTGGGAGAAAGATGGGGCTTTTTGTTCCCGTAAAGATTTACAGCCTCGGAAACCTTACACAGGATCACGATGAGTCAGAATTCACTCATGTCACTCATGAGGGAAATCTTACACAAAAGAAAAATATGAGCCTGGTAGTTAAATATTGGGCTGTTTACTAGCCTTTCCTTGGAAAAAGATGTGGCAGTCTGCTTCCAGAAAGTTTTACAGCCTTGGGAATCCTCAAGGGCAGTTCTACTCTTTCTCATAGGAGTTGGCTCAACTACATGGCAATGGGTTTGGCTTTTCTCATCTTAAACACACACACAAACACACAAAATCTCCCCTCAGCAACCTTATCTGAATCTTCAAACACACTAAACTTAGCCTGCAGCAGGAGACATTTATACTAGGCTAAGGCTTTTCTAATCAGATTTTTTTCTTTTTAATCCTAGAGGGTTATGGTGTTAGTCTTTGAAAATCACCAAAGGCAGGATGGTTGCTCTCTGTCTAGAACAGGAAGGTACAACAGTGGCTCTTAGAAGGGCAGAAGCTGACCTTCAAGAAGCCCCCTCCTGTCCTGGACGCTAGTGCTCAGGACTGCTGCTCCCCTTGACTGCCAGAGCAGAGAAATATTCAGGGTATGGAAGATAGTTTGTGTCCTTGACATCACTTGAGGTAGGGGTTGAGGTGGGGTGGGGTCACCACTGAGAGGTTTTTATCACCAGCTGTGCAAGATCACCCAGCATTTCAAAACTAACAGCCATAGGTGTTTCTAGATCTGCCTCTGTGTGCACAACCTTGTCATCCAGTTGGCTTGCAGGCCTGAGGGCGTTTGTAGGGGGTCCACTCTGGGGAAACTTGGGGTTCTTATACCTAGGAGCCTTCTTGTTCCAGATCTCCTACAAACCTTCCCTATCCCCTTTTACCAGGTCCTAAAGGAATCTGACTTTCCTCTTGGGTGCAGCTCATTGCTGTGGTTACCACATACCAAATACCAGCTCCTCCCCCCTCCTCTCATCCCTTCCCTACCAGGGCTACAAATGACACATCATGTACCCAAATATACATGAGCTGGGCTGGCTATACATGGCATTGTGGGCTCTGATTGAGCCAGCCAGCAGATGTGAAGAAAACAATCACTAAAGCTTGGAATAAGAATCCGTTGTTGATGCGTATATTAAAAGCCCAGAGACAAATGGAGTGGAAGGTTTACCAGGCGGGCCAAGCTCTCATTATAGCTCCCTTCTCATTAGTGAGGTCGTTTGGGCTGGGAGGAGGGAGCTGTGGGTTGAGGGAGGTTGGAGGTTCTATTTCTGGAGAACTGTGTGTCTGTTTGTTTTAGGTGAATATGGCCCCAAGACCACCCTCCCCGCCCTCACGCTGACTTCCATGTCCTCCCTCCCCTCACCTCCCAGTTCTATAGAATGGGCAGGGCTGGGCTTGGAGGTGCTGTTTAATGTCTTCCTGCATCAGCCCAGGAGCTCAGCCTTGCAGCTCTGACTCAAAGGACCTATGACCAGCCCCTAACTGTCAATATTGTCCCTTCCCTTCCCCCAGCTGCTTCCATTCCAGGACTTAGGGGGGGTGGTGCAACAGATCAGCCTAGGGACCACCCCCAAGATGACTTCCAACCTCTCAGCAAGCCAGGTGGTGCTCTAGGCATTTTTGTCTGCCTCTCCCCACTCATTTACCAAATGCCAGCTCTGCTGCTCAAGACGGAGGTCATGAGGGTTCGGGTCTGCTGGGGGGTGGGGGTGGGCAGCTCAGCCAGCTGCAATCTGTCTGCTACCCAGTGACCTCCCTGTGAGGGAGGGCAGGCTCAGGCTGGAAGGCGGTTAATCATTCAGGACGCAGGCATGGCGAGATGCCTGGCCCAGGGCTTTGGGGAAGAAATCCAACAACCACACTTGCTCAACAGCTGCCTTACTGCAGAATTGCTGAGGCTCCTTTAGTTTTCAGGGATCAAAGTGAAATCTGACAGCAAAGACTACCTGTGTTCAGATGAGCAGCCCAAAGTATGTGCTGCTGGGAGCTCCCAAAGTACTTGCTCTGCTGTTCCAAATCCTCTAATGCTCTTTCCTTTATCCTCTTCACCCCCATCCCAGTTTGGATGATTCTGAAGGAACCACTTGTGTGGAATGGGAGCTGTGGCATTCCGCCTCTGCCTGGTGCTTGCCTAGTTAGAAAGGAAGCAGTTGTGTCTCCCCCTCTGGGTGGGAATATGTGATGTTCCTTAGTGCTGGTCAGTTGGGAATGGATCATGGTGCCAGGAAACCACGGCCAGCTCAGCCTGAGGTCTTGGCATAGCTGAGTGAAACAGCTGAAGGTGGTTGAAAATGCTATTAGCAGGCAGCCTTTGTTCAAGTGAAGAAATTTACAGTGATTAAGAACTGAGCTACGTAAGGTGCATTCCAGAGACACTGACGCTTTACATACAGACAAAATGCTTTTCAACTTCTAGACATTTGGCAAAGTGTAATCCAATAGCATTTGGGAGCCTTCAATTTCATGGATCACAGGCTAGGTGTTGGCTTCACAAACACCCACACATTCAATTCCCACCCTCCACCCCTGACTAATCATATCAGCTGTGTGGCCATCTTGATGGCCAGTAGCCTGGAAGAAGGTGGCCATGGCGTCACTCTGTTTCTAAGAGGAAACACACAAAAGGAACAGGTCCCTTTTGCGCAGTGTTTTAAGAACGATCAACATGCTGCTTGGCATGCTGTGGCTCAGTGCATTGCACTTTCAGATATTAACAAAGCATGCACGATCCGTGTTACCAAGAGCTTCTTCCACAGCTCACTTACCTTGGAACAGATGTCAAATCTTTTTGATGGGGACTGAGGCTGTGGCTCAAAGAGTAGCCCCGGGGGTCAGATGGCATACTGGGGATAGCACAGCCAGATGCTAGTGGCTCAGGAGGGATCTTTCTGAACACTTAAGGGAGTAGAGGCAACTGATCCATGGAAATATTCCTAGTGGCAGATGGCCTAAAACTAAAACTATAGATCTCAAGTCCAAGTCAAGATCCAGACCACTAACAGGATAAAGGAGTCCTCGTGTAGCGCTGTAGGATAAGCACTGGATCGCAAGGTTTGTTTGAACCACAAGATCCGGAGCTTCAAACTCACCAGCCACTCCTTGGAAACCCTACACAGGGTCACTATGAGGCAGAAAACAACAATAGGACAGAATCAACAGTAGTTGCCTCTTGGGGGAGTCCCTGGGTGCTATGAGCTGTTGACCAGAAGGTTGGCGGTTCCAGTACACTCAGCAGAATGGTCTGATGATCTCCTTCCCCAAAAAACAGCCACTGAAAACCCGACGGGGCACAGTTCTACTCTGACACACGTGGGGCTGCCCTGAGTCAGAACTGACTTGATAGCAGCTGCTTTTGCCTGGAGGGTGGAGGAGGGAGGTGGGCTAGAAAGAGTATGAGGAACTTGCTAGACTAGGGTAATGGGGTGTAGGTGACACGGTGTATACATTTGTCAGATTTTCGGACCGCACATTTTACTGTGTGTAATTAATTCGATCTCCAAAGGAAAACGAAAGTTGCTCTTTCTGAGCCACTTATTGGAATTTCCTGCTTCTTGCTCTTCTCAGCTGCCAGCTGAGTCCAGTCTAGAAATTCAGGATCCTCTGCTGGCGGAACAGGAACTTTCATAGCACTAATTTGGAACATTATTTCTAGCTTCCATTGATCCAAGTGGATCCCCTTGCTGTGACACACAGGTATTTGTCATCCTTGCTAATGAAAATGATGTTTTGCTGAATAAGTCTCATCAAGTGACCTCATCAGCTAAGACGTGTGAGGCCCCAGAGATAAGCTGTCCTTTCATGGAGAATGAAGGTCACCTATGAATAGAGGGTCCTCAACTTCATAAAGCATGTGCATGTGTGGAATCACAGGTAGGGAGTGGGTGGAAGACTTGCTGAGGGGAGCAATCAGGAGCCAGTAAGGGTCCTGACCTGGGCACCTTATCAGGATGACTTCTCTGCAAGTTGGTGCCCTTGTTTCTCTTTTACACCATGTCATCTCCTTCCTCGATAATTTGTAAAACTGGGGAGAGATTGTCATTTGCTTGGGATCCTTTAGGGACTCTGGGAAGCTTTGACAGGATAAGGTAGAAAATCTGCACTTAATAGAGAATCGTTTCAAAAACCATCAACTCTCCATCTCACATTATTTCTATTCAACTTGGCATAGCCAAGTCAGGCAGATGAAAAGGGGAAACCAGGTTATGAGGCTAGCAGGATTACACACTGCTAACCCACATCAGGGAGTCTCAGGGTGGTGTGACAGTAAACATGCTCAGCTGATAACTCAAAAGTTGGAAGTTCGAGTCTAGCCAAAAGCACCTGGAAGAAAAGTCTGGAAATCTACTTATAAAAATTTAGCCACTGTAACGACCCTTTGAAGCTCAGCTCTACTCTGGCACACATAGGGTCAATGTGAATGCAAGACGACTTGCTGAGAGCTGGTCGAATCCACAGCAGAGCTGGGCAGTACGGAAGGAGGTCATTTCTGGTTTCCACCCTTTAGCAGGTGGGGAGGAGGGCAGAAGCCCTGTGGCAGTAAGTTCTTTTGGGGGTTTGTATAACTCCTGAGTTCTCACCAAGCCTTCTGATCTCTCTCAGGAGCTGAAGGGCATTTTATTTAGTTTTAAAATATTCTCTTTCTTCATTTTTTGTTTTTATAAGAAGATATATCACAAACATAAAGCACTAGTCAACTAAGACAATCAAGGAATAGGTGAAAAGCAGATTAATAAAAGAAACAGCTCATTGGCTGAAGAATTAATCTACATTCATGGACATTTAAACTGGGTCCTGTTAAAAAATAAGGAATATGATCAAAATAATAAGTTCTCTTGGAATTGACAACCATCTCAGGTATAGTGGTATAAAAACAATCTGGTTTTGTTGGGTAAATGGTGAGTATATGGAATCCAGTCCTTGTGTGGTAGGATAAGCACTGGACTACAAGGTTGGTTTGAGCTGCAAGGGTGGTGGTTCAAACTCAGCAGCTGCTCCTCGGAAACCTTATACAGGGTCACTATGTGTCAGAATTGACTCGATAGCACTTAACAACAACAACAACATATGGAATCTAATTTGAAATCACATCTTTGGAAAGCAATTCCCATAAAATGTCACTGGGACAATTAATAGGCTTATATACCTTAGTCTAGCCTGTATTCGCAATTCATCTGCCTTTTTTTTTTTTTTTTTAATTTAAAAAAGGTGAGTTGAAGTTTCTAATTAATTGTAAAAGCGTCATCCTGAGCCCCCAGGGCCTTTTTCTTTGACTTGTTTATTTCTGCCCAATGAGGTGGCATCAACTCCTCTTGAGTCACCCGGCTTTGATGGTGGCCCCATTCCCAAGGACACAGTTTAGTGGCCAAGGACAGGCACCAACAGTTACCTATATACAGGACACTGAGCAGCTTTGTGTACATTAAATGGGATGTTAGGCTTCTAACAGACACTCACTAAGATCCACAACATCTTTGCTGGGGAGCTATTATTTTAACCCCCAATTAATAGATGAGGCAGGAGGCCCAGACAGAGCACCTTGCCCAAGAGCTCAGAGCTAGTGGTGTGAAGCTGAACCCATCAGCCCCCAAAGCCTCACATATGTGGCCACACACTCAGAGAAGGAAACAGGCGGAGAGGCTCAGAAACTAAGGACTCCTCTATGCCCACCTGTGTTAGACCACCTTCCTGGGCAGCACAGGGAGACGCTTCGGCTTCTGGACATCTTGACACCATCTCAAGCAGTTTCTCTGAGGTGCTGCTAATCATATTTGGGGGTTGTGAGAGAAAAGTGTTTCTCTGGGGCTGCCAAGCTTGGCAAATGTGTCTTTGACGACTACACTGAGCTGGCCAGCAGTCCCCACAGCTTGGTGCACATGAATTTAAAGGGCAGCTGCTGGACCAGGCAGGTGGACCTACCACTGGGTTATTGGTGTGATGCCGCTGGGATCTCACATGACAATTGTCCCAGGGAGGAGAGAAGCAGGTGTGATGTTTACCTTTTCCAGGTGCTGTTTACTCCAGTTAGAACCATCCCCATTGAAATCATTCTAGCTGCAGACTTAATCGAGGTGTCCAAGCCAGGCTCAGGGAGCGCTTTCTGGGTGATATTCCTGGAACCTGTGACCTCTACCCTCTATCATGATGATCACTTCAGGGACTCCTTGCAGAGGCCAACTTCTGGCTGTCAGTTTGGGGTGGTGGTGGAAGACCTTCCTCCATGGTCCCACCACTATACCAGGGCCAGTCTGGAACCTGGCCAGGATGCCAGAGTGACAGAGCTCAGCAGCTGTGCCCCACATTGGTGGCAGATTGCCAGGCACTGACTCCCCGGTCCTTTTCCAAGTTGTGCATTTCCATCCTCCCTGCTGCTTTTATCCCCGGGCCGGGGCCATGCTCCCTTTCCATGATGGCTCTCTTGTCTTGTGCCTAATGGCACGGCACTGCTGCTCTTTCTACACTCAGCTTTGCAGGGAATTCTGGGTGGATTTAGGAGTGGAGTCGGGGCAGATTATCCAATCACTAGGGTGATGTGGTGACACCAGGTGAAACTGTCCACTACAGATTAGCAAGTAAGCCCCTGCTTACCTGTGCTTATTGGGTGATGTGACATTGTGGGGAGTGAAAACGGTGTATTCTACTTGCATGGTTCCTCTGAAATGCGCCTACCTGCAGCCTATGCAAGGCCTGCCTCATCCTCTTTCCTCCTCCTCCTCAAATGTACTTGGATATCTAAGCTCTGCTTCACTCCAAATTAGGCAAAGGCCAAAGGACTCAAGGAAACAGAGCCTGGCTGTGTTGCTATTGGCAACAACTTGATGCTACTCTTTTCCAACTAGGAAGTTAAAGTAATACTTGACCATGAAGTCTGGGAGGGTGCAGCTGAAGTTTAGTAACGTGAAGTCATGGATGAGTCAGCAGGATGTGCATCCCCTGAGGGTCTGAAAGGACACCATCTCCACCCTCCTGAGGGGACTTATCACCTCCTAAAATATGTCCATCCACAGCACGGACAGTGATGGGGTCTTTGGTTAAGCCAATTGCTAAGGCAGACCCTATAAAACTCAGTCAGTCACTTGTTGAGTCCCCCAAAGACATCATACTTCAGTAAATATGATGTTCCCCTCAGACACATGTGTGTAAGAGGGTGCCTCGTTTCTCCTTCCCACCAGGTATACAGTTCAGTCGGCATCTATCAGGCCTGCATTGCTAACCTAGATAAGTATGCAGCGGGGACAGGTCAGGAAGCATATTCCAGAGATCTCTGGATAGAAGCTCAGGTCACGAGCAGATCATCTCATTGTTTCTCTACAGACCCGTCTCTCAGATTGCTGTGAGGCTTGTGGCCCCTGTGGGACAGAGGATGGGTGGCTTCCAAGCCTTCTCCTCCCCTGCTTATCGAGGGTGTAAGAGGGTGAGATTGACAAGTTTCCTGCAGGACTTGCCCTTGGATTCTGGAAGCTGAAACCAGAAGATGAAGCCAAAGGATGCTACTGTTGCATTTAAAAGCAGCTCTAAAAGTAGTGAGCCTGTCCATCCTGTTCTGCTGCAGAATGGGGCCTGGGCGAAGCAAGGTACAGGACCAATAGCTAAGGACAGTATTTGCCCATTGCCTCAGATTAAGAGACTCATCTCAACATCGCTACTGGTCCCCTCAGCAACTTGCTTCTTAGGAGGGAAAAACTATGGGTGCAAAAACTGGGCAAGAACAATGGAGACACCATGGCACGGATGCTGCGGACAGTCCACGGAACCAGGGTGGGAGGATAGGCGTGTGGGTGTATGGAGGCCATGGACTTCCGGATTTTGTTAAAGACTGTGCGGCGCCGGGTCACTCACCCACTGCTGGAAGGAAGCCACCTCGGGGGTGAAATGCAGCGGCCATTCTGACTCTGCGCCAGCAGCACTAGGCAATGGTGGTGTTTTTAGGAAGGGAAGTGAAGAATAACTTATCCAGCTGAAACCATGAAGACCTGTGGCTTTAGAGGAGCCCCTGCCCACACAAGCACACGGATGCAGCGGGCATGCAGTCCATGCACAAGGCACATGCAGGATGGCAGCGTATGGTCACCACGAACCATACGCTGCACGAGGAGGCGCTGGCCAGGCAGGCAGCACATGGATCTGTGCACACGCGTGTACACGCCCATGTGCATGTCCACACGCAGGCACTTACACACGCGTCTTATGCACGATGCGGAAGCGACTGTGCAATTGGCTGTGAAGTTTTACATCAGGCTCCTAAGATGCCAGTCTTTTACAAATTTGCAAACTTAAAGCATTTACCTTAAAATATCTATATAAAACTGGATTCTCCCCTGGGAAAAAGACATTCCTGTCCATGGAAACGGCCTTACCCCTTCTGTTTCTGTCAATAGTACAAGCAGTAGGAGGGTGCACCCAGGGAGCTAGTTCATTCAGGGATTTCAGAGCATCTCTTGCCATTTGCTTCTGACTTTTCCATCAACATCACTTTGTAATAAGCAGTTAAACAATAGAAAAGCAACTGGACTTGGTGAGGTTGTATTGCTCAGGGTGGCTCCAGGCAGAAGGACAGCTGAGAAGCAAGTGTTTCTGGGAATGAGGCTTCTGCTGTGAAGAGACTACATTTGGATGATTGGATTTCACGCTCCTATCGTGGTGAGATCCATCCCTGATCGGTATATGGAAGCAGGAGGCATCTCAGGCTCTTGTATACCACTTGTAGAAAATGCCAGTTCCTGGAAACGTACGCAATATTTTCCTAGGGGGTTCTCCTCACTTCCCAGCACCACGTGGGCTGGCAAGACCACAGCTCCCATAGCTTCCCGGGAGTGCTGAGGAGCCCTGAGAAACCGACTACAGAACAGAAGCTGGCCTGCTGGGCATCACAGTCTCTCCATGCTGGGGAAAGCAGAGAAACCATTTCTCTGAGTTTATTTGAAACAAGCCAACAGGAATAGCTACTGCTTACTGAGTAGTTACCATGAGCTGGTCACTGTAATGAAGAAATGCGCACCATTTGTGATACCCACTTACCTATCCTCAGCTGCAAAATAATCATAATGATACGTACCTTGCTGAATAGGGTTGGAAATTTAATAAGGTAATAAGTAAAGATCCAAGCATGGGGCTGCTTATATCAACAAAGGAGTGACAATAATAATATTTTAAGCTATATTTGTTGGAGGAAGCCCTAGTCGCAAAATGGTTAAGTGCTTGGTTGCTGACTGAAAGGTTGATAGTTTCAACCAAATAACAAAGGCTTGGTGATCTGCTCCCATAAAGACTACAGCCTAGCAAACCCTAGGGGACAGTTCTAATCTGTCACACTGGGTCACCAAAATTGACTTGATGGCACTTAACAACAACAACATACTTGTTGAGGTGCCCCCTGGGTGGCACAAATTGGTAAAGGCTTGGCTGCTAACTGAAGGTTTGGCAGTTCAAACCCAACTAGAGGCATCTCAGAAGAAAGGCTTGGAGATTTATGTCTAAACGATCACACCTTAGAGAGCACACATCTACTCTGAAACATATGGGCTCTCCATAAGTTGAAATTGACTCCATGACACATACTTGTTGAGCACATACACAGCAAACACTGTGTTAAGCATGTTGTACATTTTTTCACTTAATCTTTTGTCTCCCTTTTACAGGTGGGGAAACAGGCTTGGGAGCTGCCCGAGTCATACTACTAGTCAGTGTCACAGCTGGAGTAGAGTGAATACCCACTTCCGGCCTGGACCAGCATGACATAGATGCCCAGTGACTGCTCTCATGTCCTGATCTAGTCCTCACGTCTGCCCTTTAGAGTAGGTGGTGTTACATCCACTGGGAAGATACCAGCTAGTCCAGCATCTTATGCTAATATCAAGAGGAGCAATAGGGATTCCACCTGGGGCTACTTATTGCTAACTCTGCCCACCTGTTTACACTTCTAAAAAACTTTTTATTGTGAGTTGGGTGAAGGTTTATAGAATAGATCATTAGCTTAACATTTAACAATTCATTTCATTTCTCTGATTGCACTTCCTTTGATAAAGCATTACTTATTGCCCTTTGCTCCTGTGTTTCTTCTTCCTTTTTTCCCCGAATCCTTCTGAGCTTTGTGTTTGGGTAAACACTGCTCTTTTGATGGTGTGCACACATCACTAGTGTTGTTCTCCCTATAGACCTACTCAATGCTTGGCTGAAAATTGAGCCATGGGGGTGAGTTTAGTTCCAGGCCTAAAGGTGGCTAAGAGCCATAGTCTTGGGGGTTCCAGCATTCTCTATCCAACGACTATGCCTGGTGGGTTTTTGTTTTTTTTTTATGATTTTGAGTTTGGTTCCACATTTTATCCCACTCTATCCAGGACCTCTCTACATTTTGATGGACATTAAAGGATGTTGTTTTCTCGGGGCGAGCCATCTTCCATAGTGGATGAGAAGGCAGCTGGGGGAGATGTTTCTGCTCAGTTATCAATAACACTGGACTCTGGATGGTTGGTGTGACTCTGTCACATCCAGCTCCCTACTCTTCAGTGACACACAGTAAGGAGTCATTTCAGTGGCTCATGGTAGCCTGCCACAAAGGGCCAATCAGGGTTTTCCCAAAAACACACTGTCCTGCCATCCAAGGTATAACAATTGGTCTCTAGTCATCCAGGAGCAACAGAGAAATAAGGAAAGTCAGGAACGGGAGGAAGAAATTGACTCTGTGACTAATTATATCCATGAACAACAGCCTCCTTGGCCATGAAACCAGAAAAACTGAATGGGGACCAGCTGCCATTACTGAACATTTTGATCAAAGATTCTATAGATAAAATTCTGATCAAAAGGGGGAAGATGTAGAACAGAATTTCAAATCCTCATGGACTCAACTTTCTGGAGCCATTGAAGTCCTAGATAAATTTAAAACCTTTAATTATCCCCCAAAGTCTAACGTAATTAGGATAGAGCACCTGCCTTGAGGTTCCTTAAAGAATCTATGTGGGATCAAGTAGACAACAGCAACTCAAAAGGTTAGATAGAAAGTGGAAGGGGCAGTGAGTTTATATTGATATGGGAGGAACGGTTTGAGAAAGGAGGACAAGAATGGTTGTACAACTTTAAAAAGTAGAATCAATGTCACTAAACTGTACGTATAGAGAGTGTTGAACTGGTTTATGTTCTGTTGTGTATATTTTTAACAACAATGAAAATAATGAAAAACAAACTAACAAACAAAAAACCACAACCCTTCTGCTGAAGCAAAACACACCTCACTGTGCTCCAAACACCAAACTAAAACCATTGCTGTTGAGTAAGCTCTGGCCAACAGTAACCCTATAGGACAGGGCAGAACTACCTCATCGGGTTTCCGAGGCTATGAATCTGACTGCTATATCTTTTCCTATAGAGCAGCTGGTGGGCTTGAACTGCTGACTTTCTGGTTAGCAGCAAAGTGCTTAACCACTGTGTCACCAGGCCTCCTACCTAGCTATCATTTGTTGAGATTATTCCTTGAAGAGTGCAGAAATGAAGGAACTCCTGACACCCAAACCTTAATGAAGCACAGCAGGGCTCTGGTGGTCATTGCCTGACTCATACTGCTTTTCATGATGTCCTACAAATCCAGAAACAAATCTAGACCGAGGGCCAGAGAATCATGGGATCTGTTACCCAGGAAACCCCCATCAAGTGTATGATGGGTGGGTCATGATCACTGAGGCATGCTAACGGTTGGCTTCTTTGTATATGTAGTCCCCTGGATCCTGGGAATGGTCTAATGTCATTCAGAATAGAGAATCCATCAGACTTTCTCAACTACAAAAAGATAGAGTCCAAGGTTGGGTTGACTTTCATATTGGACAATCCATCTCCATTTCCCAACTTAATCCTGTATGGTATAAGGGCCAAACTCCCTGTCCTTGCCTGACAGTATGTCTTTTTCCATTAGGCATGAAGGTTTAGATGCACCATGCTCTTAATGCCAATCAGAAACCTGGGAGCATGGTGTCAAATGGTTCTCCACCCTGTACAAATCTACAAGTGCACGCTGATCTCCGTCTTTCAGATCCAGGCAATAACAGCCCTGCCAAAGCTTAAAGGAATGTCTGTGAGAGTGGTAGTAACAATCACCTCAGACTGAGCTTTCTTTAGCTTTAAAAAATGTCTTATTAAAACTTTGCTGACTTTACCAGGATGGCCATGGTTAATGAGCGGCCTCAAAGAAATGGAAAGCAAGAAATGAGAAGGGGGGAAAAAAGCCCATAAGCTGTAATCACCATAATTATGCAGTCTCATGATGAGTTGAAAGCCACCCTGGCGAAGCCTGAAGGAAGATGGAGTGTCATTTGCAATTGGGTTGGTTCTCAGGACAGCTGGAAAGACTGTGACAGGAAAGCCTTTCCCTTCCCCTGAGTTGGGAGGAGAATGAATTCTCAAGGCAGAGCCCAGGAGAAAAGAAGTCTCCCAGGAATGCAGCTTCCCTGTGACCTACGGTGGGCCATGCTCTGTTCCTGGTTAAGCTGAGATGTGTTGGATCCCAGTTTGTCCACCTGGAATCTGAAAATGGTATTGTTGTTGTTGTTAAGTGCTGTTGAGTCAGTTCTGACTCATAGGGTTTCCAAGGAGTAGATGCTGGGTTTGAACTGCTGACCTTGTGGTTCGCAGTCCAGATCCTACAGCACCACACTAAGAGTCCAAATGGCATTAAGTAAAAGCAAATAGCTTGATCATCTTTTCTGCTTTGACTAAAACTTTCTTTCTGGATGGACAGGAGGTCATTTTCTCCAGCGCAGGGCCAGGGTGCCCCATGAACTTGACCATCCTTGACTGTGTTCAGCCCAACTCTACTCCAACCACCCAGCCTAGCCTCCCAGCGCCAACGGGTGCCCATGTCCTCGACCCCTAACCTCCTTTTAGACACTCAGAGCAGAGAGCCCTGTTGTTCAGAGTTCAGCTGTGGCAGCAGCAAATAGCTTTAAAAACTGAAATAGGCAAGGATGCCACATGAAAGGCAGTAATTCCACTTGCTGAGTTTCTCTTACTTGTGTCATCATCTCGCTTTTTCACCCTCAAAGTGCAGTCAAATCTGGATCTTTTGGATCTCTCTCCCCTACTTGCAGCAAACTCCTGCAAAGTTACCTAAACGTCTCCTTCATGGCTTATTTATAAACCACAGAATGAAATGCAGTTGCATCCATTTAACAAATATTTATACCACATACCATCCCAGTGGAAAGAGATCATGGAATCCATCTATACAATCCTTGGCCATCCAGCTTCTGCTCCTCAGAAACCTTATACAGGGTCACTATGAGTCAGAACAGCCTTGATAGCTCTTAACAACAACAACATTCAGCTTCCTAATGCTTCAGGAAGATTCCATTGTTGGGTAGAACGTTCCATTGTTACTGTTAGAAAATTCCTCAGGACAGTGACACTCCCACATCTGCTAACCATTTGCTCTAGCTTCTGTTCTCCAGAGAAATCCAGAGAGTTCACTTCCTCTGGAAGATAGACAGACAAACACAATGACAATCTCCTTGGGGGCCCGGAGGCCGGCTGTCATCCATGGAATCCCATTGTCATTGAGTTGATTTCAACTCATAGGGACCCAATGTTGTTGTTGTTGTTAAGTGCTGTCGAGTCGATCCCGACCCATACCGACCCTGTGTAGGGTTTCCCAGGAGCAGCTGGTGAGCTTGAACTGCCAACCTTGCAGTTCAAACGACTTTGCACTCTGGCGCATTAATCCACAGCGCCACACCACAACTCCGATAGGGAGTAAAACTGCTTCCATAGGGTTCCCAAGGCTGTAAGTCTTTACAGACGCTAACTGCCACATCTTTCTCCCATGAAGTAGCTGGAGGGCTCAACCTGTAGACCTTTCAGTTCGTAAACAAGTGTTTAACCACTTGGTCATGAGGGCTCCCATCCCTGTCCTAGATTCCTATTGTTCCAAAGCCCAATTAGGTCCTGGGGGTTTCTCTCTCCTGCTCCGTCTTTGGTGGTGTGGCTGTCCCCCTGGCAGGATTGAACCGGATGCGCGTTCCAGCGGAGGCCAGGGTCCTGTCTCTTAAATGACTGACATTTTTTGCTTTATCTGCTTGTTTACACTGCTGATTGTCAGCTGCCATTGAGTTGGTCCCCAACTCATGGCAACCCCATGCCAAACAAAACGACATGCTGTCTGGTCCTGACCCACCCCCATGATCAATGGCTAACAGAGGGGGAGCTGTACATGAAGGGTGCTGGCTGGGCACTGAACCCAGACCTCCCTGGTGGAAGATGAGACCTCTCCCACTGCACCACCACTAGCCCGCTTACCCTGCTTGTTGTTATGTGCTTTTGAGTAGATTTCACCGCATAGGGACCTATGGGACAGAGAACTGGTGGGTTTGAACTGCCAACTTTTAGGTAGCTCCATACTGTTCAGACAGCAGGCTCCTTTAATCCTGCGGAGGGCCCTGCATTCACCTTCACCCTCTGCTTTCTCCTTGGACAGATGGGAGCCGGCAGCAGTTCCGGTGTGGCTGGGTGGGGACAGGCGCCAGAAGTCTGACTGTACAAGTGACGAGGAACAGGCTGAAAAATCCCACAGCCCATAAGTCACTCTGAAAGTGAATGCTCCGCCCTCCTGAGGGCTGCAGGTCACCTCCAGAAATAGAATCCTGCCTGAGCATCCATACAGTTTGCCCCAGCGCCCCTCGCAGGCCACCGGGAGACTGGCAGGAGACAGTCTGGATGTGAGTCCCTGGCTGTAAACACACAGCTGTGCCTTTCTGCCTCAGAGGACTTTGCTTTTCACTTGACTGCTCTGCACACTGCCGTCTGGGGAAGGCAGAGGAGGGGCTGGGCTGAGGCCCATAGAGGGGAGTGGGCAGTCAAGGAGCCAGGGAGCAGCTTTGTGCCACCCAGGTGTCCACAGTGGAAACCACTGGAGGAGTTTTGTCTAAGTGGGCACTCGTGGGGAAGGAAGGCATTTGGGGGATGAACTACCAGCTCCAAAAGATGCCAAAAATGACAGTCTCTGACCCTTTCAGATAAATAAAAATGTCTCTGCTCTCTAGAATTTCAGAAATATCCCCCAACCCATGAAGTGAGGCTGAGGTCCCCTACCAGGCACAGTTCATTCCTTCCCAGGCCCAAGGGAAAGAGACAAAGTAACAGCCTTGAGAGACCAGCTGGCCTCATTTCCCATTCCCACTCTCAGAACAGCATCATATCTGAAGGGTGAGGATGACAGACGACTTAGCCTGGTCTTTGGAACCCCTTAGTGCCCTCCAGGGGTCACAATGCATGAATGAGCCCAAGTAACTAAGAGGGGCTGTCGTTTAGGCTACCTGGGGCACTCAATTCTTGTTTTTGTTAGCTGCCGCTAAGTCAGCCCTCCACCTGTGCTGAATTGCTTCACAGGGTCTTCGTGGCTGTAATTTTATAGGAGCATCTTACCAGGCCTTTCTTCTGCAGCACCGCTGACTGGGTTCAAGCTGCTAAGGGTGTGCCACCCAGCCTCCTCTCTAGTTCTTCTACCGGTCTTCTAGTCTCAAGTTCTTGTTTAGAGTTTTCAAACACATATTCAACTCAAACCTCTCCATGGTTTATTTACCTGCTTCCAAGGCTGGCAGACAGTGTCCTGAGCAGGTAGCTAATTGGGCAGGAGGGCAGCTCCTCTGTAAAGCTAAGGGATGGTTAGACCAGCTCTCAGGATGCAGATAAGCACAGACCCACAGAGTACTCCCAGCTGGAAGGGACCCTGGAGAAGATGTAGTTCAAATTATATACTTGTTGTTGTTGTTGTCAACTGCCGTTGAGTCTATTCCGACTTATAGCGACCCTGTATATGGTTTCCAAGGAGCAACTGGTGAGCTTGAACATTATACACTTACGGAGGACAAAACCAGAGCTCAGAGAGGGCTAGTGATTTGCCTGAGGCCACAAAACAGCAAGTTAAGGCCGGAAGCAGGAACCTTGGGAGAAGTCATGGCAACTCAAGAGAGGCCACTTTTCATGCTTCCCCCTCCCCAACTCCAAACCCGGAACTCCACCTCCATAAGGGCTCTGACATGGGAGAAACTGACATCAAGTCCCGTGACCCATTGGCCTTCAAGGGTGCCCAGGGCCAGTTCACAATCAAAATGGGTCCTATATGAAGATGTTGAACAGACTGACCTTTGCCTGAGGCCCCCCAGAATACTTCTTTTTTATTGTGGGACTATGTTGAGTCTAGGTATTCTCAACTCATTCCATGAGGCAGATATAGTTGTTCCCCATGAAAAGTTGAGGAAGAGGGAAACCACCTCCCCAAAGGAGATGCTAATGCTAGTTTGGTGGGGGTGTGAGGAGGGCAGGAGAGGAAAGAGCCTCAACCTTCCACTTCTGGTTCAGCACCTGGGTCTGGAGCTGGGAGCTGGTAGGGGTGGGTGAGCTATTGACTCGCCTGCTCTCATTAGCTTTTCCTTGGCTTTTGGCCCTGGAGGGAGGAAAGGGGGAGAGAGAGCAGGCATGCAAGGAGGGAGGGAGGAGGGTGACAGCTGGTTCCAAGAGTTCCTGGTCTCCATCTGACTTTCCTGCTGCAGTCCTTGGCAGGCAGGATGGAAAACCTACTTCAGCGATGCCACTGGCACAAGCAGAGCCTCCCGAGGCTTCCGGCCCTTTGCTGCTTCAGTTTCAAGAAATACCTTGACAAAGCTAAAAGGAGACAGATGAGCCCTCCCCTTACCACCTCTCTCCTCTGTGGCCTCCAGTGCTGGCTTCTGCACCAGCAATGCAGTTCCCATTGTTGTGGCCCAAGGCTGCCACTGGTGAAGTTCTCAAGAGCACAGTAGGACTTCATGGAGCTACAGAGCATCGAACTCAGGGTAGCTGCTGCCACCATCACTCAGTACAGCTATTTCTCCTGACTTTTCAGTGCTGTCACGAGGCCCAGCGTCTTCCATGAAACTGTACACCAAGGGGCAGGTGCTCTAACCAGATGGCAAGGCCACCATCCAAATAGGGAACCGGGCTGCTGTGGTGGTTTAGCTAAGGATCCTTTATTTCCACTGGTCCTCCCTCCTAGGCACCTGTGAGACCCTCTTCCCTCTGTGGCAGACCTTCGTGGAATCTGAATAAAGGCGCACCTAAGAGAGAGCACTTAAGTAATGGTTTGCACTGGACTGCTAACCTACAGGTTGGTGGGTCAAACCCACCCAGCAGCGCCACAGAAGGCTTCCATTAAAATTACAACCAAGACGAACAGGACTGTGCCCCCGAGTATATGGATGTTGTTGTTGTTGTTATTAAGTGCCATCGAGTCACTTCTAACCCATAGCGACCCTGCATAGGGTTTCTAAGGCTATAAATCTTTATGGGAGCAGAAAGCCTCATCTTTCTCTCAGGGAACCACTGGTAATTTCAAACTGCTGACCTTGAGATTAGCAGCCCAATTTGTAACCACTACATTACCAGAGCTCTTATAGACAAAGGATATTTCTACTGCCAAACAGAAAATACATTGTGTGTGCTACAAGTATATCCATGTGTTTAGTGGAACATACAGGGGGAAAGTTATGGAAAATCTTGGCCATAACCAGGTGCCTTGGCAGAGGGTAGGGAGGGAAAGTCACTGTGCTTGGGAGCTTGGGACCATAGTTTTAGGGGTCCATAGGGTCAATGCTCTGCATCCTACTTTGGTAGTAGTTTATTGGGATCTTGAGGAATTGTAGGCAGTCATCTATCCCTGTCTAGAGCAGTGAGAAATTAGGAAGATCAAAGACTGACAGAGACAATTAGTCTAAAGGACAGATGGACCACGGGAACCCCAGCCTCCATTATCTGAGGACTGAGGGGACTGGATGGTGGCTGGCAACCACTGCCCACCATTCTGATCGAGACCACAGTGGAGGGGCCTGGACAGAAAGATGTAGACTAAGGTTCAAGATTATGGAGAAGACTCAGCCCCTTTAGGCCTGGGGCTGAGTCCACCCTGGGAATCATCTTCTGTCCAGACAGTCGACAGATCTATGGCATGAACAATGACACTGGTGAGGAATGTGTTCCTTGGAGCAATTGGCCATGCAGGACCAGGGGGTAGTATTTGCTCAAGAACAGAGCCAGGAAGCAGGGAGGGTCAGGAGGGAGGAACAGGTGGCGGTAGGGAGCTCAGGTAGGAGAAAAAAGGGATGCTGCCTCATTGAAGGGATTGTGGCTAGTGTTGCAAGACTAACACGTGTGTAGACTTTTGAATGGAGAACTGGTTTGCTCTGTGGGCTTTTATCCAAATCATGATTGGAAAAAGGGGAAAAAATTATAAAAGATAGTAATGACAACAGTCTCTGGTTAAAGATATTGGCAGAATTACAATGAAACTATGGTGCTCCACCACTTATTTAAACTGGGGGCATTTAAAAATATATAAATTACAGCTAAGAAGACCCTATGGAGCAGTTCTACTCTGTAACGCATGGAGTTGCCACGAGTCAGAAATTACTCAATAACAACTAATGAGAGAAAGCAGGAGTCATGAGTGACCATCTAAGCTGCAATAATTGGACTCTCCATGTGCAGATGAAAGATGTGATGAAAACTGAAGATGCTTGGGATCAACAAATCCAATGGACCAGTGGAGCAGGTTAACATCAGTCACCATGATTCTGAGACCAACAAGACTAGATGGTGTCTGCCTACCACTACCAACTGTTCTGAAGGAATTATGTTAGAATGTCTGGGATAGAGTAGGAGAAAATGTAGACCCAAACTCAAAATTATATATTAAAAAAAGCCCAGTATTACTGGTCAGAAAGAAACTGGAGGAACCCAAGACTATGGCTTTCAATCACCTTTCAGGTCTGGAACAGAACTCATGTTTGTGGCTCAATTTTCAGTCATGCAGTAGATAGGTCTATAGGAGGGACAACAACACTAGTGAGCACGTCTGCTCTTCATGGAACGGTCCATCATTCAAGATCCAAAGGGCAGCACTTACCTAAGGACAAAGCTGAAAAGGATGGGAAGGTGGGTGGAATGGAAACAGGAAGCCACAGGGAGGAGGCAGGATAACTGTTAGTGCAGGGAGGGGAATGCAATCGTTGAGATGAAATAGTATATGATTTATTGAATGTAAAACTGATGATCTTGTCTGTCAATCTTCACCAAGCCACAATTAAAAAAAAAAAAAAAAAGAGAGAGAGACAGAAAGAGAGTGAAAGAACAGGGGGAGGGTGAGTCTTTCAGCCCCGAGTCACCACAAAATCCCTATTGTCATCTGCCAACTGAAAAATCAGGAGGACAGCAGACCTGGGAGGCTGGTCTGGCTGAGTGGCAGGAATCCATATTTTGCTTGAGTAACCTTTCCTTCTATGCAAGTCAGGTAATGCTGAAACTGTCCACTCTGAAGAGGAGAAGGAAAGCAATGGCAATCTACAATCCACAAGTACTGTTGAGGCGTTTGCTACTGCGGTTTTCATATTTTACAGCCAGTGCGATAGGAGGCTTCTCAGTAGGACAAGGAAGAAAACAGGCCCCAGCTGATTTGAGCTGATGCCACATCTGAGATGCTACTATGATTACAGCTTTTGCTGAGATTTTCTGGAATAGAGCTCTCATGTACAGTCATGTGGGTGACCATTTATTTAAACTGGGGACTTTGAGCAAAAAGCTGAAATCCAGTCTGCGCTTCGTGCGCCAACCTAAGCATCTGTAAGAGGGGGCGCTATTTTCTGTTTTGAATAAAGGTACATTATAGGGAGCCCTGGTGTGGTGCTGTGGGTTAATGCACTGGACTGCAAGGTCAGTTTGAATCCCAAGGTTGGAGGTTCAAGTTCACCAACCACTCCTTGGAAACCCTATAAAGGATCACTATGAGTCAGAACTGACTTGATGGCACTTAACAACAACATGGGCTAGTTGGAAGTCCCTGGGTGTTGTAAATGGTTAATGTGCTTGACTGAAAACTGAAAAGCTGGAGGTCTGAATCCACCAAGAGACATCTCGCAAGAAAATCATGGTGATCTGCTTCTGAAAAGTTAGTTACTGAAAATCCAAATGGAGCACAATTTTCCTTTGTCACACATGGGGTCACTGCGAGATGCAGCTGATAATGGTAACTAGTGGGAACGAGCTAGGCAATGGATGGCCTTGGACCCTCAGTCAGGGGCAGTTCTGGACCTTCTCGGGGAAATAGGTAGAATTTTACACGCTTCTGTGGCTTGGTGCAGCCTCACCATGCTTATTTGTATATTCACCTTTGAATGACAGACAGAGTGTGAAACCACTGGGGTTTCACTGGAGAGAGAAGCTCACACAACACTACCTCTGTTGAACACAAAGCCCCAGAGAATCTGCACCCACAAAAGCGTGGCCCCGGCACCTTCCATGAATCATATTAAGCACTCTAGGTGTGGAGTCCCAGTGTGGCACTGTAGGATAAGCACTGCAACAGGTCAGTTTCGACCAAAAGATTGGTTCAACTCACCAGCTGCTTCTCAGAAACTCTCTCTATATAGGGTCGCTATGAGTTGGAACAGACTTGAATGCACTTAATAACAATGGCGAGAGCTTGCGGGAGTGCTGGTGTGGCGCTGTAGGATAAGTACTGGACTGCTAACCACAAGGTCAGCAGTTCAAATCCACTAACCACTCCTTGGAAACCCTATGTAGGTTGTTATGGGTCAGAATAGACTTGACGATACTTAACTACAGTAGGAGCTCATGTAAAAGGGACATGTACAGCTTTCAAAAAACAGTTGTCCATTTCATGGTATGCCTTGAGATTTGGGAAGAACAATTTACTTTCTTCAAATGGTCCTCCTTCACTGAGAAAAAGAAAGACTATCTAGATATTTTGGGAAGTAGTTCTGAATTCAAATTTGGTCTTGGTAAGACTTAGCTAACTGAGCTACCCATCCACTTGAATCAACAATCTTTACTACCACTTAGTCCTAAACAAGCTATCCAGCTTCGATCTTTCATTTTTCCATGATTAGTCCCATGACATAAGTGGTCTTCTGACACACTTTTCCCAACAACATGGGAATGCTATTGAAGTCATCCTTCATGTAGTTTTATAGTTTGCTGTATGAAATGTTCATGTAGACCATCTTGTAGAGAAATCAGGCATCTTATGTGTATAATAGTATATAATAAGGAGTATGTTGTTGTTGCTATGTGCTGTGGAGTCGGTTCTGACTCATAGTGACCCTGTACAGGGTTTCTGAGGCTGTAAATCTTTACGGGAGCAGAAAGCCTCATCTTTCTCCCGCGGAACAGCTGGTAGTTTCGAACTGCTGACCATGAGATTAGTTAGCAGCCCGATTCGTAACCACTACGCTACCAGAGCTCCTTAAGTATAATAAGGAGTCCTAGCGTGGCGCTGCAGGATAATGCACTGGATCGCAAGGTCAGTTTGAACCTCAAGGTCGATAGTTCAAACCCACCAACCCTCCTTAGAAACACTGTACAGGGTCGCTGTGGATCAGAACTGACTCGACGGCACTTAACAACAAGTACAACAATGTATATAATATCCGGAAAATGGCTACCAAATTACAAGGTACATTGGTTGGTTGGTTAATTCTGTTAGAACAGTAGGCTATCGAAACCAAATCCTTGGGCCCCAGCCTCTAGACATCTGGGAGTTGCCCTATGTCTATCCATGTACTATATAACCCCAAACTTAGCCACATCTTTTGGGGAGAATAAAAAATATGAATGGATCAACCAAAGCAAATCTAACTCCAACATTGGAGTCAAAATATCCAAACGTACTGTACACCCACTAGACCCTCGTGTTCATAAAAGAGCAGCAAGGAATTTAGGAATCTATTTTTTTTTTTTAAATCCAGATCTTTTAGCATATATCCAAATCTACTGCATTGAGTCCACTCCAACTTAGAGCAAATCTATAGGAGAGAATGTGAAGTCCTGTGGAGAATAAGAACTGGACTGCTAACCACAAAGCTGGCAGTTCAAACCCAGCAGCTGCTCCTTGGAAACCCTATATAGGATTGCTATTAGTCAGAACTGACTTGATGGCACTTAACAATGACAACATGAGCTCCTACTGCTGTTACGTACCATGGAGTAGCTTCCATAGAGGGTTTCCAAGGCGTGGCTAGAATTTCTGAGACTGAAAGTCTTTACAATAGCAGACAGGCTCATCTTCCTGCCATGGAGCAGTTGGTGGGTTTGAACCAACAAACCTGCAGTTAGCAGTCCAACATTTAACTCACTATATTACCAGGGATCATATAGGCACTAAAAATATCAGGAGCTTTTAAAATGTTTCTCCTTCAGCCTATCTTGAAAACATCTCTGAAAAATTTCTCATGTATGCACTTCAGACTTCTGGAAGGTGCCTGGTGCGTTCTTTCTAAACGCTTTGCTAACAGAGCATGGGAACCATTGGACCAGCACAGCTTCTTCCGAGATGAAGGGACATCAATAAATGCTCCTCACAGGGCCTTCACTGAGGCCATTCTGGCCTTTCTTAATACCTGCTTCTTGTGAAAAGAAGCCTCAAAATATGTGGACATCTTGTCTAAGTACCAGATTTCTCTCTGAACCCTGCAGGCCACTTGGTCAACCTGAAGAGCCTCGATGGAACTATAGACACTCTGTTTTCTTGGATTTGCACTCAAGAGTACAAGTTGTCTACACTGTACACCCTAGACTTATCAACAAAAGTTTGACAATCCTTCATTTACAACATCCAGGCCTATAAAGAGATGGGGATGGATGGTCCCTGCCATTCTCTACTGGGCCCTAGGGAGTGGGAAGAAGTCTTATAGGCCTTATCTCTGATGGTCTATGGCACCGCCTTGGCATGTAAAGCTATATGGCCATGGCAAACCAACCATGAAGGGAGGCAGGAGACCAGTAGGCCTTGCATTGTGCATGTGCTGATTTCTTATGAGGAAAGGCCATAGAGGAGGAAGGTCTAAGATGAGATGGAATGAGCATCCATATTTTAATTGCCACCTATTAATATTGTTTACATTAAGCAAATTCAAACTAATGTGAAATACAGTTAAACTGAATCGAGTTATGACAGGCAAATGACTAAGTTGCTTTTAACTCAGGACCCTTAAAATTTATGTAAAAAGATAAAATAAGGATATTGATCACACTAATCAGGTTTCACAAGGATTTTCCTATTTAACAGAATGGAGGAAAAGGCACGTCTGCATCTGAAAGAGAAAAGTCACCACCACTTCCAGGTATGGGATCCCTGTTCCCCAGCTGCCTCCTTGGTTCCTTTTGGTTTGATGCTAACAGTGCAGGTGGGGCCCTTGAACTCAGTAGCTTGTTTCTGATGAGTCAGAGAATGAACATGATTGAGCATTTCCTATGCACCAAGCCCGGTGCTGCAAGCTTGGCAAGAGAAGACTGGTGTGCATGGTTTCATAGACCAAGGTATAGAATCTCCATCATGTACCACATGGAAGCTCTACTCATGCAGAACTCTTGTCTATTATCAAGGGGCTCGTTAGTTGCCACTGAGATGATCTTTATCACTAAGTTAGGTGACATGAAGGTGAGCCTCTTCTGACAAGGACAGTAGACCTGTATCCTATCTTTACTCAGTCTACCAGAATTAAGGCTGGGGTGCTTGACAAGACCTTGCTCCTGGGGGTGTAGGGGGTTGCGCTTGGACTCATTTCTCCCTTCAGTGAACTGGGACGGGGGCTCCCTTCCCTGTCACACTGTGAGAAGGAGGCTGACAGGGGGCTGTAGGGACACTAGGAACTCATGCAGGGACACTAACACACACTCCAAGTAGACCACAGATCCATGCAGCAGGGCCATTTTCTGCACACCGCAAAGCCGCCCACACAGCAACAACAGCGTGATTGCCAGAGTTCACAAAGGGAAATTTGGAATTTTCTTTTTTGAGATGATCTACGGTTCTAAGCCAATTTAGTTCATGGTAGAGTTACATGGCCTTCTCCCTAGGCCACCGCAGAAGATGCACAAGACTGGTAGCCCCCAAAGCAGTGGGGTTTCTCTTCCTCAAAGTTGTGCCCAGAAGGTCAACTGCCAAGGCCTGAGGCTGGGAAGCCGAGTGTGCACCTTCTGCAGAGGGGGCCGGGTGGTCTTTGGCAAATCCAGCCCTAGGAGAGAAGCTGCAGACACTAGCAAAAGAAAAGAGGGGTGTTGAGGGGAAAGGACCAGACTCCCGCCCACCCCAAAGGAAACCACAGAAAAGAACCGGAAACAAACAAACAAACAAAATTCATAAATGTTGAGGGAAGAAACCCAACTGAACTTACCACACTGCGAGTGAACTTTTCTAGGGAAGTTCTACGACCTTGCTCACTGTCTGGCTTTAGGGTGAGGGGAACAAAAAGGTAGGGAGAAAAATACAGAAAAAAAAAAAAAGTCTTCAGCTTAGACGTGGTTTCCAAACAGCAGGAGCCACAGTTAAAGAACAAAAACAAAAGCAAAACGGGGAAAGAGAAGCAGCCAGTGCTGTTTGCGAGAGTCAGAGGAGGAGAAAGAAAGCAGAAGGCTAGGAGAGGATGGTGCAGCCTTCAGGAGGTGGGCATTCCTTCTCCAGGGACTATCCATCTCCCTCCAGGGTCAGGTGGCTTTCAGCCAGCTTTGCCCAGGTGTAGGCAGCCATCTGGGGCTCCAGGTGAGCATCAGTGAATTTGAAGGTGACACAGAACAGACCAGCTTGGAGGACTGGTGCAGAGTTAGAGGTAGAAGGTGGGTTTTCAGGAAGGACTACGAGGAAGATGAAGTCATCAGCTTATCTGTGAGTCTCGAGGAGGGTTTGCTTTCTCTGTGAGATTTTCCTGCCCAAAGGCAGTCAAAATGTGGCTAACTTCTTCCTGGCCCCCAATGCCCTCACTCTGTGCCCTTAAAACAAGTAAGGTCTGCCATGTCCTTCTCAAGGACAAAGGATCTTATGCCTCTTGAAGACAATAACATGAAGAACGTACTGGGCATATACATCTTCCTCAGTACCCGGGCAGGTACGAACTTCCCCAGATTTACTCACAATGGACTGTAAGGAGGCTCAGGCGACTGACAAAAGTCTGTAGGGAACTTTCAGCTGAGGTGACCAGTACAAGGGTAAGAGGAAGCAAAGCCCTAACTACTTACTACAACAGGGGGAGGGGCTGGTGTGCATTTAACCCTGTTGCCCCAAGTTTCCTACCTACAGGGATTTTAGGAGAATAGAGTTATAAAGCCAAATACCTGCTAGTTTACACCAGAGTCCTATTTCAGGGTCCTGAACTTGGGGCTGGGAAATTCATAAAGGGCTTACACTTACATGAACACACACACACAGCAAAGAACTGAAATTAGGGAGCAGAAGAAGCAGCCAGGTATCTGTGGGTCTGAGGATTTGCTGGGAGCAGAGTGGGTAGGCAAAGGCAGCCATCTGTCTGTGTGGATGGAGTCTGGATGTCCTTGGCAGCAGTGTCCCTGTCCGCCCAGTCAGCTGCCAGAAGACAGATAGAGGGATGTAGAAGGAAGCACCACATGAGCGGCACGCCACCACAGAGCTGGGCTGCTCTTTCTCCTAGTACCAGGGAACTGAAGGACACACACTTAGCCTCAAGGACCAGACCAAGCCCCCACTTGGGCTGGCAGGCCTCAGCTTCAAGCCAGTGGAGAGACCACGCAGCATACGTTTGGCTAATATTGAATCAGGAGCTAGCATTCTGTTCCTGTAATTCTTATCACAGAGGGTAGCAGACAGCCTGATTCAGATCCCTCTGTTTTGGCACAGGCCCTCCGAGCTGTGCTGGAAAACCATCCTCATTGCCACTTAATTATCCCAGGAGTAATCCCTCAAACCCAACTCACCTACCTCTTGAGAACCTGATTCTTTAGAGCCAATACCCTTTTCTTTGATGAGATGAAAAAAAATGGATGAATCAGGGCTAAAAGATCAATAGGCTGGGTCTCCAGACCAATCAGAGGGCTTTCTGAGCAGAAAGATGATGCCAGTTCATACTCCCTCTCTTAGTTATCATAAGTGTCACAGACCTGGATATTTATACCCCACAGTCAGTCCATCCCTGAGATCAAAATATACTCTAGGCTACCTGGAAGTGCCAAGATACAAATCTGGTCCAGGTAGAAATTGAAGGAGAAAATACGTGTGTCTCAATATTAAAAGGGTGTTGGCATCTGCAAGGGCTTTCTGTCCCAAGAATATGCCCTCATTCGAGCACTAGAAGGAGAATCCTAAGGAGATTAGTAGCATTTCCCAAGAAGGGAGTGCGTTCCTTTTTCATTCACGCAACCTCTTTGAGGTATCCTTTTATTAATGGAGGACTTGCAAGTACAGATGTGTCAGCATCACTCCCTGAGTTACTGCACATTTTCCCTTTGTGTATGAGTCCACACTGACATGGAGTGGCCTATGACTTTGCCTCTTCTATATGCATAGACTGACCTAGAATTTAGCCAAATAGAGATCAGTTCGGGTGCCTTGAGCCCACAAGAAATAGGGAAAGCTTAATTTGATCTGGGATGGAGACATCAAAAATCTCCTTACTCTTTTTCTTGCCTCCAGTTCTTGAAAAAATGGGGATCCGAGCTGTTTACGGGGTGTCAGTCTCCTCCACCAACAACCTTCAGCAAGGGAATTGGCAAGAGGCTAGACTTTATACTCTTCCCATAATAGCAACCAAAGAAAGCTGGGTTTGTGATAACCCAAGCATTTCAGAAGTTCCTTTCTCTTTTCCAGAATATTGGGGCTCTTCTTAGAGCAGAAATGCTCTTCTAGACTCTGGAGTTATACAATGCAACGCAGATACGTAGACAGGGTCCTGACACAAGAGGTGGACAGTACACAGAGAGAAGGGCTGTGTGGTGGCGGAGAGCCACAGACTGAGGAGCTGGGGGAGGGTGGCTGCCAAGAAAGACAAAGGCATGGACTCTGGTGAAAATACTGCCACACGTAACCACACGCCAGCCTCAGACCAGAGCGAAAGGTGCACAGGGGTTACAAGCATACTGAATCAGGAGTCTTTTTTCTTGCCTCCCCTCTCCTAGTCCCCACCCTCTCCAGGCTTCCCCTTCCCGTGGCCTCTCAGAAATCCTGCTGGATGCCCACCTCAGTCATTCCTCGCCAAGTGGATGGAGGAGGAAGAGGAGACTGGGATATAGTTGCTTTTTGTTTGGGTTTTTTGTGTTTTTTTTTTTAAAAAAGGAAAGCACTCTTGAGTTTATGTGGGATGGGGAGGGGTTGTGTCAAGCAGGGAATAACCCTAAAGGCTGTGTCAGGAGACCATTGAAACTGATTCCATTTCTGTCCAATGAGGAGGCTCTCCCAACCCAACCCTCTCAGTTATTCCTGGGATGGTCAGTGAGAGCAAGTCTGTAGGGATGGGGTCAGACTTTGAAGTGTGGGGTCTCTCTGGCTTCTCAGGGACTAGCTGGGTGTTACTGCTGGGCAGGAGTATTTGGCCGTACCCACCCCTGTGGACAGCATGTATAGATGGAAGCAATGAGGACGTGGAGACAGGATCTTGTGTGTATGTGTGTGTGTGTGTGTGTGTGTGTGTGTGTGTGTAGTGGGGGGACCATGCTAATTAATTTCCATTGAAGCCGGAAGGGATACAGAAGTGAAAGGAGAAAGGAGAAAATAAAGAAAACCCAAGAAATGATTTTCCCATTTGACATCAGCAGCAAGCATTAGGCAAGATTCCACAGTGCTGAGAACAGCAAGCTGGCCCTTCCCAAAGATACCTTCTTCTTGGCCAACAGCAAGTCCTGGTAAGCATTGGACCGGAGGAAGCGGGCATAGCTGTCACTCTTCATCAGCTTGTAGATGTGCTCCTAGAGGAGGAAGTGAATGGGAGATGCAAGCAAGACCTGTCAGTCAGTACTGAAGGAAATGACCACCCGACCAACCACTGGTTTTAGCAAAGAAAACCAAACAAAGGGACCTTGGTATGTTTGCATGTGCCGAGGAACACTTGCAACATGTTTCCACCCCTAGTCAGAAATGCCAAACAAAACATATTTTCTCTCTTAAAGATCCTGGAGGATTATGTCCCAAAGGTTTTGTAATTGGGCTTTGGTGTTATGTTGGGGTGCAGCATTGCTTAATGATTAAAACCACAGGCACAGAAATGAAAAGTAATGAACTATTGATACATGCAATAATTTGGATGAATCTCAAAGGACATATGATGGGTTTTTAAAAAACCAATCCCCAAAGGTTACAGACTCTATGATATCATTTATACAACATCCTTGCAACAGCAGATTATAGAAATAGAGAACATTTAAGTTATTGCCAAGGGCAATGGATGGAGGTGGGGAAAGAGGGAAGTGGGTGTGGTTATAAAAGGTAACAGGAAGGACCCTTGAGGTGAATGATTGTGTATTTTGACACATAAATTGCATAGACCTAAACACGCACACAGATACACACAGTACTAGCAAAAATGGGGATATCTGAATAATACCAGTGATGTTAAGTGCCGTCAAGTCGGTTCCGACTCATAGGACCTTGTATAAGGTTGCTGAGGTTTTTAAATCTTTGTGAGAGCAGAAAGCCTCACCTTTGTCCCACGGAGCGGTTGGCGGGCTCAAGCCACAGACCCTGTGGTTAGCAGTCCAATGTTTATCATTTGGAATCATACCTCTCACCACCAGTGACTGCGTCATTGTTGTTGTTAAGTGCCTTAGAATTGATTCCAACCCATAGCGACTATGCAGTCTAGCCCATTAACCCACAGTGCCACACCAGGGCCTCACTGGTGGCTGTAGCAATGAGAATATTATGGTGATGATATTGTATCAGAGTTTTGCCAGATTTTACTATCTAGGGAACCTTGGTAACGTGTACATGGGAACGGTGTGCCGTTTCTAAAAAACTGCATTTGAATTTATGTTGTTATTAAGTGCTGTCGAGTCAGTTCTGATCCATAGCAACCCTGTATAGGGTTTCCAAGGAGCAGGTGGTGAGCTTGAACCGGCGACCTTATGGTTCAAAGCGACTTTGCAGTCCAATACATTGTTGTTGTTGTTATTGTTATGTGCCGTGGAGTTGGTTCTGACTCATAGCGACCCTGTACAGGGTTTCCGAGGCTGTAAATCTTTACCGAAACAGAAAGCCTCATCTTCCTCCCGTGGAACAGCTGGTAGTTTTGAACTGCTGACATTGAGGTTCGCAGCCCGATTCGTAACCACTACGCTACCAGAGCTCCTTAGTTATCTCAAAATAAAGCCTTTAATTACAAACAAAACAAGCCCAGAGAAAACAATGTAACTAGGTCAGTTTGTGCATTTGAGGGTCACCTTCCCTTCCTGGAAGGGTGCCCTTGGCAGCCAGTTCATAGGGCATGTGGGTGAATAGTCCAGGCTTGAGGCTTACATCAGGAGGGGCAGATCTGTGGCTTTGTGCTGTCTCCTTTATTCTGGTCTTGGCAAAGAATTTCACCCTTGGCTTCCAGCTAATTCTAGAGCCTCAAGGTCTGTTTCTAACAGATCTGTCCTCTTTTTTTTTTTTTTAAACCCCAAACCCACTACCTTCGAGTCAATTCTGATTCACAGCAAGCATAGAAGTCAGAGTGGAATAACCCCACAATGTTTCCAAGGCTGTGAATCTTTACAGAAGCAGATTGCCACATCTTTCTCCGGTGGAGTGACTGGTGGGATTAAACCACCAACCTTGCCGTTAGGAGCTGAGTGCTTCAGCCACTGTGTCACCAGGCTTCCTCTGTCCAGATCCAGGACAGAAGAAGTCTGATCCACGAAAAGAATGACCTTGGTGGTTGGAACAGAAACCAGTTTAGCCACAGAGGAAAGTTTGGAGGTCCCAAAGGAGGATCTATTAGGAGGGAGAGTGGGTCCTCACTATGGAATGTGGGATTAATAATTAATAATGGTAGGAGAAGCATCATCCCAATGCACACTCATGCTTCACACTGTGAAGCCAGACAAGCACTCAGTGAGCACTGGGGTGAAGAGCTACTCAGTGGCCATTGAAGATCTACCTCTTCCTTGGGCATGCTTCCCAAGGAGGACTTAGTCCTGCCAGATGGAAGACAAGTTTTAGAACTACCTGGACAGCTCTCAGAGGAAGCTGGCACAATGCCAAAACCCCTGACCCGCAGAACCGCAAGAGAAAGTGAAACCAGAAAAGAAGAACCATCTTGGCCACATGTGGACCTTTCTTCATCTGTCTTCTGCTGGACCCAAGCAGATCTGTTTGGGGACCGACCAGCTTCCTTCTTTCTATGATGTCCCTGTACGTACTAAAACTGGTGGTAGTCCCACAAATGGGAAGGGACCCACTGAATGGAGTCAAGAAAAATTAAGTAATGGTTGATAGTTCAAATGCATTCTGACTTAATAGATTGAGTGTAATTATGCCTAAGTGTTTTCCAGAAAATATAGGACAACAATATGGCCAACTCTGAGTTCCTGGGGTGGCACTATAGACTAAGCATTGGAGTGCTAACTATAAAGTTGGCAGTTCAAACCCTTTCAGCCGCTCTTTGGAAACCCTATAGAGAAGGTCATTATGAGTCAGAACAGACTGGATGACATGGAACAACAACAAACGACAACAATTTAAGTTCTTCGAGGCTGAGAGCAGTGTATTTTCTCTTTTATGTAAGTGTAGCTTCTAGAACAGGGACAAATGGTAGTTGAATTTACTCAGTGACAACGTTGTTTCTTGGCCCACTTGTGTGGTATGCTTGTTTGAATTGAACGATCAGTGAGTTTGCAGGCTCTGTGTTTGATTGAGTGTCTGCTCTCCATATGGGAAGAGAGTGGGGATTACATTCAGCTCCAAGGAAGTCCATGCTGTGAATAGCTTGGCTTGTCCCTTACTGCCTCAGAGCCCAAACTGAGGACACAAATGCTGTTTGCTCTTATTTGCTGTCTCTTTAAATTATTCTAACAGTGAAATCATTGGTACAAACGTAACTCCAGAGTGAGAATGACTCACTCTCTCCTTGTCTCAGGCATCTCTTCTGTCAGGCCGACAGAGCCACGTGGTCCCTGAGTCACCTGGAGATGCCTGTCACTAATGCTTGGACCCTTTCCAAACCCAAACCCAACAAACTGGTCCCTGGTTTCTTTTATTCTAACTTCCTTGAGGAATCTAAATCTCTCAGCACACATTATAAAATGCTACACTATTGCCCCGAGTAGAACAAGGACGCTTCTCTGAACTCAGCCTTTCTGCCCTTGGCAACTGATACCACCTTTGGTATAGCTCATACCTATGGCCTCATCATAGGTAGGAAAACAGTCCATTGTAAGAAAGAACTTGCCAACTGATGAAGAGCAGGACTAAGTGTATGCTTAAACATTCAACCACAATAATGCTCAGCAATATTTATTGAGCCCCTACTACATGCCAGGCACTGAGATGACAGCCGGAGCAAGTCAGAGCAAGTCTCTGCTGTCAAAATCTTAGATTCTATTCTGCTAGACATACGCTATACAAATATTTACATAGCTAATGAGCTAAGAGCTACAAAGAAAAAGTTCAAGTACATGGTGCTATGTTATAGGGAATGGTGGTCTTTGAAAGAAAATATTTCATCAAGGTAGAAGAGATGAGTAAACAGAGAAACATGTTTCCCAATTCTGTGGTGGTAGGGGAGGGTCTGGTCTGGCAGCTGCCCAGTCAGATGGACTCCAGAAAGAAGGATAATCTAGGGGCAAAGACAAGAGCAGGAAACAGCAGTGGTCACTAGGCAGGGATGCTGATGTGGTTTGGAGGAACAGTTTAAAAGCTACCATATTTCTTCCCAATAGCATGCTCACACAAATAATATATACCCACTTATAATGGACAGAAATGATGAAATTGTATGAAAAAGTTCTAGTGTAACACAGCAATGCATACACCACACATATTTTGTGACATTTCAAGAAGTAACTTTTGGCCTCATTCACCCTCATTCAATAGACCAAAAATGTCATTTTGACAAACTCAAGTTTTTCTGTTGTTGTTAATAGTTGCTGTCAAGTTGCTTCCGATTTATGGCAACTCCATGCATGCAGAGTAGAACTCCTTCATAGGGTTTCAAGCACATAGTTTACAAAGACAATGCTCGACATCCTACTTCAATGAGTCGTCACTAGAGTCTTAGAAGCTGCTGAGCAGCCACCTAAGGTACAAGCATTGGACTGTACCTGTGCAGAGAAAAGAAGGGTGAGGAAAATGGAAGATGTTTGGAAATAATTAATCCAATGGACTAACTGAATATGTGAATGCCAGTCTCCACAACCCTGATGCCAGAAGAACTAGAGTGTGCCTGGTTACCACTACCAACTGCTCTGAAAGGGATCACCTTAGAAGGTCCTGGATAGAGTGGGAGAAAAGTGAACCCAAGGACCATACTATAGAGCCTATGACTTCAAGTTCCCTCTAGCCTGGACCTTTTCCACCCACAACTTAGGGAAGTAGGACTTTCCTGTGACGGCCCACTTCTCTCCCAAGCAGAGAAATGGAGGCTTTGTTGTACCCAGTTTGGGAACTGTATTCCTCTCTCTGTGCCAGCTTTGTCTAGGAAACATAAGGAGAGTAAACAAGGGGTGGGCGAAACAAGTGCTGAGATTTTTCTGGGAATGAGAATTAAGATAGGACTCAAGGTCTTTGGCCATTTCCCAAATGCATTGAGTTTATCATTGCCAAGGTCAGCAAGTATGCAAAGTTCTTGGCAGTGACCTCTATTGACTTATGAGGGGTTCTGTTTTGTTTCCCCTGCTCTGAAAACAGCCAGTCTTAAGGGACATATAAGACCCTCAGCGAGATGAATTGGCCAAGTGGCAGCATCGATGGACTCAAGTGTGCCAACAGTAGTGAGGTTGGCTCAGGATCGGGCAGTGTTTCGTTCTGCTGTGCATAAGGTCGTTATGAGTCGGTACCGACTTGATGGCACCTAACAACAAAAACATACGTGTATATATACGGATTCTGCAAAATACAAGGGTAGAACCAAGGGCAGTATCAGTCAAGTCCCCACTGAGAGAGAACTCCCAAAGGGCAGAGAAAAAGACTTCCCATCTCTCTCCCCTTCCTCCCTATCTACTTTTTAAAAATGGGTGGGCTGGCTGACTGAACAAGTGGAGCCACCAGTGTTCACACTAGTCTGGCTGAGCACCTACCTGGAGGAACACAGATTTTCCATAGGGTGGGAAATTAAGACAGCCATGGGAGGGAATCCCATTCCTGCAAGGGCTCTCAGTTATGACACAGGATGTCACCTGATGAGACACTCCCCCTTTACAACCCCTTCTCAGGCCTGGGCCCTGGGGTGAGGTGTTCTGGGATGCTCGGGCAGAAGCACCAACAACTGGAATCAGTCAGGTCTGAGACATGTGGGAGCTGGAGGGAGCCAGCAGGACTAGCTGGCTCAAAACCGCACCTGCTACAAATCAATGTTTTGCTGCAAGAGTCCTCCTTTGGAAATCTCCTTTCTTTTTAAACAAAAACACAGTGACCCTCACAAACACTGGGGCAAAGTAATCAGAAAATGCCCAGGGCCATGGGCCATAAGCGTGCCAGAGCAGCTGAACGGCTTAAGAAGCACACCCTATGTCCTTCCCTTTGTGTGAGTTCCTAAAACAGCTAAGATCTCATTTTCCAGCTTCAGAACATCCTCTTGGAGTAGGAAACCACTCAACTGGAGCATTGCACAGCTGCCAAGGGCCCTTCTTGTGATTTACAAGTGCCCTATTTTTCTTTTTGCAGGTGTATGTGCCTCTTCTCTGCCCACCATACCCACATTACATTTAGGAACTATTGGGTGCCTTGTGGTCCTTTGAAGGAAGATGGGCTGTGGAACAGAATGTGATATTGCTGTATGAGGTGATGGAAAGGGGAATAGGGTAGAAGTCAAAGGCTTGGATCCAGGTCTTGACTGACTGCCCTTTTCTAATCCTATTATCACACAATTAAATGAGGAAATGTAAGTGAAAACTATATACATGTAATGCCTTCGAGTCCATTTCCACTCATAGAGACCTTGTATAGGGTACTGAGGAGTGGCTGGTGAGTTGAACCACCGACTTTACAGTTAGCAGTCCAGTGCATATCCTGCAGCACCACACAGGAGTGTGGAGTAATAACAATCGGATCTCACATTGTGACTGCTGTTGCCGGGGCCATGGTGGTGAGGCTGGGGATGAGAAGGCTCCTGGGGGAGCGGAGAGACGTGAAGGAACCACTGTATTGTTTAGTTAGCGGTGCTCTTCACTCTAAATCAGTACAAAGGGTTTAGGTTTAAACAGCCCTATATACCAAACCCACTGCTGTTGACTTCATTCAGATTCACTGCGGTCTGATCCTATAGGATAGAGTGAAACTGCCCACAGGGTTTCCTAGGCTGTAATTGTTTACAGAACCAGATTGCCACAACTTTCTTCCATAGAGCAGCTGGTGAGTTTGAGCCTCGTGCTTTAACTACCGTGCCAGCAGAAGCTTTGGAAGATTAGGTGGCTTGCTCAAGAGACCCACAGAGTCAGGGTTTGAATGCAGAGCTAAGTGACCCAGAGCGAGGCGTAGGCTCTTTCTTCAGAGATGTGTTGCTTTTCATTGTTCTTTGGCTGGGACTCCAAGGGGTGTCAATGCTGCTTGAACTTGGATGAAGCACCAAATACAGTCCATGGATTCATAGTCAGCACAAACGTTGGGGACAGTACTTGTGGCTACTTCCCATCATTCTATGGCACACAGGGCACTGTCGGCAATGGGGGGCACAGGCTTCGGTGACTTACCTAACAGGCAGGCTGTGTAAAACTCACCTACTATACTCCAAGGGAGCTGGAGATGCTCTTTGGAACCAAGATCTTAATTTGGAAAAGCTTTGTGGGCTGATGGAAACCCTTGAAAAGTTAAAAACAGCAAGTCTGTATTCAAAAGATGTCTCACTTTCACCTTTCAAAGGACTCATAAATACAGTAAAACCTATGAAAACTGGAACCTGTGTAAGGTGAAAACATGTCAGAAAAGAAAAACACAAATATTACCCACTAAAACAAGCAATAGAAAAGTGGTTAAGGCTGTACCCTGTCAACGGTGGGAAATTTACAAGACTTCAAAAATTTACAAGGCTATTCAGTTGAGTTTGCGTTTTCCATGTCTTCTACCTAAGGTCTTCAGACTGGGTATGGTTAGTTAAATTTTTTTCAACTTGAATCCTAACCAAAGAAAGAGGGTAGTACTGTGTGATGGAAAGGACCTGAGGTGGATCAAAACTCAATATATATGAACAGAGAAGAGGCAATATAAAAGAGACCACAGCAGTATAAACACCCACTGAAGTGAAAGATGATACTTTGTTGCTCTTCATGGATGATATTAGGATCATGAGTATCTTAAATGAGAAGCCCCCATTTAGATTTCTTTTCCTGTCTTCAGCAGGACATGGGGCTCCTTGTTTCCACACAATGCATCACCAAGGTTAGGAGAGGGTATAAGAGTACATGATCATTTGCCGTTGCCCTGCAGTGCTTCTGCAAAAGCATGTTCAATTTAATTTGCAAGAAGGGAACAATATTTTGATGCTAGTCAATCCCTAACTCTTGGATAAGAATAGCTTCAAAGAAAAATTTGCCAGCTTGCCTTTTTTATCTATCCAAATACCATGGGAATGAACTTAGAAAAGTGTTTTCCTTTCCTTTTCAAGGTCATGGGGCTTGGTACAAGAAATATCTGCTCAGAAGCATAAACAGATATGTACAAAGACATTTAGAATGCAATTGTCTGATGTCTTCTCTCCAGGACCTACTAGTCTTGAAGGCAACAAACAGAACTAGATCACAAACAACTGATGTGTTCTTTTCAAAATGCATCCCTCCTTCTGCTGTTCATCCCCCTAAAATAAAACCACCCACAGAATAAAAAGAATAGCTCCTAGAGCAAGCAGTACCATGGAATTCTTTATTAAAATATGTCTGGCATGGGAGTCTACCAGGAAATACCCTCCAATTGAGAATTAATGCCAGGAAGCTTGGTGTAGTCTTGTGATACTGGCACACAATGCCACCACCCCCACCACTGGGACAAAGATTAACAGCCTTCACCAAACTAGGAAGACTTCCACTTATGAGTAATTTGGGGCAAACAAAATCATACGTACTCCACTGGGTCTTGGCTTTTAACCAAACAAATGTTACAAGCCTTGCATGCCTTAATCAAGAAGCTTTTGAACATTTACGATTAGGTCTTAGTAATAGAAACTTTTGGCAAGAGGCTTCTGTCTACTCAAGGTGGGTGTAGAATTCCTGGTCTATTTCTTAGCTCTGTCATCACCCCAACCTCATTCTGGCTTTGCTGTTGCTCTTTGATCATTCCTTCCATTGATGATGGCTGAGTTGAGCTTCCATAACTTAGACTAGGGCTACTAAAGAAAAGGCGCTCTCTGTTGTTAAGTGCCATTGAGTTGGTTTCAACTCCTAGTGACCTGGCTGGGGTTTCTAGGAGTGGCTGGTGGGTTTAAATTGCCGACCTTGCAGTTAGCAGTTCAGTGCATATCCTACAGTTCTACACCAGGACTCCTAGGCATCTCTATAATCCCAGATCCTAGAACATTTGGCATTCAGTGGGTGTTCCAAGTTGTGATGAATGGTGTATTATAGAACTTTAATATAATAGTATTGAGTACCATTATATACTGACTAAGGAGCCCTGGTAGCATAGTGGATTACCTAATGGGCTGCTAACCACGAGGTCAGTATTTCAAATCTACCAGTCATTTCTTGGCAGAAAGATGAGGTTTTCTGCTCTTGTAAAGATTTACAGCCTTAGAAACCTTATACAGGGTTGCTATGAGTCAGAACTGACTAAGTGGCACACAACCACCATTAACAACCATTGTTGTTGTTGTGAAGTGCCGTCGAGTCGGGTCCAACCCATTGCGACCCTGTATAGGGTTTCCAAGGAAGAGCTGGTGAGCTTGAACCAACCTTGCAGTTCAAATGGCTTTGCAGTCTGGCGCATTAGCCAACAGCGCCATATCAGGACTCCATAGATACTGATTAAATTAAATTTCTATAATCATGAATGCTCCCCAAAGATGTTTGGAAAGACACTTTGAAGGTGAAAGACAAGGGATAAATTGACCTTTGTTTTTAGTGATAGGCACAATTTGTTGTTATTAGGTGATGTCAAGTCCATTCTGAATCACAGCGACACTATGCACAACAGAACGAAACTGTCCAGTCCTGTGTCATTGTAACAACTGTTGTTATGTCTGAGCCATTGTTGCTGCCACTGGTTTAATCCATCTTGTTGAGGATCTTCCTCTTTTTTGCTGACCCTATACTTTTGCAAACATTGATGCCTTTCTCCAAGTACTGGTTGGTCCCTTCTGATAATACATCCAAAGTACTAGGGATGAAGTCTCACCATCTTTGCTTCTAAGGAGAATTCTGGCTGTATTTCTTCCTACACAGATCTGTTTGTTCTTCTAGCAGTGCATATTATTACAATATTCTTCCCCAATACCATAACGCAAATGCATCTATTATTCTCTGGTCTTCCTCATTCATTGTCCAACTTTCACATGTATGTGAGGTGATTGAAAATGTCATGAGTTAGATCAGGTACTCCTTAGTCCTCAAAGTGACATCTTTGCTCTTGATCACTTTAAAGAGGTCCTTTGCAGCAGATTTGCTAATGCAATACCTTGTTTTATTTCTTGACTACTGCTACCATGACCTTTGACTGTCGTTGTTCTTGTTCCAACTCGTTGTAACCTAACGTACAACAGAACACAACACTTCCTGGTCCTGCACTATCCTTACAATCATTGCTGCACTTGAACCTATTGCTGCTACCAGAGTGCCAACCCATCTTTTACAACGACCCTCCACTTTACCAAGCATGATGGCGTCTAGGGACTGGTCCCTCCTGGTAATATGTCTGATGTATGAGAGATGAAGTCTCGCCCTCCTGGCTTCTAAGGAGCATTCAGACTGAACTTCCAACACAGACTTATTTGTTCCTCTGGCAGTCCATGGTGATTTTAATATTCTTCTCCAACACCATCATTCAAATGTATAAATTTGTCTATGGTTTCCCTTATTCATTGTCCAACTTCCACATGCATATGACACTATTGAAAATACTATGACTCGGGTCAGGAGCACCTTAGTCCTCAAGCTGAAATCTGCTTTGGAACACTTTTAAGAGGTCTTGTGCAGCAGAGTTGCCTAATGGAATACATTACTTGGTTTTCTTGACTGCTGCTTCCATGAGTGTTGATTGTGGATCCGAGTAAAATGAAGTCTTGGACTTCAATCTTTTCTCCATTTATCACGATGCTATTTATTGGTACAGTTGTAAGGATTTTTGTTTTCTTTACTGAAGGCAATCCATACTGAAGGCTGTTGTTGTTTATTTTCATCAATAAGTATTTTCAATCCTCTTCGCTTTCAGCAAGCAAGGTTGTATCATCTGCATATCACAGGTTGTTAAATGAGCCTTTCTCCAAACCCAATGCCACATTCTTCTTCATATGATTCTGCTTCTCCGATTATTTTGCTCAACATATAGATTGAAGAAATATGGTGAAAGAATACATACCTTTCCTGATTTAAAACCATTCAGTGTCTCCTTGTTCTGTTTGAATGACTGCCTCTTGGTCTATGTGCAGGTTCATTATGATCACAATTAAATGTTCGAGAATACCCATTCTTCACAGTGTTATTCATAGATCGTCATTATTCACACAGTTGAAAACCTTTGCATAGTCAATAAAGCACAGGTAAACATCTCTCTGGTGTTCTCTGCTTTCAGCTAAGATCCATCTGATGTCAGCAATGATATCTACCATTCAACATCCTACTCTGATCTGGCTTGAACCTCTGGCAGTTCCCGCGTGATGTACTGTTATGGCCATTTTTGAATTATCTTTAGAAAAATTTTACTTGAATGTGATACTAATGATACTGCCCAATGATTTCTGCATTCTGTTGGGTCACCTGTCTTTGGAATGGGCAAAAATATGGATCTCTTACAATCAGTTGGCCGAGTAACTGACTTTTAAATTACTTTGCATAGATAAATGAGTGCCTCCAATGCTGCATCAGTTTGTTGAAACATTTCCATTTGCATTCCATCAATTCCTGGAAACTTGTTCTTTGCTAATGTCTTCAATGCACCTTGAACCTCTTCTTCAGTACCACTGGCTCTTGGTCATATGCTACCTCTTGAAATGGCTGAGTAACAACCATTTCTTTTTGGTACAGTGACTCTGTACTGTACCAGTCTTTCTATCTTTTATTGGTGCTTTTAGCATCATCCAATATTTTGCCCATAGAATCCTTCAATATTTCAAGTAGAGGCTTGATT